>NC_091157.1:49897896-50255396 GCF_040958095.1 Procambarus clarkii
TAGGCACTGCCGGGTACTGCTCTATTATACTATAAAAAAGAATGTCTGTGTTTATCTGTCTCTGTCCAAAGTTGGTCAGAGGCCTGGGGCTAGTCTCACGCAGATTTGCAGGGGGGGATTATGATCTGGGGGGTATGGGACGGTCATAGGCTCGTTAGGGGATAGGACAAAGTTAAATGTTTTAAGAAATATAGCGTGTAATCCAACACTCCCGCACCCATTTTCATCACGTCTGAAATGAACTCGGAGATATGATTTCCATAGAGTTTACCGCGAACTTTCATAAGGATTACCTGTGGCAGGTGGCTGCAGGTGACGGGTCTCCCAATCCTGAGCACTCCAGTTGCAAACTCTGTGAGCAGGAACTACGGCATGATCTCCCGCACTACATCACTGAATGCCCAATTATTAGACCTTTCAGACCAGTTGGCATGAGGTACCTGGAGCTTTGCAATTACTTTATTCACTCTCGTATTCTTGAAGATATCCTCACAGTATACCCAAAATTTGCCAGTGCAGGCTATTAAACACATGGCCCTGTATGACTAACCATCCTGCGAGATGGGGACTTGTATTACCACTGCTACCTTATTCAATCTTGTGTTGTTGATATCCTCAAAATGCATCCGGAGTCTGCCAGTGCAGACCGCTTATCACATGCCTCTGTATGACTAACCATCCTGTGTGATGGGGATTTTTTAGCATCACCTAGTTAGCTTCTTTTTGACACACTGTACTCCCCTTCATATAGTCTAGGGCAGCTGCACAAATGCACATGTACCTAAATTTGTTAATAAATAAAAAACTACTGGAAAAGATGAACTGAATTCATTCGGGTTACAATGATGAGGACACAATGAGTAAGGAAGGTGTTTACAGTGATGAAGATAGTGAGTAGGGAAGATGATTACTTTGATAAAGATAGTGAGTAGGGAAGATGATTACGGTGATAAAGATAGTATCCCCCGCTCGCTGTAAGCAGCGTGGCTACACTGGTGGTAGTAATACATCATAAGAAATCTCAACACCTAAATGATAACATCTCTCAAAGTGTGGTGGTGGAGGACCACCAACCCCCCCCCCCCCCCCCCGGGGGTACATTACCCCGTAACCACCGCGTTTCCACCCCGAACGACACTAGAAATCTTTAACAAGTTCAAACACTACCGCAGCAAATGCGAGAATCCACGCAGCCCGTTCGCGGAGTCTCTTAACACCGGATGTTTAGCCCAACTGCTTCAGTCGCGGAGGGGAAGGGGAGCTGGGGGGGGGGCGACCTCCTGAAGGCGTAGCGGACACGACCGGCGGTGTCTCCTACCACCTTAACCACATGTGTTTGGTAGCCAAGAGGTTCTTCATTATCCGGATCTGTGTGAATCCGGATCTTCATTATCCGGATACGTCAGAAACGGTACGCTGAGCGGAAATGTGTAAGCATTTTTTTTTCTTGCAAAGTGCACATGGCGCACTTTGCCGGACTAGCGGGGCCGGTATTGGTAGTTGAGATGATGTTGTAACGTACACATGGGCGTGTTCTCTCCTGTTGCAGAGTACCAAGTGTACTCTGTTCTTAATGTTCTTTCCCCCCTGATGTGGTTACTGTTCTCTCTCCCCTGATGTGGTTTAGGTGGCTTGATGTGGTTAAATGGTTGTTCTGTTGTTGGTGGTCAATGGTTGTTCTGTTGGTGTTGGTCAATGGTTGTTCTGTTGTTGGTGGTCAATGGTTGTTCTGTTGTTGGTGGTCAATGGTTGTTCTGTTGGTGTTCAATGGTTGTTCTGTTGTTGGTGGTCAATGGTTGTTCTGTTGGTGTTCAATGGTTGTTCTGTTGTTGGTGGTCAATGGTTGTTCTGTTGGTGTTCAATGGTTGTTCTGTTGTTGGTCAATGGTTGTTCTGTTGGTGTTCAATGGTTGTTCTGTTGTTGATGTTAATGGTTGTACTGTTGCGGTTGAGGTGGTTAATGGTTGTTCTGTTGATGTGGTCAATGGTTATTTTCTTGTTGATGTGATCAGTGATTGTTCTGTTGTTGTTATTGATGTGTTCAATAGATGTTCTATTGCTGTTGATGTGGTCAATGATTGTGCCTCTGTGGCAGCATTTAACCTGATCATTATCATCACACCATCACTGTGGCACATTTCCTGTGAGATAAAGACAGAATTAATACAATAAGAGAAGACATACAATTTCTTCCCCATCATTTAGCTTAGTCAGCCCTGGGCCCAGATTCACGAAAGCACTTACGCAAGCACTTACGAACCTGTACATCTTTCCTCAATCTTTGACGGCTTTGGTTACATTTATTGAACAGTTTACAAGCATGAAAACTTCCCATTCAATTGTTGTTATTGTTATAAACAGCCTCCTGATGCTTCGGAGCTCATTAACTGTTTAATAATTGGAAACTAAGCTGCCAAAGATTGAGAAAAGATGTACAAGTTCGTAAGTGCTTTAGTGAATCTGGCCCCAAGACTGTTGTTGTTTTAGATTTAGCTACTTAGAACGAAATGTCCATGTAGCACGGCCTATGGTGATCCCGTAAAGCCCAGGACTGTGCGTCAGCTGGGCATGGCGCAGAATCAATACCATCTCCACATGGTATCACCCCGCTGCGTCATTGACCTGACAAGCCGAGGTCAAATTGGTCACTGACCCCTCTCTTGATTGCGCCTTGTATAGGGGATAAAGCTTTCAAAGTCCACTACGGGCTCACCATAGCCCGTGCTACTTGGAACTTTTTGTTCCATGTAGCGAATCTTAAACAACAACAACAGCTTTCAAATTAACACCTATTTCGGCGCGTATTGGAGAAAATAATAGAAATAAAAGGGAATATGTTTTCTGATTTTTGTGAAACGAGAATGCACAGTAAAGAAGGTTGAAAGATCCCTTTATGGTGCAAGAAATAATGAGAATAAAATGGACTCCCGTCGCCGTGGTCGTCCCAAGGATTAAAATGGGCAGTAATGACATAGCGAGGATGACACTAATGGGTCACTATGTAAAAAGACACATCGAACACTTTATGTAGGACATACGTAAATGTGTGTATTTATGTATTTACGTATGTAGCTTAGCCTAGCATTTTAAAAGCACTACAATCACCTTCTGTGGTTGATTGTTCGATAAATCCCTGAACTATATGTTTAACACATCTCTAACCCTGTCCATGGAGGATAGAAGAAAATGTATATATATGCTGGTTAGCATTGTAAATGTCTGGCCACGTCAGGGGTAGAAAATAATAATAATAATAATAAAAATATGTCTGTGCTGTCAGATGTCGCGCTGGAAACACACGGGCTTCATAACACACGAGAATTCTTACACATTTGGACCTAGATGTGTCATGCGACACAGATACATAAAAAGTGGCTTTTGTACAAATAGGAACAATTACTATCTGTAATGTAATACACAAGCAAGGCACATTATGTGTTTGCATTTGATATATGGCACAATGTGGCGTGCAATAGAGGAACATTATATCTTAACAAATAACGTAACACCACATATGCATTGCAGTGAAAATTGACGCCATTCTTGTCTGTCGTAACTTTCAATTCATGTATATGGTACATGTATCAGTCATGTGCCTGTGTCATTATCTGCACTATATCTTAACTATACCCATCGTCACACTACTAAAAAGATAAAAAAAAATGGATAAGACAAATGGCATTTACTTAACACAGTGAAAATGACTCGCGATAAATGCCACTGCCACCAGGGATAAAGTAGTGGAAATATGTCACTGCCACCAGGTATAAATCTGTGTCACTGTCAAGTCATCAGTGTCAGGTGTCAGGTAATGACTGATGTGTCATAATTTAGGAGTTATGGGAACAGGTTGAGACAGGTCACCACCACCACCTGTAACTCCCAGTGAGAGTGAGACAGAGAGAATGAGACACAGTGATACAGTGACAGAGACAAACATTGAGAGTTGCCACAGATATACACCTCTGGTGACTGTGTCAAAATTAAACTCATGAAATTCGGATTCTGGGGGAACCCCGGGGGAGCTTGGGCATCCCAGGGAGGTTCCTAGTGATCCCAGAAGTCCTTGTGACCCCAGAAGTCCTTGTGACCCCAGAAGTCCTTGTGACCCCAGAAGTCCTTATGACCTCGAAGACCCCCGGGGAATGACTATAGAGTTGAACATGTTACAATGATATTCATCTATTGATAACAGATTCTTGACCGGGGCGAAATTTAACCATCAAGAAACTGGCCTACTATCCGGCCACCCCATCACATACAACAGTGGTGATTGTATACGCTGATACAACAAGATCACATATAATTTTGTATATTTAAAAATACAGATCAAGTCCAACTCGTCATATTTTGAATGTCAGTGTTTCTTTGAATCTTTCGAACTGGAACGCAAGAAAAATATAATTATTTGTTCAATTGCTTTGTTTTCCTTAAATGACAAGTAATGTGAAGATTTCCTCTGCCACCTTGATATACCTCAAGATGTATACCTCAAGATCGGACCTCTGATGTATAAACATCAGAGGTCCGCGGTTGTTCAACGTCCTCCCAGCAAGCATAAGAAATATTGCCGGAACAACCGTGGACATTTTCAAGAGGAAACTAGATTTGTTCCTCCAAGGAGTGCCGGACCAACCGGGCTGTGGTGGGTATGTGGGCCTGCGGGTCGCTCCAAGCAACAGCCTGGTGGACCAAACTCTCACAAGTCGAGCCTGGCCTCGGGCCGGGCTTGGGGAGTAGAAGAACTCCCAGAACCCCATCAACCAGGTATCAACCAGGTTTAACCTTATCTATCGGTTGCCGAGTAGAGGTGGCGTGATTCATCGCTGTCAAGTGCATTACAGCTTGCCTGCATTTGCCGCTCTTGACAGGTGTATTGCTACATTTCCAGGAGATTGTTATGCCACAAAACAACGACCCAAATATTGACCAAAACGTACTTAGGAAATGTCAATATATGATTGTCATTTAACTTTTATGAGAACCGCAGATTAATCATCCAAAAAACACATTAACTCGAGGGGGGGGTTTATGCTGTAATATTAACAATTTCATGCACTGTATTCCACGTGTTTAATTGTCTTCAAGACTTCAACATTTTAACACTGCACACGAATTTAACATTTCTGAATTTCGTGTTCATTCCTTTCCCATTATTATTATGTTTCATCTAGTTATTGATTTCATAATTTGAACCCTCCCCCCCCCCCACTCAAGGTGAGGAGTGCAACAATGACCGCACTCAAGCGCTGAGTAACTACCTTACCTTACCTTGAGGTTACCTTGAGATACTTCCGGGGCTTAGTGTCCCCGCGGCCCGGTCGTCGACCAGGCCTCCTGGTTGCTGGACTGATCAACCAGGCTGTTAGACGCGGCTGCTCGCAGCCTGACGTATGAGTCACAGCCTGGTTGATCAGGTATAGAAACTATGCTTAATGAGCTGTGCAGATTGAGTAATGATCAATGCACTCAAAAGAAACAATCACGATTTATTTCCTGTGAATACTTCTGGTGACTTTATTGTATTTATACATTATTGTTATTGTGGTTGTTGTATCAATACTGTATTGTGTTCTGTGTCCCATAATGCAACAGGGGCGATGTAAGTGACATTTATTGAGAGTATATTTCCCAGAGCTGGTGTTTATATGTGGACTGGAACTGTGCCTCGAACCCCGTCCACGATAATGTCTCTCTGTTATGATCACTTTGCTGACAAATGTGAGGTGATTCAGCCACCTGGCCACCATGGGAGGGAATGTATAGCCACCTGCCCAACATGGGAAGGGATATGTAGCCACCTGCCCAACATGGGAGGGGATATGTAGCCACCTGACCAACATGGGAGGGGATATGTAGCCACCTGACCAACATGGGAGGGGATATGTAGCCACCTGACCAACATGGGAGGGGATATGTAGCCACCTGACCAACATGGGAGGGGGTTGTATAGCCACCTGACCAACATGGGAGGGGATATGTAGCCACCTGACCAACATGGGAGGGGGTTGTATAGCCACCTGCCCAACATGGGAAGGGATATGTAGCCACCTGACCAACATGGGAGGGGGTTGTATAGCCACCTGACCAACATGGGAAGGGATATGTAGCCACCTGGCTGATATGTGAAGTCAAATAACTAACAAATACACACTGTATACTACATGTATTAAACATGGTACCCGGCTGCCCCCGGGTCAACCCCGAAAGGTTGCACCATGTGGGATATCGACCATAACTCACCTATGACAATCCTCTCTCCCCTACCAGTCACTCTGCAAACTTTAATGAAACTAGCCAGGAGCGTCTAGTCTACAAATTTTGGACAAACCAGACATCCTATTTTCTTGGTATATTAAATGGAGGTACTCATTAATTTTTTCAACATCAGTGAAAAGATGTTTTTATGATACATTAAGATTTGTTCAGGTAGTCTAGGCTCTATAGAGACTGGACCAATTAAAAAGTATTCTTTCCTAAAACAGTATAGATTGATCTCTGTAAAATTTATGTGTATCCTGTCAAGTATATCGAGTATTTCTAGTATATCTACATGAGGTTTTGGTAAATAAGAAGGGTATTAGACAATCAGACATACAGGTATTACATACAGGTACAGACATACAGGTACAGACATACAGGTATTACATACAGGTACAGACATACAGGTACAGACATACAGGTACAGACATACAGGTATTACATACAGGTACAGACATACAGGTACAGACATACAGGTATTAGACAATAGACATACAGACAATCGACTTGTGAATGGTCCAGGACGGACCGAAACGTCGTCGTCCCTTCAACTTTTAGTGTGTGGTCTGGTCAAAAATAAGAAGGGCTTCGTTTTGACCTCCTCCGCCCATGCTGGGCACCTACCCCACAGTAAGTGCAAAATTTCACCCCACGCCACAACCCAGGGTCCCATACACCCCCCTACACCCCCCAGCAACCCCATACACCCCACCCCAAACCCCCCAGAGCCCCATACACCCCACGCCACACCCCCGAGAGCCCCATTCACCCCCCCCCAGCGCCCCATACACCCCACGCCACACGACACAAGGTAGGGATAGGCGAGGCTAGGGACCACCGGCCGAGCCTCGCTAACAAGACACAGACAAATGCCGTCAGAAATTAGAAGGCGGGAAGGTGAGCGATCACCCAAACACCAGCTGACGCTGAATTATGACTCCTGATCGTTGATTAATGGAAAGGTGTATTGGAAGTTTAGGTCAGGGAGGGGTTCGAACCCCGCTATATCTCACACCAAACAAGATTTTAACATCCGAAGCTTAGCTCTGAATTGGGATTTTGGACTCTATTTCCCCCGACTTTGAGTGATCGATTTGCGGGAACAGAACGCCCGAAAGACTCGATGAATTGATCGCCTTTTCAGACGTAGCAAAGAGGTCACCGAAGGCGCTAAATAAATTACTAAAATGGCACGAAATTGTTTCTCAAGTATAAAGGCAGATAAGCCCTGATAATAGTGATTTGCCAGTCAGAAAATATGTCGACAAGGCTGGTCGACAAAGATCCATTCTATTACTCTAAGAAAATAAGTCAATACAAATTCACAGAGCTCCGCCTATGGTGCCTCGTTCCTATGCTGTTTCACCCTCAAAAGTTCACTATATTACGAATATCCGGCAAGGTAATAGATAATTTTTTTGAGCAGATGGACGGGGGGGGGGGGGGGGGGACATATAGACAGCTGGGGGCGACAGTGGTGGACGGTGGTGGGTCCCCTGTCTATTTCTATTCCAATAATTGCCGTTCGAAATCAATTTTATCGGTAATATGTTATTTTGAACATGGCCTTCATGACAGGAGACTTGTGTGTGTGGATGAATAGATGGTGTGGTGGTGTTCTGCAGCCCCCCCTGGTGTGGTGGTGTTCTACAGCCACCCCCTGGTGTGGTGGTGTTCTACAGCACCCCTGGTGTGGTGGTGTTCTGCAGCCCCCCCCTGGTGTGGTGGTGTTCTACAGCCACCCCCTGGTGTGGTGGTGTTCTACAGCCCTTCCCCTGGTGTGGTGGTGTTCTGCAGCCCCCCCCCCTGGTGTGGTGGTGTTCTACAGCCCCCCCCCTGGTGTGGTGGTGTTCTACAGCCACCCCCTGGTGTGGTGGTGTTCTACAGCACCCCTGGTGTGGTGGTGTTCTACAGCACCCCTGGTGTGGTGGTGTTCTACAGCCCTTCCCCTGGTGTGGTGGTGTTCTACAGCACCCCTGGTGTGGTGGTGTTCTACAGCACCCCTGGTGTGGTGGTGTTCTACAGCACCCCTGGTGTGGTGGTGTTCTACAGCCCTTCCCCTGGTGTGGTGGTGTTCTACAGCCCTTCCCCTGGTGTGGTGGTGTTCTGCAGCCCCCCCTGGTGTGGTGGTGTTCTGCAGCCCCCCCTGGTGTGGTGGTGTTCTGCAGCCCCCCCCTGGTGTGGTGGTGTTCTACAGCACCCCTGGTGTGGTGGTGTTCTACAGCACCCCTGGTGTGGTGGTGTTCTACAGCACCCCTGGTGTGGTGGTGTTCTACAGCACCCCTGGTGTGGTGGTGTTCTGCAGCACCCCTGGTGTGGTGGTGTTCTACAGCACCCCTGGTGTGGTGGTGTTCTACAGCACCCCTGGTGTGGTGGTGTTCTGCAGCCCTTCCCCTGGTGTGGTGGTGTTCTGCAGCACCCCTGGTGTGGTGGTGTTCTACAGCACCCCTGGTGTGGTGGTGTTCTACAGCACCCCTGGTGTGGTGGTGTTCTGCAGCCCTTCCCCTGGTGTGGTGGTGTTCTGCAGCACCCCTGGTGTGGTGGTGTTCTACAGCACCCCTGGTGTGGTGGTGTTCTGCAGCTCCCCCTGGTGTGGTGGTGTTCTGCAGCCCCCCCTGGTGTGGTGGTGTTCTGCAGCCCCCCCTGGTGTGGTGGTGTTCTGCAGCCCCCCCTGGTGTGGTGGTGTTCTACAGCACCCCTGGTGTGGTGGTGTTCTACAGCCCTTCCCCTGGTGTGGTGGTGTTCTGCAGCCCCCCTGGTGTGGTGGTGTTCTACAGCACCCCTGGTGTGGTGGTGTTCTACAGCCCTTCCCCTGGTGTGGTGGTGTTCTGCAGCACCCCCTGGTGTGGTGGTGTTCTACAGCACCCCTGGTGTGGTGGTGTTCTGCAGCCCCCCTGGTGTGGTGGTGTTCTGCAGCCCCCCCTGGTGTGGTGGTGTTCTGCAGCCCCCCCCTGGTGTGGTGGTGTTCTACAGCACCCCCTGGTGTGGTGGTGTTCTGCAGCCCCCCCTGGTGTGGTGGTGTTCTACAGCACCCCTGGTGTGGTGGTGTTCTGCAGCCCCCCCTGGTGTGGTGGTGTTCTGCAGCCCCCCCTGGTGTGGTGGTGTTCTGCAGCCGCCCCTGGTGTGGTGGTGTTCTACAGCACCCCCCCTGGTGTGGTGGTGTTCTGCAGCCCCCCCTGGTGTGGTGGTGTTCTACAGCCCCCCCTGGTGTGGTGGTGTTCTACAGCACCCCCCCTGGTGTGGTGGTGTTCTGCAGCCCCCCCTGGTGTAGTGGTGTTCTGCAGCACCCCTGGTGTGGTGGTGTTCTGCAGCACCCCTGGTGTGGTAGTGTTCTACAGCACCCCCTGGTGTGGTGGTGTTCTGCAGCACCCCCTGGTGTGGTGGTGTTCTACAGCACCCCTGGTGTGGTGGTGTTCTACAGCACCCCTGGTGTGGTGGTGTTCTACAGCACCCCTGGTGTGGTGGTGTTCTTCAGCACCCCCTGGTGTGGTGGTGTTCTACAGCACCCCTGGTGTGGTGGTGTTCTGCTGCCCCCCCTGGTGTGGTGGTGTTCTACAGCCACCCCCTGGTGTGGTGGTGTTCTGCAGCACCCCTGGTGTGGTGGTGTTCTACAGCACCCCCTGGTGTGGTGGTGTTCTACAGCACCCCTGGTGTGGTGGTGTTCTGCTGCCTCCCCCTGGTGTGGTGGTGTTCTACAGCCACCCCCTGGTGTGGTGGTGTTCTACAGCCCTTCCCCTGGTGTGGTGGTGTTCTGCAGCACCCCCTGGTGTGGTGGTGTTCTACAGCACCCCTGGTGTGGTGGTGTTCTGCAGCCCCCCCTGGTGTGGTGGTGTTCTGCAGCCCCCCCTGGTGTGGTGGTGTTCTGCAGCCCCCCCTGGTGTGGTGGTGTTCTACAGCACCCCCTGGTGTGGTGGTGTTCTGCAGCCCCCCCTGGTGTGGTGGTGTTCTACAGCACCCCTGGTGTGGTGGTGTTCTGCAGCCCCCCCTGGTGTGGTGGTGTTCTGCAGCCCCCCCTGGTGTGGTGGTGTTCTGCAGCCGCCCCTGGTGTGGTGGTGTTCTACAGCACCCCCCCCTGGTGTGGTGGTGTTCTGCAGCCCCCCCTGGTGTGGTGGTGTTCTACAGCCCCCCCTGGTGTGGTGGTGTTCTACAGCACCCCCCCCTGGTGTGGTGGTGTTCTGCAGCCCCCCCTGGTGTAGTGGTGTTCTGCAGCACCCCTGGTGTGGTGGTGTTCTGCAGCACCCCTGGTGTGGTAGTGTTCTACAGCACCCCCTGGTGTGGTGGTGTTCTGCAGCACCCCCTGGTGTGGTGGTGTTCTACAGCACCCCTGGTGTGGTGGTGTTCTACAGCACCCCTGGTGTGGTGGTGTTCTACAGCACCCCTGGTTTGGTGGTGTTCTTCAGCACCCCCTGGTGTGGTGGTGTTCTACAGCACCCCTGGTGTGGTGGTGTTCTGCTGCCCCCCCTGGTGTGGTGGTGTTCTACAGCCACCCCCTGGTGTGGTGGTGTTCTGCAGCACCCCTGGTGTGGTGGTGTTCTACAGCACCCCCTGGTGTGGTGGTGTTCTACAGCACCCCTGGTGTGGTGGTGTTCTGCTGCCTCCCCCTGGTGTGGTGGTGTTCTACAGCCACCCCCTGGTGTGGTGGTGTTCTACAGCACCCCTGGTGTGGTGGTGTTCTACAGCACCCCCTGGTGTGGTGGTGTTCTACAGCCACCCCCTGGTGTGGTTGTGTTCTACAGCACCCCCTGGTGTGGTGGTGTTCTACAGCCACCCCCTGGTGTGGTGGTGTTCTGCTGCCCCCCCTGGTGTGGTGGTGTTCTACAGCCACCCCTGGTGTGGTGGTGTTCTACAGCACCCCCTGGTGTGGTGGTGTTCTACAGCACCCCTGGTGTGGTGGTGTTCTACAGCCACCCCCTGGTGTGGTGGTGTTCTACAGCCACCCCCTGGTGTGGTGGTGTTCTGCTGCCCCCCCTGGTGTGGTGGTGTTCTACAGCCACCCCTGGTGTGGTGGTGTTCTACAGCACCCCTGGTGTGGTGGTGTTCTACAGCCACCCCCTGGTGTGGTGGTGTTCTGCAGCACCCCTGGTGTGGTGGTGTTCTACAGCACCCCCTGGTGTGGTGGTGTTCTACAGCACCCCTGGTGTGGTGGTGTTCTACAGCCACCCCCTGGTGTGGTGGTGTTCTACAGCCACCCCCTGGTGTGGGGGTGTTCTGCTGCCCCCCCTGGTGTGGTGGTGTTCTACAGCCACCCCTGGTGTGGTGTTCTACAGCACCCCTGGTGTGGTGGTGTTCTACAGCCACCCCCTGGTGTGGTGGTGTTCTACAGCACCCCTGGTGTGGTGGTGTTCTACAGCACCCCTGGTGTGGTGGTGTTCTACAGCCACCCCCTGGTGTGGTGGTGTTCTACAGCACCCCCTGGTGTGGAAGTGTCCTCCAGCACCCCTGTTGTAGCGTAATATTTTAATAAACATTACGTAGTCTTAGAACACGTTCTTGGGGAGGGCTGCCGCGTGTCCGAGCATGGTCTGAGAAGGGATTCGAACTCCACCTTAAAATCTTAAAGACGTCTCAGACCATCCCGTTCTCCCTCGCCCGGCGCCCGAAACCATCAAACGCACTCAGAAATTGTAAGGTAATATTGCTTAAAAATCAATGTGCTCGCAAATATTAATTATTACTATTATTAGAATTTGATGTGTAGTTAGGCCTAGATTATGTTTATAGGATCTGTTGGCAATTAATTGTTTTTTAAGTAGATATATAGAGGAGCAGTTCGAACAGAGGTCGTACGCGAAGCAGAGTTCGAAATATATTCAAAACAGCGGGTTTGGTTGGTGGTTAGGTTAATGAACATTTGGCTCTTGTTAATGAGGACTGAATCCTATGAAAACTGGGTGTTATGAGGACTGACTCTAATGAGACCGAACTGATCGCCTCACGTTTACACGATGAGACCACAGCTGATCTTGTTTGAGGAGCTGTTTACTTGAGACAGTTAAGCAAGTCCCAGCTGTGTCTGGGTACAAGTGACAGGATGAACAACCCAGCGGGTTTTCTTCTTATTGGGGAGTGTTATACATGCTGCTATGACGGTGTGGTCACTCACAGGATGAGTGGCGCTGCCCAATACTGTCACTATGGCGGTGTGTCCACTCACAGGATGAGTGACGCTGCCCAATACTGTCACTATGGCGGTATGTCCACTCACAGGATGAGTGACGCTGCCCAATACTGTCACTATGGCGGTGTGTCCACTCACAAGATGAGTGGCGCTGCCCAATACTGTCACTATGGCGGTGTGTCCACTCACAGGATGATTGGCGCTGCCCAATACTGTCACTATGGCGGTGTGTCCACTCACAGGATGAGTGGCGCTGCCCAATACTGTCACTATGGCGGTGTGTCCACTCACAGGATGAGTGACGCTGCCCAATACTGTCACTATGGCGGTGTGTCCACTCACAGGATGAGTGGCGCTGCCCAATACTGTCACTATGGCGGTGTGTCCACTCACAGGATGAGTGACGCTGCCCAATACTGTCACTATGGCGGTGTGTCCACTCACAGGATGAGTGACGCTGCCCAATACTGTCACTATGGCGGTGTGTCCACTCACAGGATGAGTGACGCTGCCCAATACTGTCACTATGGCGGTGTGTCCACTCACAGGATGAGTGGCGCTGCCCAATACTGTCACTATGGCGGTGTGTCCACTCACAGGATGAGTGACGCTGCCCAATACTGTCACTATGGCGGTGTGTCCACTCACAGGATGAGTGACGCTGCCCAATACTGTCACTATGGCGGTGTGTCCACTCACAGGATGAGTGACGCTGCCCAATACTGTCACTATGGCGGTGTGTCCACTCACAAGATGAGTGGCGCTGCCCAATACTGTCACTATGGCGGTGTGTCCACTCACAGGATGAGTGACGCTGCCCAATACTGTCACTATGGCGGTGTGTCCACTCACAGGATGAGTGGCGCTGCCCAATACTGTCACTATGGCGGTGTGTCCACTCACAGGATGAGTGACGCTGCCCAATACTGTCACTATGGCGGTGTGTCCACTCACAGGATGAGTGACGCTGCCCAATACTGTCACTATGGCGGTGTGTCCACTCACAGGATGAGTGACGCTGCCCAATACTGTCACTATGGCGGTGTGTCCACTCACAAGATGAGTGGCGCTGCCCAATACTGTCACTATGGCGGTGTGTCCACTCACAGGATGAGTGGCGCTGCCCAATACTGTCACTATGGCGGTGTGTCCACTCACAGGATGAGTGACGCTGCCCAATACTGTCACTATGGCGGTGTGTCCACTCACAGGATGAGTGACGCTGCCCAATACTGTCACTATGGCGGTGTGTCCACTCACAGGATGAGTGGCGCTGCCCAATACTGTCACTATGGCAGTGTGTCCACTCACAGGATGAGTGACGCTGCCCAATACTGTCACTATGGCGGTGTGTTCACTCACAGGATGAGTGGCGCTGCCCAATACTGTCACTATGGCGGTGTGTCCACTCACAGGATGAGTGACGCTGCCCAATACTGTCACTATGGCGGTGTGTCCACTCACAGGATGATTGGCGCTGCCCAATACTGTCACTATGGCGGTGTGTCCACTCACAAGATGAGTGCCGCTGCCCAATACTGTCACTATGGCGGTGTGTCCACTCACAGGATGAGTGCCGCTGCCCAATACTGTCACTATGGCGGTGTGTCCACTCACAGGATGAGTGGCGCTGCCCAATACTGTCACTATGGCGGTGTGTCCACTCACAGGATGAGTGGCGCTGCCCAATACTGTCACTATGGCGGTGTGTCCACTCACAGGATGAGTGGCGCTGCCCAATACTGTCACTATGGCGGTGTGTCCACTCACAGGATGAGTGGCGCTGCCCAATACTGTCACTATGGCGGTGTGTCCACTCACAGGATGAGTGGCGCTGCCCAATACTGTCACTATGGCGGTGTGTCCACTCACAGGATGAGTGACGCTGCCCAATACTGTCACTATGGCGGTGTGTCCACTCACAGGATGAGTGGCGCTGCCCAATACTGTCACTATGGCGGTGTGTTCACTCACAGGATGAGTGGCGCTGCCCAATACTGTCACTATGGCGGTGTGTCCACTCACAGGATGAGTGACGCTGCCCAATACTGTCACTATGGCGGTGTGTTCACTCACAGGATGAGTGGCGCTGCCCAATACTGTCACTATGGCGGTGTGTCCACTCACAGGATGAGTGGCGCTGCCCAATACTGTCACTATGGCGGTGTGTTCACTCACAGGATGAGTGGCGCTGCCCAATACTGTCACTATGGCGGTGTGTCCACTCACAGGATGAGTGACGCTGCCCAATACTGTCACTATGGCGGTGTGTTCACTCACAGGATGAGTGGCGCTGCCCAATACTGTCACTATGGCGGTGTGTCCACTCACAGGATGAGTGGCGCTGCCCAATACTGTCACTATGGCGGTGTGTTCACTCACAGGATGAGTGGCGCTGCCCAATACTGTCACTATGGCGGTGTGTCCACTCACAGGATGAGTGACGCTGCCCAATACTGTCACTATGGCGGTGTGTCCACTCACAGGATGAGTGGCGCTGCCCAATACTGTCACTATGGCGGTGTGTTCACTCACAGGATGAGTGGCGCTGCCCAATACTGTCACTATGGCGGTGTGTCCACTCACAGGATGAGTGGCGCTGCCCAATACTGTCACTATGGCGGTGTGTCCACTCACAGGATGAGTGGCGCTGCCCAATACTGTCACTATGGCGGTGTGTCCACTCACAAGATGAGTGGCGCTGCCCAATAAACTCGCCCCTCGGGGCAAAATTAAAAAAAAAATTAAACCACAACTGAATAACTTAGGCAATGACACACTTTCTCACTCCCTAACTTAATTATATATTCTGTCTTTTAAACGTTTTATTGAATATTTTGAATATATGTTTTTATATTTTATATCAGTTGGGTTTTTATTTTCTAAAAACTGTTTTTTTTTTTTACTGGACGGTAGAGTGACGGTGTCATTTCATGCAGGTCGGCGTTCAATCCCCGACCGTCCAAGTGGTTTGGGGTACTATTCCTTTTCCCTCCATCCCATCTCAAATCCTTATCCTGACCCCTTCCCAGTGCTATATAGTCGTAATGGCTTTGCCGTTTTCCCTAATAATTACAAATTTAAAAAACATTTTTTTTAATTTTATTGAAAAAATTAAATGTTAATTATATATAATAAAAAAATAATTTTAATTACATATTATTATTTTTTAATTTATAATTTTTTATATAATTTTTTTTATACTTTTTTAAAATTTTATCGACGTTTTTAAGCAAATTTTCGCTTAAAATCAGCTATAAAAAGTTGGTTACTAATACTCACTAAAGAGCTAGTTACTTATACCCACTTAAGAGGTGGCCACTTATACCCACTTAAGAACTGGCCACTTATACCCACTTAAGAACTGGCCACTTATACCCACTTAAGAACTGGCCACTTATACCCACTTAAGAACTGGCCACTTATACCCACTTAAGAACTGGCCACTTATACCCACTTAAGAACTGGCCACTTATACCCACTTAAGAACTGGCCACTTATACCCACTTAAGAACTGGCCACTTATACCCACTTAAGAACTGGCCACTTATACCCACTTAAGAACTGGCCACTTATACCCACTTAAGAACTGGCCACTTATACCCACTTAAGAACTGGCCACTTATACCCACTTAAGAACTGGCCACTTATACCCACTTAAGAACTGGCCACTTATACCCACTTAAGAACTGGCCACTTATACCCACTTAAGAACTGGCCACTTATACCCACTTAAGAACTGGCCACTTATACCCACTTAAGAACTGGCCACTTATACCCACTTAAGAACTGGCCACTTATACCCACTTAAGAACTGGCCTCTTACCCAGCGAAAGATCAACACAGGTGCGTCGCCAAGATTATACCACGCTTCTATAATTAACAATTTACCTCTAATTAAAAATTAATCAATACATATTTGAGGCAGCTATAGGCCTACTGTAGAGGGCCATAACCTGACAGATTATTGATTGCTGATCGTCACGTGAGGCCTGGAAGAGAAGGCCTGGAAGAGAAGGGCTGAAAGAGAAGGGCTGGAAGAGAAGGCCTGGAAGAGAAGGGCTAGAAGAGAAGGGCTGGAAGAGAAGGGCTGGAAGAGAAGGGCTGGAAGAGAAGGGCTGGAAGAGAAAGGTTGGAAAAGTAGGGTTTAGAATGACATGGAAAGAGAAAGTGTGGTAACAGAGTGAGTGACAGAGAGCCAGTGATGGGGTTCCAACCATGGAATGGGGGGTTCCCAACCATGGAATGGGGGGTTCCCAACCATGGAATGGGAGGTTCCCAACCATGGAATGGGAGGTTCCCAACCATGGAATGGGGGGTTCCCAACCATGGAATGGGAGGTTCCCAACCATGGAATGGGGGGTTCCCAACCATGGAATGGGGGGTTCCCAACCATGGAATGGGAGGTTCCCAACCATGGAATGGGAGGTTCCCAACCATGGAATGGGGGGTTCCCAACCATGGAATGGGGGGTTCCCAACCATGGAACGGGTTGAGACTTGTGTCTATACCCTTCAACGGAAGAGGTCATCTGTGTGTCCATAACATGTCCTGAACAAGTTAACCCTCGATCTTCCTAAACGTAATCAGTTGAATTACCATGATTGGAGAGTTTAATATTCCTCCATTCCCATCAAAATTCTGGGTAGTCAGTGCTGTGTTTTTATCCCTCGTGAGTCTTGATGAGGTGAACTGCCAGAGAGTTAGATGACGGCAGTCATGTCTACGATTCTAGTGTCTATTCGGGCAATAAATATGAGTTAATATTAGCAATCTCTATTGGACAGTTATGATATAGGCCAATATATAAATACTATCAGATTTTGGCTTCTATATCAACTGGCTTTTATATATTCAACTTGGCAGCATCCTAGCTGCCCCAAGTCCAATGGGTGTTAGCTTGTGTCCAGCTTGCTCAAGTCCAACGGGTATTATCTTGTGTCCAGCTTGCTCAAGTCCAACGGGTATTATCTTGTGTCCAGCTTGCTCAAGTCCAACGGGTGTTATCTTGTGTCCAGCTTGCTCAAGTCCAACGGGTGTTATCTTGCGTCCAGCTTGCTCAAGTCCAACGGGTGTTATCTTGTGTCCAGCTTGCTCAAGTCCAACGGGTGTTATCTTGTGTCCAGCTTGCTCAAGTCCAACGGGTGTTATCTTGTGTCCAGCTTGCTCAAGTCCAACGGGTGTTATCTTGTGTCCAGCTTGCTCAAGTCCAACGGGCTATTATCTTGAGAGGATTTCGGGGCTTAACGTCCCCGCGGCCCGGTCCTCGACCAGGCCTCCTTTTTTTGTTACACACCCCCCAGGAAGCAGCCCGTAGCAGCTGTCTAACTCCCAGGTACCTATTTACCGCTAGGTGAACAGGAGGCATCAGGGTGAAAGAAACTCTGCCCATTTTTTTCCGCCTTCACCGGGGATCAAACCCGTAGGACTACGAATCCCGAGCGCTGTCCACTCAGCCGTCAGGCCGTAGTGATGACCACTGCAAATCGATGATAAGAGATATCACGCTCGAATATTATATTGCATCCATAAATACATACAAAGCTGTGCAATAAATTAATCTACAAAAAAATGGATATATTGGAAAAATATTTTTGTCTTGTTTTTGTTGTTCATCAATTGTTGTTCTTGTTGTCGCTGTTGTTTTCTTGCTTGTTTGTTTTGTCAGTATGGTTACAGATTCTAGTCTTGTTGCCATATATAGTTATAGATCAATAATCTATACCTGGTTGATGGGGTTCTGGGAGTTCTTCTACTCCCCAAGCCCGGCCCGAGGCCAGGCTCGACTTGTTAGAGTTTGGTCCACCAGGCTGTTGCTTGGAGCGGCCCGCAGGCCCACATATACCTGGTTGATGGGGTTCTGGGAGTTCTTCTACTCCCCAAGCCCGGCCCGAGGCCAGGCTCGACTTGTGAGGGCTTGGTCCACCAGGCTGTTGCTTGGAGCGGCCCGCAGGCCCACGTATTCACCACAGCCCGGTTGGTCCGGCACTCCTTGAAGGAAACTATCTAGTTTTCTCTTGAAAATGTCCACGGTTGTTCCGGCAATATTTCTTATGCTCGCTGGGAGGACGTTGAACAACCGCGGACCTCTGATGTTTATACAGTGTTCTCTGATTGTGCCCATGACAACTCTGCTCTTCATTGGTTCTATTCTATAAATATATAGTAACAATAACGGAATCTAAAAAAAGATAGATTATATAAATCTTCACAAATTTAGAAACGCATTGTATTTCAGCGACAAAGGCGCCTCATACATCTGGGTCAATCAGCACAAGAGAAGTGTCAAACACATACACGCGAGGTAGAATGACAAAGATGTTACTACACACATGAGTACATATATGCAACACCCACCACAACCCCTGCAACACCCACCACAACCCCTGCAACACCCACCACAACCCCTGGAACACACGAAAAAAAAAAATTGTTAGTAGAAACAGTTGATTGATTGACAGTTGAGAGGCGGGACCAAAGAGCCAGAGCTCAACCCCCGCAAGCACAACTAGGTGAATACACACCCATGACCAGAGGCTATACAGAGTTAACACAATCAAACAGTAAGTTGTACTTACGAGAATGATAATTACAGTCTACAGGTATTTACAGGACAGTGTTGGCTAGGTGTTGGCTAGGTGCTGGCTAAGTGCTGGCTAGGTGCTGGCTAGGTGCTGGCTAGGTGCTGGCTAGGTGCTGGCTAGACAATAGGTGCACTAGAGCAGACAATGAGAGCAGGAGTGTGTAGTCCCTTCTGGCAGTAGTCCTCGGGAGTTAGTGGTAGTCTGTGTAATGATAGCCTGGACGGCTGGAGCTATAACTCGAAGGCTCGGTTATGGAGTTGTAGCTCGGAGCCCCCATGTGTCTCTACAGGAGAGAGAGAGACCCCCAGCTGTCAACAGGAGGTAGCCCCAGCTGTCAACAGGAGCTACTAGCCCCAGCTGTCAACAGGAGCTAGCCCCAGCTGTCAACAGGAGCTACTAGCCCCAGCTGTCAACAGTACCTAGCCCCAGCTGTCAACAAGAACTAGCCCCAGCTGTCAACAGGACCTAACCCCAGGGCTCAACATGATCAAACAGCTGCTTCTCTCAAGAAAACCATCTTCCCCCACAAAGATACCATCTCCAGCGCTCCTCGCTAAATAGGAAGCAATTAGGCACAACCTATTTGGGCGACCCCCCTTTGGACAACGCAGGTTCGTTGTTGGATCACTAATTGAATAACGCCTCGCACGCTGTAATTACACCAAATACTTCGTTATATATCTACGTGGGGGCTTTCTGCCCACTCACTAATCGTTCTCCAGTTGATATCGTCGAGTTTCACAAGTTTTCATCACTGTAACGAGGCTGCAGCATCAGGGGCGAGTGAAACAAATCGACTGGAGGTGAAATATGGCGAGATCCTGAACGGATATCTTATATATATATTTTAAGGATAGCACTACCTGCTATCGATTTTGCTTCTTTAAGATGACGCAAAAGGCGTCTGACTGGAGTATATTACACGAGGATGGTTAGGTTGTTTGGGTACAAATCCCAACTACTTTCAAAATTAAATTGAATTCGCCTCGGTGCCATAAATTGCCATGATGCCTGGATAATATATAGCGCGGCCGGCCTTTATCAGCTGAGTGTCAAATGGCGGGAAAAATAGTGCCAATATCCCTCCCCTGAGCCGGTCGGCCGAGCGGACAGCACGCTTGTCTTGTGATCCTGTGGTCCTGGGTTCGATTCCAGGCGCCGGCGAGAAACAATAGGCAAAGTTTCTTTCACCCTATGCCCCTGTTACCTAGCAGTAAAATAGGTACCTGGGTGTTAGTCAGCTGTCACGGGCTGCTTCCTGGGGGGTGGAGGCCTGGTCGAGGACCGGGCCGCGGGGACACTAAAAAGCCCCGAAATCATCTCAAGATAACCTCAAGATAGTATTATGCGCCCCCTGGTGAGCACTCTGCCAGGTGTAGTGAGCCCCATATCTTGACCCATGATGTGTGGGGGTGATCTCTCTGGGGTCTTGAAACATGGCGTATGGGGGAAGGGGGTGATTCCCCTTGGTCTTGATTCATGAAGTGTTCGGGTGGTCTTTCTGGGTCTTCCCTATTCCGTACAAGGTGATCCCTGGGACTTATATACCCACGCCCCGAGCCAGGTATAAAAGTGTGTCTGAGGTGACCTTTGACCTCCCCCGACCACAGACAGATCTGGAAGCTGCTAGCTGTTCCTCGTTACCTGACCTCACTTCTTGACACGTCTTAAATAACTATGTTCTCGTTAGAATGTGATTTTACGTTGTTTAAAACGATAACAAATGTTCAAGAGTTATTACAAAGTTACTCATGTTCCTCGTGGTTATCATACACTCATCCATACACCCTCTTCCCCCCCCCCCCACCTGGGGGTTACAGACCCCCCAAATTCACCCATTATGCTGGAGGATACAGATAGACCATTATTTACCCACCCCCTATCTTAGGTACCAATTAAGCTTCAAGAACAAGATAAGTAATCAAACTATCCTCAATAAATATTGGTGTGAGAGGAAGATTACCACCCCTTTTATAAGACACTTCGGCTCCGGTTATAAATTTCTGATATGAAAACCCCCAATATAGGCCAAACTGGCGCTGTTATATAGGGAGTATTGAGGGTGTATTGTATAGGAAGCGAGGTCTGGGCCACTTGGCAGCTGATACACGTCACGTGGTAAACCAGACTGTTGTTATTAGCGTGATGTAGTGGGTATGTGGACATATATATATATATATATATATATATATATATATATATATATATATATATATATATATATATATATATATATATATATATATATATATATATATCCATGTATGTTGGGAATTGGATATTCTGGAGGGCAGACATGGTATTATGCCGTCTGTTATGTTGGGTGGGTAGCACCTGCTCCCTGTCTGTTGTGACCTGTCACTACACACCTGTCACCACACTCACCTGTCACTACCTGCCACCGCCATCACCAGCCAACACACCCACACCTGTCACCACACACATGCCATCACTCTCACCCCTTACACTCCCCCACAAGACCCAACCCCAACAACATTCAATACCCACCCTTCTCCCCCACACTCCCCACCCCGTCGCCATAACCAACCCCCTACCCACAACCCCTACCCACAACCCCTACCCACAACCCCTTACCCACAACCCCTTACCCACAACCCTTACCCACAACCCCTACCCACAACCCCTTACCCACAACCCCTTACCCACAACCCTTACCCACAACCCCTTACCCACAACCCCTACCCACAACCCCTTACCCACAACCCCTTACCCACAACCCTTACCCACAACCCCTTACCCACAACCCCTACCCACATCCCCTACCCACAACCCTTACCCACAACCCCTACCCACAACCCCTACCCACAACCCCTTACCCACAACCCCTACCCACAACCCCTTACCCACAACCCCTACCCACAACCCCTTACCCACAACCCCTACCCACAACCCCTTACCCACAACCCCTACCCACAACCCCTTACCCACAACCCCTACCCACAACCCCTTACCCACAACCCCTACCCACAACCCCTTACCCACAACCCCTTACCCACAACCCCTACCCACAACCCCTTACCCACAACTCCCTACCCACAACCCCTACCCACAACCAGGGAGACCCCAGCTTGCCTTCACTAAACAGAACCCCAAGCATCGTGTTCAGAAAGTCCAATTACAACAGAACAAACCTTAAAACCAAAAAGGCCAACGAGAGATAAACCCAGAGATAACAGCAATAATTCATGCAGCATTCCCCCAGAAAAACTACAAGATAATTATAAAATAAAGATAAACTAAAGGCCGGGAAAAATGTGACATTGATAGCCAAAGGAAATTATTTGGAGTAACTAGAACACGGTTTACAAATGGGACTTAAAAAAATACATCATATGGACTGTAATTGCTGCTCCTAAGACCATGAACCCTGTTATCTCTGCCCCCCCCCTGAGGTAAGTCTAAGATAACAGCCAGCTTAGGGGGGCCAAGTTGTGGGCAGGTTAAGCTGAGGACGCAGGTTAATGCTGAGAACACAGGTTAATGCTGAGGACGCAGGTTAATGCTGAGGGCGAAGGTTAAGCTGAGGACGCAGATTAAGCTGAGGACGCAGGTTAAGCTGAGGACGCAGGTTAAGCTGAGGACGCCAGTTAAGCTGAGGACGCAGATTAAGCTGAGGACGCAGGTTAATGCTGAGGACGCAGGTTAATGCTGAGGACGAAGGTTAAGCTGAGGACGCAGGTTAAGCTGAGGACGCAGGTTAAGCTGAGGACGCAGGTTAAGCTGAGGACGCAGGTTAATGCTGAGGACGCAGGTTAAGCTGAGGACGCAGGTTAAGCTGAGGACGCAGGTTAAGCTGAGGACGCAGGTTAAGCTGAGGACGCAGGTTAAGCTGAGGACGCCAGTTAAGCTGAGGACGCAGATTAAGCTGAGGACGCAGGTTAATGCTGAGGACGCAGGTTAAGCTGAGGACGCAGGTTAAGCTGAGGACGCAGGTTAAGCTGAGGACGCAGGTTAATGCTGAGGACGCAGGTTGAGCTGAGGACGCAGGTTAAGCTGAGGACGCAGGTTAAGCTGAGGACGCAGGTTAAGCTGAGGACGCAGGTTAAGCTGAGGACGCCAGTTAAGCTGAGGGCGCAGGTTAAGCTGAGGACGCAGGTTAATGCTGAGGACGCAGGTTAAGCTGAGGACGCAGGTTAAGCTGAGGACGCCAGTTAAGCTGAGGACGCAGGTTAAGCTGAGGACGCTAAGATCCCAGACTGTAAGAATTCCAGTATTGTCTATAACTGGGTCCAATTCCCAGACCTGCATTCCTCACGACTGGAAATTATAGCAAGCGTTAAAAAAAGATAAAATAGGGGTCAGTCTAACTGGAATAGGGTAACAAGCGGAGTACCTCAAGGATCGCTCCTGGGACCCATACTATTTCTCATTTATGTTAATGACTAATCTACAGGAATCGAGTCTTATATTGTCAATGTTTGTAGACGATGCAAAACTAATGAGCTGGGACAGATGAGGAGTGTAAGATTCTTGAAGATGAGCTGCAGAGTTGGTCCGAGAAACGGAAAACATGATAAAGACATATAAAATACTTAGATGGATTGAAAAAATGTAAAAAGAGGAAATATTCGTAATTAATACCAATATAACAAAAGGACATGGATGGAAGCCGGAAAAAAACACGTAATTTATAATGTTGGAATATTTACTTTTTGCCAAAGAATAATGGGAAAATGGAATGAACTGAAGAAGTTGGTTGTGGAAGCGAACTCCATTCGTAATACTTAATGTAGATATGATGGGGAAATAGGTCAGGAATAATTGCATTAGACAGCTAGATATGCTGAGCATAAGATCTAAAGCTCAACCCTACAGCGACAAATAGGTGAGCACAAACAGGTGAACACATACACACACACACACATTAGTCAAGGATAAGACTAAACTGGAAAAGGTTCAAAGATTTGCCACCAGACTAGTACCCGAGCTGAGAGGTATGAGCTACGAGGAGAGACTACGGGAATTTAACCTCACTTCGCTGGAAGACAGAAGAGTTAGGGGGAACATGATCACCACATTCAAGATTCTCAAGGGAATTGATAGGGGTAGATAAAGACAGGCTATTTAACACAAGGGGCACACGCACAAAGGGACACAGGTGGAAACTGAGCGCCCAAATGAGCCACAGAGATATTAGAAAGAACTTTTTTAGTGTTAGAGTGGTAGACAAATGGAATGCATTAGGAAGTGATGTGGTGGAGGCTGACTCCATACACAGTTTCAAGTGTAGATATGATAGAGCCCGATAGGCTCAGGAATTTGTACACCTGTTGATTGACGGTTGAGAGGCGGGACCAAAGAGCCAGAGCTCAACCCCCGCAAGCACAACTAGGTGAGTACAACTAGGTGAGAACAAATAGGTGAGCACACACACACACACACACACACACACACACCCACACACACACACACACACACACACACACACACACACACACACACACACACACACACACACACATCATCATTCTTAGAACATCATTCAGAAACCTAAGTAAGGAGGCATTTAGGGCGCTTTACACTGCCTACGTAAGGCCAGTCTTAGAGTATGCCGCCTCATCATGGAGTCCCCATCTGAAGAAACATATAATGAAACTGGAAAAGGTTCAGAGGTTTGCAACGAGACTCGTCCCAGAGCTACGAGGGATGGGGTATGAAGAGCGCCTGAGGGAATTGTGCCTTACGACACTAGAAAGAAGAAGGGAGAGGGGGGACATGATAGGAACGTATAAGATACTCAGAGGAATTGACAGAGTGGACATAGACGAAATGTTCACACGGAATAGTAACAGAACGAGAGGACATGGATGGAAGCTTGAAACTCAGATGAGTCACAGAGATGTTAGGAAGTTTTCTTTTAGCGTGAGAGTAGTGGGGAAATGGAATGCACTTCAGGAACAGGTTGTGGAAGCAAATACTATTCATAATTTTAAAACCAGGTGTGATAGGGAAATAGGACAGGAGTCATTGTTGTAAACAACCGATGCTCGAAAGGCGGGATCCAAGAGTCAATGCTCGATCCTGCAGACACAACTAGGTGAGTACAACTAGGTGAGTACACACACACCAGTTGAGAGGCGGGCCGAAAGAGCAAAGCTCAACCCCCGCAAAAACACAACTAGTAAACACACACATGCTAGCCAGGAATTTATAACTGAGAAAAGTAGCTTTGCAATTAATATGTTTTGACTGATGATAGTGTCAGAGCCGCTTGGCGGGTGCTTGGCCAACTTGCTGTGACTGCATTACCTCATTCAAGCAAGCTGTTACTTCCCCATTATCCACCACTAATTTGGAATACCAACCATTATCACAACTTTCAGAAGCATTTAAAGGTAATTATCCACATATTTCCTACACCAAATTTTTTTCTTCATTTAAGCCAGAGGGAGCCGGTCGGCCGAGCGGACAGCACGCTGGACTTGTGATCCTGTGGTCCCGGTGTCGATCCCGGGCGCCGGCGAGAAACAATGGGCAGAGTTTCTTTCACCCTATGCCCCTGTTACCTAGCAGTAAAATAGGTACCTGGGTGTTAGTCAGCTGTCACGGGCTGCTTCCTGGGGGTGGAGGCCTGGACGAGGACCGGGCCGCGGGGACACTAAAAAGCCCCGAAATCATCTCAAGATAACCTCAAGATCTCAAGAAGAAGCCTCGGAGGGTGAGCCCGTAGTCCCTAGTTGGTGTGTGTCTTCTTATCTTGAGGTTATCTTGAGATGATTTCGGGGCTTTTTTTAGTGTCCCAGCGGCCCGGTCCTCGACCAGGCCTCCACCCCCAGGAAGCAGCCCGTGACAGCTTGTCTGTTAGTGAGAGCCTTGAACCTGTGAAGAGTAATCCCAAATAGTACCTGTGACTGAATAGATCCAATAGGACTCACTCCCAGTCCCCCTTTCCGTCGTTCCTGTAAATTAGATCCACCAGCCTGTGTTTGTGTGAATTCACATCAATGTTGAAGCTACCCAACCTTATAGATTCCACCGCCGGTGCCTTGGCTGGATTCAACATCCGCGAATGATGTGAATCATGGTTCACTAGACCGCTCAGATAAGGTCTAAATATTAACTAGCTTAAGGGCCTCGATTCCGAGTAAAATATTTCGAAATGAGTCTGACAGAATCGCTATTCACAAAATAGGTTTATATACTTGACATTCTATATAACTTCCAGTTCTCTTGGGCTATTAGGCTCGGGTACTATAAGCCGAGACTCTCAGCTAGCTGATAGTCTTATTGTTCAATTAGTATAGTTCAGTGTTGGACTAAAAGAACCTTCACCTATGTGGAGAGATTTGTAAGTTCTTGGCGTTCCTGTTCTTGGCGTCCCTATTCTAAGCGTCTGGGTTGAGTGCAGCTATTCTCTGGTCGGCCGTCTATGTGAACTCTCGGGTGCTGATGTGTAAAGGAGGAAATGTATATGTTTATCTCTCAGAATGTTCGGTAATATGTTTATTGTTTGTGATGTGTGTCTATGTATGTATTAACACGTTGTACTGAACGGGGTGAGAATAGCTTGAGCTACCTCATCCCTTTGTGTGTATTTTACCTCAATAAACTTATTTCAATTTCAATTTCAATTTTGGGTGCTGATTGGACACTGGGATCAGCAATGCGTTATCGAGCATCGCTCTGATTGGTGTTAATGTCGCCTTTCGACCAATCATAGCTTATGTCACCTGTCGTTATTGGCTTAGATATCGCCACGTGTACCAAGGACGAAGGTGACATCATGCAGTGACTTGATGACTCTCTCCCTCTCTCCCTCTCTCTCTCCCTCTCTCTCCTCTCCCTCCCTCCCCTCTCCCTCCCTCCCCTGCTATCTCTCTCTTCCTTTTATTACTGATATTTGCGTTTCCTCATCACATGATAAACGTGAATGTAATCGGAACTAAAATTAAACAAAATATGATAAATACTAAATTGATGTGGAGGAGGTATCAAAGCGACGGTTTACATTCCCGGGTAATTAAGGGGGGGGGGGGCCAGGAACGAGGTGTTCCGACCTGCACAGTAATTGGTGCTTGTAAACGACCCGTGGCTCCAACGACCTGACCTCGAGCCCACATAGTTGACCTCTGCTGCCACACCAAACTGAACAATGGTGTAATGACCGATAAAGATTACGTCTATTAAGATGTTTGACGTGTTGGGTACATGTCTGAAGGGTTTATTATTATTGGTGTTTGCTGTTTGGGTCTTGGACTGGAGCCCAGGAGCTATGATACCTTGAATCATAGTTCTTGGGCTCCGCCTTTCTATAATCGTTGGTTGCCTAATATACTGACTCCCGACCTGTTTTTCTGTATCCTATCTACACACACACACACACACACACACACACACACACACACACACACACACACACACACACACACACACACACACACACACACACACTCACACACACACACACACATATCCCTAGGATGCAGCCCGTAGCAACTGTCTAACTCCCACCTACCTGTTTAATGCTAGGTGAACAGGAGAATCAGGCTGAAAGAAACTCTACCCATTTGTTTCTGCCTTCCTGTGTGTGTGTGTTCTGCCCTAGAAGTGCTTGCAAGAACGAGCTCAGTTCCTAGCCTCGACTTTCAAATGCTTGTGCATTAATACAATGACTCACGTTCCAAGTTTTTTGTTTATTGAATTCCATCCACACGATGACTGGAATTATTTTAATTTGTCGATGGGTTTCCTGATTGTTTCTCATATAATGGAGATATCTCTCTTAGCCTATTACGTCTTCAGCTTTAGTGAGACCACGAAGCTATCACTGTAATATGGGAGTTGAGCTATGACTCCAGTGAGGCAGTGGAGGCATGATAGCAATGAGTCAGCGGAGGCGTGATAGCAATGAGTCAGTGAAGGCATGATTACAGTGAGTCAGTGAAGCCATGATAACAATGAGTCAGTGAAGCCATGATAACAATGAGTCAGTGAAGGCATGATTACAATGAGTCAGTGAAGCCATGATAACAATGAGTCAGTGAAGCCATGATAACAATGAGTCAGTGAAGCCATGATAACAATGAGTCAGTGAAGCCATGATAGCAATGATACAGTGAACCCATCATAACAATGCCACACTGAAGCCATGATAACAATGAGTCAGTGAAGCCATGATAACAATGAGTCAGAGAAGCCATGATAACAATACACCTTGACATTATATCTTTAACTTAGTATTAACTCTGGTATTTATCTCGTGAAATAACAACTGGAAACAATATATTGGATGAGCGCTGGATATTACTGAGAAACTCGCGAGAATTTTAAGTGAAAAGTGGATCCTTTTTTTTAAGTGTAAAGTGGATGAAAGTGGGGTTTAAGTGGATGCCTTAAGTGGAAAGATGCCACGGACTCATTTCTCTGTGATGAGTCCCTCACTTGGTCATGAGTTAGCTCATATGAGTATCTCTCGACTGGTAATGATCCAGCTTTAATATGCTCATCAGCAAATGATGAGGAAGCTGTGACACCTGTCACTATATGTTGCCATATATATATATATATATATATATATATATATATATATATATATATATATATATATATATATATATATATATATATATATATGGCAACAGTGCAGGCGTACATATATATATATATATATATATATATATATATATATATATATATATATATATATATATATATATTTATATATATATATATATATATATATATATATATATATATATATATATATATATATATATATATATATATATATATGTCACTATGAGCAAATGTTGTGGATATCTAAACTCACTTGTGTGATTCCACAGTTGTAATTATGAGGTAATTATTCTTCACGGCAGATCTCAACAACTCATTTTTCTTCCCTCCGTAAAGTCCCGAGTTTCTTAACTCATTATTGTTGTAGATTCAGCTACTGGGAACCAAAAGTGGCAAGTAGCACGGGCTATGGCGAGCCCGTAGTGGACTTCCCCGGCACAGGGGTGGGAACTCATAGGCGCTTATGACAAGATTAACTTAACACATTGCTAGTAAACACCTGGATGATAACTCATCCAACTGTTAACATCTGTTAACAGTTGGATGAGTTATTGTCATCTAATGGTCACATGGCATTAAACATATGTATTGTGTAAGTAAATAAAAAATGATTGACAATAATAATCACGTCACTCGAGTGGGAATATAAATATTTCATATATCCCTTTAAATGTGTGTGTGTGTGTGTGTGTGTGTGTGTGTGTGTGTGTGTGTGTGTGTGTGTGTGTGAGTGTGTGTGTGTGTGAGTGTGTGTGTGTGTGAGTGTGTGTGTGTGTGAGTGTGTGTGTGTGTGTGAGTGTGTGTGTGTGTGTGTGTGTGTGTGTGTGTGTGTGTGTGTGTGTGTGTGTGTGTGTGTGTGTGTGTGTGAGTGTGTGTGTGTGTGTGTACTCACCTATTTGTGCTAGCGGGGGTTGAGCTTTGGCGCTTTGGTCCCGCCTCTCAACTGTCAATCAACTAATGTACAGGTTCTTGAGCCTACTGGGCTCTATCATATCTACACTTGAAGCTGTGTATGGAGTCAGCCTCCACCACATCACTTCCTAATGCATTCCATTTGTCTACTACTCTGACACTGAAAAAATTCTTTCTAACGTCCCTATGGCTCATTTGGGCACTCAGTTTCCACCTGTGTCCCCTAGTGCGTGTGCCCCTTGTGGTAAATAGCCTGTGTGTGTGTGTGTGTGTGTGTGTGTGTGTGTGTGTGTGTGTGTGTGTGTGTGTGTGTGTGTGTGTGTGTGTGTGTGTGTGTCAGAGTGTGCATGCGCATGTTGATTACTTGCTCTCGCAATAAAATGAACAATAAAGCACCAGACACGAATGGTAAACATGTCAATGCAATAATTCCCCCTCCCCCCTCTACGACTCACGTACGCACGGCAGGGGTTGTGTGTGTGTGTGGGCGTACAGTGCAGGCGTACAGTGTGGGCGTACAGTGTACATCACTACACATCACAGTAGCTCGCGGGCGTGGACGTACGGTGGGTGGGTGGGGGGGGATTCGAGCCTAAACTACCCTGTTGATCGTTATAGTGCTAGTATGAAGCAGAGTGCCGCCTCCAAGCCTGGCACTGTGAGTGCCGCCTCCAAGCCTGGCGCTGTGAGTGCCGCCTCCAAGCCTGGCACTGTGAGTGCCGCCTCCAAGCCTGGCACTGTGAGTGCCGCCTCCAAGCCTGGCACTGTGAGTGCCGCCTCCAAGCCTGGCGCTGTGAATGCCGCCTCCAAGCCTGGCGCTGTGAATGCCGCCTCCAAGCCTGGCGCTGTGAATGCCGCCTCCAAGCCTGGCGCTGTGAGTGCCGCCTCCAAGCCTGGCGCTGTGAATGCCGCCTCCAAGCCTGGCGCTGTGAATGCCGCCTCCAAGCCTGGCGCTGTGAGTGCCGCCTCCAAGCCTGGCGCTGTGAGTGCCGCCTCCAAGCCTGGCGCTGTGAGTGCCGCCTCCAAGCCTGACACTGTGAGTGCCGCTTCCAAGCCTGGCGCTGTGAGTGCCGCCTCCAAGCCTGGCGCTGTGAATGCCGCCTCCAAGCCTGGCGCCGTGAGTGCCGCCTCCAAGCCTGGCGCCGTGAGTGCCGCCTCCAAGCCTGGCGCTGTGAGTGCCGCCTCCAAGCCTGGCGCTGTGAGTGCCGCCTCCAAGCCTGGCGCTGTGAGTGCCGCCTCCAAGCCTGGCGCTGTGATCCACATTACCGAACTCGCAACTCCACTAAAGAGAAGTTTCCGGGGTCGAAGGTGGATGCCGCAAACTGTAGCCGCTTCACCTTACAAGACCAAAATTGACGATTAGAGAAAAGCCGAGCCAAGAGGAAGAAGAAGAATTGACACGGATAATCAGTCGTAAGTGGAGTCTTGAGGGTTCGTAGTGGTGCTCATGGGAAAATTACCTTTTCCTTTTAAACTAAGAAGGATGAATATATATGTTCGACCATTGCAACAGGAAATGTTACCGAGTGTGATAAGGGGTAAACAGCTTTAGTCATGACGTGATATTGCTGCAATATTGTGGTCTGTGGGGGCAGCAGAGCTGTCTGTGTGGGGTTATTGTGGTCTGTGGGGGCAGCAGAGCTGTCTGTGTGGGGTTATTGTGGGCTCTGGGGGCAGCAGAATTGTCTGCGTGGGGTTATTGTGGTCTGTGGGGGCAACAGAGATGTCTGCGTGGGGTTATTGTGGGCTCTGAGGGCAGTAGAGCTGTCTGTGTGGTGTTATTGTGGTCTGTGGGGGCAGCAGAGATGTCTGCGTGGGGTTATTGTGGGCTCTGAGGGCAGCAGAGCTGTCTGTGTGGGGTTATTGTGGTCTGTGGGGGGCAGCAGAATTGTCTGCGTGGGGGTTATAATGACCTGAGAGGTTGTTACAGGGGGAGGGGATATGTCTGCTCTGACACCACATCTCTGGTGTCAGTCATTGCTCTCAGGAGGGGAGTACTTTGTAATATATATCTGACTTGCTGGTTCATATCTGCTGCCACATCTGCCTTCACTGCCGCCACCACAGCTGGGTGGACAGCGCCTGACAGCTGGGTGGACAGCGCTTCGGATTCGTAGTCCTGAGGTTCCGGGTTCGATCCCCGGTGGAGGCTGAGACAACTAGGCAAAATGTTTCTTTCACCCCTGATGCCCCCCCCCTGTTACCTAGCAGTAAATAGGTACCTGAGAGTTAGAAAGCTGCTACGGGCTGCTTCCTGGGGAGGGGGGGGGTGTAACAAAAAGGAGGCCTGGTCGAGGACCGGGCCGCGGGGACGCTAAGCCCCGAAATCATCTCAAGATAACCTCAAGATAACCACACACCAACCATCAACATTACCACCCCCACCACCATCACCATCTGTAGCTGCCCACAAGAAAAATATGTATATTTGGTGGTTATCATTGTGTAAATGTGGAGGAAAATAAACTAAAAACTGTCCCCCAAACAGCCCTCATAACTTCAGTAACTCACAAACATCAACACCCCCATAACTTCAATTACTCACAAACATCAACACCCCCATAACTTCAATAACTCACAAACATCAACACCCCCATAACTTCAATTACTCACAAACATCAACACCCCCATAACTTCAGTTACTCACAAACATCAACACCCCCATAACTTCAGTAACTCACAAACATCAACACCCCCATAACTTCAGTAACTCACAAACATCAACACCCCCATAACTTCAGTAACTCGCAAACATCAACACCCCCATAACTTCAGTAACTCACAAACATCAACACCCTCATAACTTCAATAACTCACAAACATCAACACCCTCATAACTTCAATAACTCACAAACATCAACACCCCCATAACTTCAGTTACTCACAAACATCAACACCCCCATAACTTCAGTAACTCACAAACATCAACACCTCATAACTTCAGTTACTCACAAACATCAACAGCCCCTCCCCATAACTTCAGTAACTCACAAACATCAACACCTCATAACTTCAATAACTCACAAACATCAACACCCTCATAACTTCAGTAACTCACAAACATCAACAGCCCCTCCCCATAACTTCAGTAACTCACAAACATCAACACCTCATAACTTCAATAACTCACAAACATCAACACCCCCATAACTTCAGTAACTCACAAACATCAACAGCCCCTCCCCATAACTTCAGTAACTCACAAACATCAACACCTCATAACTTCAATAACTCACAAACATCAACACCCCCATAACTTCAGTAACTCACAAACATCAACAGCCCCTCCCCATAACTTCAGTAACTCACAAACATCAACACCTCCTCCCCATAACTTCAGTAACTCACAAACATCAACAACACCATAACTTCAGTAACTCACAAACATCAACAGCCCCTCCCCATAACTTCAGTAACTCACAAACATCAACACCTCCTCCCCATAACTTCAGTAACTCACAAACATCCTCACCCCCATAACTTCAGTAACTCACAAGCATCAACAACACCATAACTTCAGTAACTCACAAACATCAACAACACCATAACTTCAGTAACTCACAAACATCAACAACACCATAACTTCAGTAACTCACAAGCATCAACAACACCATAACTTCAGTAACTCACAAGCATCAACAACACCATAACTTCAGTAACTCACAAGCATCAACAACACCATAACTTCAGTAACTCACAAACATCAACACCTCATAACTTCAGTAACTCACAAGCATCAACAACACCATAACTTCAGTAACTCACAAGCATCAACAACACCATAACTTCAGTAACTCACAAGCATCAACAACACCATAACTTCAGTAACTCACAAGCATCAACAACACCATAACTTCAGTAACTCACGAACATCAACACCCCATAACTTCAGTAACTCACAAGCATCAACAACACCATAACTTCAGTAACTCACAAACATCAACAACACCATAACTTCAGTAACTCACAAGCATCAACAACACCATAACTTCAGTAACTCACAAACATCAACAACACCATAACTTCAGTAACTCACGAACATCAACACCCCATAACTTCAGTAACTCACAAGCATCAACAACACCATAACTTCAGTAACTCACGAACATCAACCCACCATAACCTCAGTAACTCACAAACATCATCACCCCCATAACTTCAGTAACTCACAAACATCAACAACACCATAACTTCAGTAACTCACAAACATCAACAACACCATAACTTCAGTAACTCACAAACATCAACAACACCATAACTTCAGTAACTCACAAGCATCAACAACACCATAACTTCAGTACCTCACAAACATCAACAACACCATAACTTCAGTAACTCACAAGCATCAACAACACCATAACTTCAGTAACTCACAAGCATCAACAACACCATAACTTCAGTAACTCACAAGCATCAACAACACCATAACTTCAGTAACTCACAAGCATCAACACCCCCATAACTTCAGTAACTCACAAGCATCAACAACCCCATAACTTCAGTAACTCACAAGCATCAACACCCCATAACTTCAGTAACTCACAAGCATCAACAACCCCATAACTTCAGTAACTCACAAGCATCAACAGCCCCATAACTTCAGTAACTCACAAGCATCAACAGCCCCATAACTTCAGTAACTCACAAGCATCAACAGCCCCATAACTTCAGTAACTCACAAGCATCAACAACACCATAACTTCAGTAACTCACAAGCATCAACAACACCATAACTTCAGTAACTCACAAGCATCAACAACACCATAACTTCAGTAACTCACAAGCATCAACAGCCCCATAACTTCAGTAACTCACAAGCATCAACAGCCCCATAACCTGACGGTAAACACAAGACGATATAGTAGAATTTCGCCAACTTTGAAGGTCGTAATGTTTCCTGAGAACAGAGAGACTCTGCTGACAAAGATATCTGAGGAACGCGAGAAATCACTTGGCCATAAACATCACATTGTTTCTTACGCCGATTTGAATAATCTGAGGATGAAGAGCAGCGCCTTGCAAGACGGAGTCAGTCCCATTGTGGTTAATGGCGCGAGGAACCACAATACAGCTGTGGAGACTTGCTCTTGATGTTAGAGGTTCGAGGAAGAAAAGCCACATTTAAAAATCACGATAATATTTCTCCGTTTGTATGTAAATGCAAAATATTACTCGGGAGTTTGGTTGTATTTACGGGGTTTGATGTCAGCCATATGGGTGACGTCGCAAGGTGCATATCTTCCCGTTATCGTAAGCAGAGCGAGAGGAAACTAATATTTTATTCCTCCCAGACAGTAATATGTTCTGGATTAAAAAAGTGATGTGATATATGTGTTTGCTTGGGTGTTTTTCCTCGGGTTAAGTGGGCTTATTCGTTCATTTAGGCCGTCACCGGTTGCTGCTATATGCGGCCCGCACCCGGTCCGCACCCGGCCCGCACCCGGACCGCACCCGGCCCGCACCCGGCCCGCACCCGGCCCGCACCCGGACCGCACCCGGACCGCACCCGGCCCGCACCGGGACCGCACCGGGAGCGCACCCGGCCCGCACCCGGACCGCACCCGGCCCGGCAGGAGAGGACTCGCTTCGGGTGGTAACTGATGCATCGTGTCTACAGCAGTCTTGTGTAGATGGTTGCTTGATGGTATCTTACCCCCTGGCTGCTTCTACTTCCTTGCTATCCATGGCCACGTCGACCCCCCACCTCCTCCCTCCTGTCCCCTCACCCCTCCCCCCCTCCTCCCTCCTCTCCCCTCACCCCTCCCCCCCTCCCTGGAGACATCAATCACCTTGTGTCAAGGGAAGCTGTTCATTTTGTTCAATATTCGCCAAGAACAACTCCTAGCAGTGAAAATCACTGCTCTCAAACAAGTATTGTTAGTATGATAATGTTACGGACCCTGATCCAGCGTCCAATCTCTAAACAGTGACGGCCGCGCCATCTGTGGGTCAGCTCCCGAAATCCCCTCCAAACCGACGACGTGTACTAGCTACGAGGGCCAGTTTCCAGCCCCGTTCAGCGCTCAACACCGCCGCCGCTGACCTCTGGTGAGGTGGTGCTCAGACTACAACGCCATCTATGGAGTGGATATGTCGGGCGTTTGTATCTGAGCCTGTGAGTGTGGTGTATTAGTGTCCCGGTTATTAATGACGTGTCTGCTTACAGAGCCGACCTGGGACCACTGTGTTGAAGGTGTAGTCAGTCTACCCGAGGCAGCCAGTCTCCATACAGTGAAGTTTGCTGCAGCTGTCGTGACGTCGTCCCCCCCGGAAGAACACTGTGGTGTGTTAAGCCTGCCAGTGGAGTGGCAGTGGAAGGATTTACCCGGGACCGACGGTTGGAGACGATAATCCACTGGGGTATTGAGGACAGGAGGGTGATTGGTGATATCACACGAGACTCCTGTCTAGGGCGTACCCCTTTTATCGTTCGTGGAGTGGCCGTGCCAGCCTTGGTGGCTCAGTACCTGCCAGCAGACCTGCTGGGCGTGTGGTTGACGGCCTCCACGACGGTGCCCCCAGTGGACCTGTGTTGTGGCTGACCTGTGGCCAGGGTAGACTCGGCGTTCTCAGAGGACACGTCTTGAGGCCACGAAGAAAGCACCGCGGACTCAGCACCTAGCTTCAAGGATCCATAGTCTCCAGCAGAAGACTACAGTGTTGACCCCCTTTGTAAAGTGTTAATACCCCTCCCCCTTGTGTACGTTTTACTTTTACATATATTTATGGTGATGGTGTCAATTATAATATTAAGTTTCTTAACTTTCTTTCCATACTCCCTTTAAGTTACTTGCGTCACGGATCGCATCCCTTGAAAGCCTCTACTGGCTTGGGGTCGGATATATATATCTTCCTCTAACGACATCAGAGTAAGAACCCCGTTGCGTCCCGAGAGGGCCGTAACATAATTGGCATCCCCAGCGGGATCCGTCCCCTTGTTAAGTATGTTTGACAGGTGTGGTGAAGTGGCGTAATCCCTGTATATAATTCCCCCTGTGTGTGACGATTGTGACGTTATACGTCCTGTGCGGTGCTCAGAGTGACTAAGTGCGATATTGTGCAGTGCGGTGCTCGCTGTGATTAAGCGATTAGGTGCAATATTGGGTAGTGTGGTGCCCGAAGTGATTACGTGCAATATTGGCAAGTGCAGTGTTTGGTGCGATAAAGTGCAATATTGGCGTAGAACAGTGCTCGGTGTGTTAAGTGCTAACGTGTAAGCAGTGTGTTAAGTGCTCGTTAAGTGTTCCATCTGTGACAATGGCAGACAAGGCTACCATCGATGATCTGGACGATGTCCAGGCTTTCCTGAACAGAGAGGACTGTCTTGCCAGATTAAAATATCTGAGCAAACCGGAACTTGTACTAGTGAGCGCCTACCTGGAGATCAAGATCCGTGCCAGTGATTCCCGTGTGGAGATCTTGTCTAAGGTTCACCGGCACCTGAAGGCAGAAGAGAAACAGGAAGGCGAGACTCCTAGTACAAGGGAAGGTGAGGAAATAGCTTCCACAGAAAAGGAAGATAAGGGCAGTGACATTGACAGTGATGCAGGTGAGCTTAATATCAGCTTCCTAACAGTCAAAATGCTTGCCCTAGAGATCAATCGCGAGATAGAGTGGAAGAAGTTAGAATTAGAACGAGAATTAAAAGATAAAGAAATGGAGATGAAAGAAAAGGAATTGGCGATGAGGCGTTTAGAATTAGAAAGAGAAGAGAAACGAGAGAGAGAAGAGAGAGAAAGAGAAGAAAGAAGAGAAGAACGAGAAAGAGAACGAGAAGAACGAGAAAGAGAACGAGAAAGAGAACGAGAAGAACGAGAAAGAGAACGAGAAAGAGAAGAGAGACGAGAGAGAGAAGAACGAGAAAGAGAAGAAAAAGAAAGACAGAGACAACATGAACTAGAAGTATTACGACTAGGCGCTGGACAGAGACAAACTGGAGTAAGCGGTTTCGATCCGGTAAGGAATATCAAAATGGTCCCCAAATTCAACGAGAGAGAGGTTTCGAAGTTCTTTGCTGCCTCTTTGGAGTGGCCAAGGGAGAATTGGGCCATCATGATACAGTCAGTTTTGACTGGGAAGGCTCAAATCGCATACTCTACGTTATCCCTTGACGACTCCGGCGATTACGATATGGTGAAGAAAGTGGTGCTCATGGCGTACCAATTGGTACCTGAGGCATATAGGCAAAAGTTCCGTAACCTGAAGAAGACCTCAGAGCACACTTTCACCGAATTCGCCACCATCAAGGAGCGACTTTTTCAAGAATGGTGCGCCTCTCGGAAGGTGGAGACCAGGGAAGACCTCGAACAGCTGATTCTGCTCGAGGACTTCAAGGATTGTTTGTCTGGAGACCTCAAGACGTACTTAGAGGAACAGCAGGTAGAGACCTTGAGTGCGGCAGCCACCATGGCGGAAGAGTATATCCTGACTCATAGGCCATCTGCTAGGTACGTCCCGAAGACCTATTCAAGGTGTCCAGCCAAACATAAACCGGAAGATAGAACTGCCCCTCGTAGTGCCGCCAAGTCAACCTCGGATAGTCCTCGGAGGTTTAGTCCGAAGAGGGATGTATTGTGTTGGACCTGCGGTAAGAGAGGACATATTGCTGCGAAGTGTCGTAGCAGTTCAGGTAATAATCCCCGTAGGGAAGTCATGCTGATGAACAGTATAGTACCACCGACATCCACCCAAGAGAAGAGGAAAGGATTGTTCGCCCCATATACCTCCCAAGGATATGTAGCCAGTGGCCTTGCAAGTACGCCTGTGGTAATACTTAGAGACAGTGGAGCGGCCCAGTCTCTAATTCTGGAAACATCATTACCCGAAGGTATATCGGCGGATGAGATGCAGAAGGTAATCCTGGGAGGATTCCCTTCAACCTTGTACGTTGCCCCATTGGTACAAGTACATCTAGACTCTCAGCACTTCAAAGGTGAGTGTCGGTTGGCCGTGGTGGATAGTCTTCCCATAGAGGGAATTGACGTAATATTAGCCAATGACTTAGCCCTAGGATTGTTACCCAACTGTCCCCTGGTAGTGGATATTCCAGGACGTGAAGAGACCAGTCCCATCGCAGCAGTGCAAACCAGGTCTCAGGCGCACCTCCATGCACCACTAGATCTAAACACTTTGTTTGACTCTCCTCCTATCCCGCAGGTTACAAGTAGCCATACACCAGTCCCACCAGTCCAGATGCCGGTTCCCGAACGCTGGACTCGAGCCCAGCTGATAGAGGAACAGAAGAAGGACCCTCAGGTACGGAAGTTGGCCGACACCGTAGACTCTCCTACGAAAGGAGGGGATCTATATGTGTGGTCAAGTGGTGTACTGTGTCGCCGGCATCCTCCGAAATACCCCCAGTCAAGGGCGGTAGGTGATCAGATAGTCGTCCCAGCCGTGTTCAGATATAAGCTGTTAGAAACAGCCCATGCTGATAGATTTGCTGGACATGGTGGGATCTCTAAGACTTTCCACCGCCTAGCCAAAGGTTTCTACTGGCCGCATATGAAGGAGGACGTACGTCATTTCTGTAAGACCTGCCATGCCTGCCAAGTGGCCGGAAAAGCAAACCAGCCTGTCCCCAAAGCCCCTTTACACCCCATTCCATCAATAGGTGAGCCCTTCGAACACCTCATCTTGGATATAGTAGGCCCTCTTCCACCTGCTACCTCAGGGGTGAAGTATTTGTTAACAATACTAGATCGGGTTAGTAGGTACCCAGAAGCGATCCCCCTTAAAACCATCACAGCTAAGGTTTTGGTGAAACAACTGCTCTGGTTCATCTCGCGATACGGTCTTCCCAAGACCATTCAGACGGACCAGGGGTCTAATTTCATGTCCCATTTGTTTCGCAAACAGATCGCCGACCTGGGAATTCGACAGGTTACCTCTAGTGCCTACCATCCCGAGTCTCAAGGAGCTTTGGAACGTTTTCACCAGACGTTGAAGGGCATGCTTCGGAAGTTTTGCTACGACAGGCAGAGTAAGTGGGTGGAAGAACTGCCCTACCTCCTATTTGCGGTAAGATCGGTACCCAATGAATCCATAGGAATCTCCCCATTCGAGATGATCTTTGGTCACTCGGTAAGAGGTCCCTTAGAGGTGGCACGAGACCATTGGCTGGACGCAGAAACCAACGAGGATATTGTGGACTGGTTGTCTACAAATAAAGGACGGCTGTTCTCAGCCTGGGAGATGGCTACTAGGACCTTAGAAAATACACAAAGAACGATCAAGAGCAGGTATGATAGGAGGACCAAGCAAAGGGAGTTCCAAGTAGGAGATCTGGTTTTGGTGTGTACTCCTACAATAACTGGGAGTTTGAGCGCCAGATTCGTAGGTCCCTACCCGGTTGTAAAGAAGGTTACTAACCTCAATTACCTTCTGAGTACTCCAGACCGTCGTAAGAAAGAGACTCTGGTTCATGTTAATATGATCAAGAGATACGAGGGGCGGGATACACTCCCCGTAACCTTAGTGACCACTAATGACGACATTGAGGAGGAAGAGGAGGTGTTGACTAACTCAGACATTCTGTTAAACTTGCAGGCAAAGTTGACACACGTAGCCGAAGAACATCAATCATCGTTGCTGCGGATGATCCGGCAATACAAGCCTATCTTCGACGATGTTCCAGGGTTAACATCTGTCATGAGGCATGATGTCGAGCTGGAGGAAGGCGTCCGACCTATAAAGCAACACCCGTACCGTCTCAACCCACTGAAGAAACGGGTGGTGAAAGAGGAGGTAGATTATATGCTGAAACACCATCTGATAGCCCCGAGCTCGAGCCCATGGTCATCCCCGATACTACTAGTGCCCAAACCTGGTAAGAAATACCGTCTTTGTATTGATTATCGCCAGGTGAATAAGATCACTGTAGCAGATACCTACCCTCTCCCCAGAGTAGAGGAATGTCTGGATGCCATAGGTAGAGCCCGGTACCTGACAAAATTTGACCTGTTCAAAGGCTATTGGCAAGTTCCCCTTACGGAAAAAGCCAAACCCATATCAGCATTTGTGACTCCCGACGGGCTGTTTGAATGTCAGGTGATGCCATTCGGGATGAAAAACGCAGCCTCCACTTTCCAGAGACTGATGGGTACGGTGTTGCGTGACGTGGAAAACACCTTAGTCTACATCGATGATGTATTAATATATGATGTAGATTGGCAGGATCATCTGCGTCACATAGAGGATTTCTTCAAGGCCATGCTCCAGTCAGGATTAGTGGTCAACCTGCATAAATCTGAGTTTGCCAGAACCTCTGTCATCTTCCTAGGTCATAAGGTTGGAGGAGGATGGATTGCGCCGAAGGCCAGCAAGATCGAGGCGATAGTCCAGTATCCTACGCCAGCTACCAGGAAGGACATCCTGCGTTTCCTTGGTATGGCTGGGTTTTATCGTAAGTTTGTCCCTAATTTTTCCTCCATCGCCGCCCCCTTGACCAATCTGCTGAAGAAAGGGGTAAAGTTAATATGGAATGAGAATTGCCAGAAGGCATTAGTCTCTCAAAGCAATTCTGATCTCTGCTCCAATCCTCAGGTCCCCGAGCTTTGAGGATAGATTCATCCTGACGGTCGACGCCTCTGACTATGGCCTGGGCTCCGTTTTATCCCAGACGGACGAGAAGGGGGTGGAACATCCGGTGGCCTATCATTCTAAGAAGTTCACCCCCAGCCAGCTGAATTACTCGGTCATAGAAAAGGAAACGTTGGCCTTAATTAATTCCGTCCAGCACTTCGAGGTATATTTAACAAGCAATGGCCATCCTATATTAGTACGGACCGACCATAACCCTCTGAAGTTCCTGGCTCAATTTAAGCAAAAGAACCTCAGGCTCACCAGATGGAGTCTACATTTGCAGCAATATCCCCTCCAGATTGAACACATCAAAGGGGTGGACAACGTGGTAGCTGATGCATTATCTCGCATCTAAATCCACGTACTAATTTGGTTTGTCTTCTCTTTTCATAGGAACCCAAACCAAATTCTTTTGGTGGGGAGGTGTTACGGACCCTGATCCAGCGTCCAATCTCTAAACAGTGACGGCCGCGCCATCTGTGGGTCAGCTCCCGAAATCCCCTCCAAACCGACGACGTGTACTAGCTACGAGGGCCAGTTTCCAGCCCCGTTCAGCGCTCAACACCGCCGCCGCTGACCTCTGGTGAGGTGGTGCTCAGACTACAACGCCATCTATGGAGTGGATATGTCGGGCGTTTGTATCTGAGCCTGTGAGTGTGGTGTATTAGTGTCCCGGTTATTAATGACGTGTCTGCTTACAGAGCCGACCTGGGACCACTGTGTTGAAGGTGTAGTCAGTCTACCCGAGGCAGCCAGTCTCCATACAGTGAAGTTTGCTGCAGCTGTCGTGACGTCGTCCCCCCCGGAAGAACACTGTGGTGTGTTAAGCCTGCCAGTAGAGTGGCAGTGGAAGGATTTACCCGGGACCGACGGTTGGAGACGATAATCCACTGGGGTATTGAGGACAGGAGGGTGATTGGTGATATCACACGAGACTCCTGTCTAGGGCGTACCCCTTTTATCGTTCGTGGAGTGGCCGTGCCAGCCTTGGTGGCTCAGTACCTGCCAGCAGACCTGCTGGACGTGTGGTTGACGGCCTCCACGACGGTGCCCCCAGTGGACCTGTGTTGTGGCTGACCTGTGGCCAGGGTAGACTCGGCGTTCTCAGAGGACACGTCTTGAGGCCACGAAGAAAGCACCGCGGACTCAGCACCTAGCTTCAAGGATCCATAGTCTCCAGCAGAAGACTACAGTGTTGACCCCCTTTGTAAAGTGTTAATACCCCTCCCCCTTGTGTACGTTTTACTTTTACATATATTTATGGTGATGGTGTCAATTATAATATTAAGTTTCTTAACTTTCTTTCCATACTCCCTTTAAGTTACTTGCGTCACGGATCGCATCCCTTGAAAGCCTCTACTGGCTTGGGGTCGGATATATATATCTTCCTCTAACGACATCAGAGTAAGAACCCCGTTGCGTCCCGAGAGGGCCGTAACAGATAACTATTAGTATGATAACTGTATGATAACAAGCCTTAACCCACCATGGATATGACTATTCTGTTATGCAAAAGCTTCTTCAATCCATCTATCAAGTGTGTCAACTCAAGCAGCAGTCACTCTCACGGATTTTTTCTGGAGTTGAAGAAAATTCAAGTCTTAAGGCAAATATATTAACTCAGTAGCTTCCTTTAGCCTCTATCTCGCATTCGTGATTTGTTTCTGGTTACTTACACCACCCCTAATGAACCCAACCAGGATTCGAACCCATGTCGCTCAGGATCACCCTTAAACGTACACGGTACTGTGACCACCTCACCAATGATAGTCTATCATTAATTACTGACTGGCATTAATCCAGTCAATTGAATTATTACAATCTCTCCAGTCAACAATGTATTTGACTGTTAACTTTTCCTTATAATACATTAGTGTTCTTATATTCCTTGATATATATATATATATATATATATATATATATATATTATTAAATATGGCCGAAAAAGTAAGATTAATAATTCTGACACGAATTTTCTCAATGTTTCTTATATTTTTCTTCACTGTTGATGGTAACTGAAAAATCAATTCTCCAAAAATAAAAATGAATTTTGGAGAATTGATTTTTCAGTTACCATCAACAGTGAAGAAAAATATAAGAAACATTGAGAAAATTCGTGTCAGAATTATTAATCTTACTTTTTCGGTCATATTTAATATATATATCCCGTGGCAACCTTGTTACATGTCCCGCTCCTCGTACTAAGATACAGTAAGTGACAGAAAGTGGTTGTACAAGTCTAAGGTAGACGGGTGGAAGCGTTGTCTGGCTGTGGTTCGACCCCCGGAGGAGGCAGAAACAAAATGGGCAGAGTTTCTTTCACCCTGATGCACCTGTTCACCAAGCAGTAAATAATTACCTGGGAGTTAGACAGCTGCTACGGGCTGCTTCCTGGGGGGTATGTAACATAAAGGAGGCCTGGTCGAGGACCGGGCCGCGGTGAAGCTAAGCCCCGAAATCACCTCAAGATAGGAGGAGAAGAAGAACAAATCCACAAGGGCCGTGACGAGGATTCGAACCTACGTCCTAGTTCTTTTGACCATGTCGTAGCTCAGGCAGCGTCTGGGATGCTCTCGGACGTAGGTTCGAATCCTCGCCAAGGCCTTTTGATGCATCACGCTATTGTGATTTCTGTGTGTAGGAGAAGAAGTCCCAGCGGAGGAACAAGACGGTCCAGACGTCTCCAGGTGTCAGACTCATGACTCGAAGAGATCAAAATATTCCTCCGACATTATTCAGATAGTGAACAATTCTCCCCTAAAAAAAAGCAGCAATTGAATTCCTGGAACAGCCATCAGAGCCAAACGGACCCTAAAACGATGTACCAGCCCACACAACGATAACAAACACGATTATAATTAGAGGAAGAATTCAATAAAGTACTCATTTGATATCATCCGGAAGCCCATAATACAAAGATGGATCACAAACCACGAGGTACTCGACTCTCAGAAGACACTTAATTATTAAGGAATTACAAAGATATAGACGTGATTACAGAGTGGAGTCTGATTACTGATCCACCCGCTCCTTCTCTCTGATGAATGGCGCCACAGGTCACTCAGAGGCTACATCAGTGTGTGTGTGTACATCTATGTATCACTATTATATCATATTTTCATCGAGGGAGCCATGCTTTCACCGGAACCAGGTGATTTGGGGTCATTACCGCAAGTTAGGATTCGTCGGGTTGCTGGAAAACAGGGCCCCGTCCACACGAACATCCGCCTCCTAATGGTCCTGCCTTTCCTTCCTGTGTGTGTGTGTGTGTGTGTTTGTGTGTGTGTGTGTGTGTGTGTGTGTGTGTGTGTGTGTGTGTCTGTGTGTGTCTGTGTGTGTGAAAAAATAATAAAAAGTAGTAGTTAGTAACAGTTGATTGATTGACGGTTGAGAGGCGGGACGAAAGAGTAGAGCTCAACCCCCGCAAACACAACTAGGTGAGTACAGAAACACACACACAGTACAGGAAATGCTGGATTAATTCCACCAGAGATGCAAAAATAAGACCAGTTACCCCATCTAGAGAGAATTAGGTATGTAAACAAACCCTCCAATATGGCCCCCGGTACCTCTCCATCACCCCTGAATCGTATCAGTGATTGGCTGCTGCCACGCCTGAGGATTTACACCACACAATCACTCAAAGTAAACCATAATGCAGAGATTGTTGGGCTATAGTGAACATGGAAGGTGACTATAGTGTCAGTTGAACACAAGGAAGATGAATAGGATAGCAACAAGGCAGATGAATTAAAACTATGATGATGCGTTGGACTGTGGATGCTGGAGGTCATCACTGCCTTACTCTTCAGATCTGTGGGGTGATGTCTAATTAATCACTTAAATAAGTATTCACTAAATTAATTGTTTTTTAAAGGAATTGGGGGAAGAGGGGCAATTTTTATCCTTCATAACAGGTGTCTTGGAAGCTGTTTAAGTAGATCTGGTTTGAGTTACTCGAACACGTGTATTCTAAGATTGTATAGGACCTAACACACCTCCAGCAAACCCACAATAAGTAATAAAATTTACGCATTACATTAATTATTTTGGAAGTGGACAAATTCAACCAGCCTCTCAGAGGGGGGTAGAAATACCCTAAGCTACTCTATCCCTTCGAGATGCATTTTTTCTTATCTCAACAAACATACGTGAACTTGAACAGCTTCTTGCCATTTCAGAGCTCGTCCCAACACGGTCAATATATTACCCTCTGCCGGACAGAACTAAGTGACGACGTTGGTAACAGCGAAAACACCCTTAAGATCCGTAGCGACTGAGACTTTAACTGCCTCATTAATCCCTCACTTGAGTAAATTCTCCGAGTCATATGAGGCCTTGTGAGGGAAGGAGACGACATTAATGGTGCCATTATGAGTTCTTTACTTAGTTTGCTATGAGGCGCCGCGAACATTAGAGTCCTCTGTGTGTGTGTGTGTGTGTGTGTGTGTGTGTGTGTGTGTGTGTGTGTGTGTGTGTGTGTGTGTGTGCGTGTGTGCGTGTGTTTGGAAGGTTGAGCTTCAGTTGCTGGGTTCCGTCTTTAATGATGTTGGAAAAATGTGATTTGGATTTCCTGTTCGTCTTGTTTCGAGTTTTTTTTTTTTGGGGGGGGGGGGCGCTTATGTAATTGTTGTTGTTTGTGATCTCTTCTCACCTTGTCAGTCACTTGTGAAGCTTTTGTCATTGTCACTGATGTCATGTTTCATTCACGTCATCTGTCATTGATGTCATGTTTCATCACGTCATCTGTCAGTGATGTCATGTTTCATTCACGTCATCTGTCATTGATGTCATGTTTCATCACGTCATCTGTCATTGATGTCATGTTTCATTCACGTCATCTGTCATTGATGTCATGTTTCATCACGTCATCTGTCATTGATGTCATGTTTCATTCACGTCATCTGTCATTGATGTCATGTTTCATCACGTCATCTGTCATTGATGTCATGTTTCATTCACGTCATCTGTCATTGATGTCATGTTTCATTCACGTCATCTGTCATTGATGTCATGTTTCATTCACGTCATCTGTCATTCATGTCATGTTTCATCACGTCATCTGTCAGTGATGTCATGTTTCATTCACGTCATCTGTCATTCATGTCATGTTTCATTCACGTCATCTGTCAGTGATGTCATGTTTCATTCACGTCATCTGTCATTCATGTCATGTTTCATTCACGTCATCTGTCACTCACGGCATTACTTATTCATGTCATCTATCCTTCCTCTACATCATCATTGCGAGCATCAAGTCCCCTGTACCTTTCCTCAGAGGTCAGTCCTCACACCTCTGGAACCAGTCCTCGCAACAAATCACACACAAGAGTACACAACGTAGTCCACTTCAGGCTACACCTGGTGTAGATGAGTGCCTCCCTCACAGGTGTGAGGAAGGAGGTGTGAGGCAGGAATGAGGCAGGAATGAGGCATGATAGAGCACCTGGTGGACAAAGAGGTCTTACACCTCCGGGGGGGAACGATGCAGATACGTTGTTAGTGAAGCAGTTAGACATAATGGTTCAGTAATGACCCAATTACCGGCTATTGCCGGGAATCACGTCCCCCAGCGGCTGAGAAGGCCCGTGGGGGTATTAACACTATAACAGGGTGAGGGCCATAGTGCCAGAACGACCTTCCATATGGCTCTCCCAGGGAGGGAACGACCTCCCATATGGCTCTCAGGGTGGGAACGACCTCCCATATGGCTCTCCCAGGGAGGGAACGACCTCCCATATAACTCTCCCAGGGATCGAGGGAACGACCTCCCATATGACTCTCTCAGGAAGGGAACGACCTCCCAGATGGCTCTCCCAGGAAGGGAACGACCTCCCATATGACTCTCCCAGGGAGGGAACGACCTCCCATATAACTCTCCCAGGGAGGGAACGACCTCCCATATAACTCTCCCAGGAAGGGAACGACCTCCCATATGACTCTCCCAGGGAGGGAACGACCTCCCATATAACTCTCCCAGGGAGGGAACGACCTCCCATATGACTCTCTCAGGAAGGGAACGACCTCCCATATGACTCTCCCAGGGAGGGAACGACCTCCCATATGACTCTGCCATGGTGGGAACGACCTCCCATTTGGCTCTCCCAGGGAGGGAACGACCTCCCATATGACTCTCCCAGGGAGGGAACGACCTCCCATATGGCTCTCCCAGGGAGGGAACGACCTCCCATATAACTCTCCCAGGGAGGGAACGACCTCCCATATGGCTCTCCCAAGGAGGGAACGACCTCCCATATGACTCTCCCAGGGAGGGAACGACCTCCCATATGACTCTCCCAGGGAGGGAACGACCTCCCATATGGCTCTCCCAGGGAGGGAACGACCTCCCATATAACTGTCCCAGGGAGGGAACGACCTCCCATATGACTCTCCCAGGGAGGGAACGACCTCCCATATGGCTCTCCCAGGGAGGGAACGACCTCCCATATGGCTCTCCCAGGGAGGGAACGACCTCCCATATAACTCTCCCAGGCACACTCTCCCTGCCTCTCCCACAGTGTGGTCCTCCGCTGCACAACGCACCAAGGCTCTCCCATGCTCGCTATAATCCTTAAATAACGCTAATTGGGTTAATTTAGTGTTAACCCACCTAGCAGTGGGAGTGATCTGACCTTATCCTTTAATATGGTAATTACCTTAATCTGGTAATTGGTGGCTTGTTCTAGTCAAGAACAGGAACAGGACACGTCTTGTTCTAGTCAAGAACAGGAACAGGACACGTCTTGTTCTAGTCAAGAACAGGAACAGGACACGTCTTGTTCTAGTCAAGAACAGGAACAGGACACGTCTTGTTCTAGTCAAGAACAGGAACAGAACACGTCTTGTTCTAGTCAAGAACAGGAACAGGACACGTCTTGTTCTAGTCAAGAACAGGAATAGGACACGTCTTGTTCTAGTCAAGAACAGGAACAGGACACGTCTTGTTCTAGTCAAGAACAGGAACAGGACACGTCTTGTTCTAGTCAAGAACAGGAACAGGACACGTCTTGTTCTAGTCAAGAACAGGAATAGGACACGTCTTGTTCTAGTCAAGAACAGGAACAGGACACGTCTTGTTCTAGTCAAGAACAGGAACAGGACACGTCTTGTTCTAGTCAAGAACAGGAACAGGACACGTCTTGTTCTAGTCAAGAACAGGAACAGGACACGTCTTGTTCTAGTCAAAAACAGGAACAGGACACGCCTTGTTCTAGTCAAGAACAGGAACAGGACACGTCTTGTTCTAGTCAAAAACAGGAACAGAACACGTCAAGGTAAGATCTGACCTCTCGTGCGTTTCATATTAATAAAGTTGATTCTTGTTAGTAATTCATAGCTAGAAACGTAATTGAATTATGTCCAATCAAAGTCTCTTTATGAAGCTGTGAACTATGTGATCCAGGAGTGAACAAGGCTGTTAGTTGTCCGAAAATATTGGAGGATAATTAGGAATTTACAAGTGGGATTCTTCCTCTGTTGTGACCTGTCCCTTGTACTGTTGTGACCTGTCCCTTGTCTGTTGTGACCTGTCCCTTGTCTGTTGTGACCTGTCCCTTGTACTGTTGTGACCTGTCCCTTGTCTGTTGTGACCTGTCCCTTGTCTGTTGTGACCTGTCCCTTGTACTGTTGTAATTTTTATTTTATATTGGCGTTAATACCGGTTGGTGTTGTTGTTGATGTTGTTGTTGTTGTTGTTGTTGTTGTTGTTGTTGTTGCTGTTGCTGTTGTTGTTGTTGTTGTTGTTTAAGATTCGCTACCTGGAACAAAAAGTTCCAACCCTGGAAACACAAACCGAAACTGTCTCTATTTTCCGCTTGTTACAACTTGTAATAAACTTGTTACATCTTGGCTTAACGTGTTTATGACGTATTAGAACGTTGTTACAACTTGCTATATTGGTTGTTATAACTGGTTAGGTGGTGTTAAATCTTGTTCGAACGTTGTACCAACGTCGTAGTTTCGGTGTGTGTTTGGGGGGGAAGTAGCACGGGCTATGGTGAGCCCATTTCGTTTTCTTACGATTTGCTTAATTAATTCCGGTAATATGGGACTAGGTCAACTACTGAGAGACTTGACCACCTGCATCCGTAATCCGGTCAGAGGAATAACGCGGTGCACAACATATGTCAGACCAGCTCTGGCATATGCAACGCCAGATGTGAGTCCAGATATCGTTAAACACAAAACAAGGCTAGCCAGTTCGAAGGTCTGCCACTAGACTAGTACTAGAGCTGAGAGGTATGAGTTACGTATATCTTGAGTTTATCTTGAGATGATTTCGGGGCTTTAGTGTCCCCGTGGCCCGGTCCTCGACCAGGCCTCCACCCCCAAGAAGCAGCCCGTGACAGCTGACTAACACCCAGGTACCTATTTTACTGCTAGGTAACAGGGGCATAGAGTGAAAGAAACTCTGATAATTGTTTCTCGCCGGCGCCCGGGATCGAACCCGGGACCACAGGATCACAAGTCCAGCGTGCTGTCCGCTCGGCCGACCGGCTCCCAACCGGCTTACGTGGGAAGACTTAACGAATAATACCATCACAGGAGTAGATTAACGTCAAGGAATCCGTTGGTAGCGATACATAATCCCTACCAACGGATTTCTCAGGGTACTGTTTAACATGGATGGTACACGCACGAAGGAACACAGGTACAAACCACGTCCCGGAATGATTCTTAGAGACACTAGAAACAGCAAATTTTACTGTCAGAGTTGTGACAAACTGGCATACGCAGTCCCAGGTGGCACAGTGGTAAAACACTCACCCAGAGCCTTTGGGAGCGACTTGGTCTTAGCTCCTCGACTTAGCTCCTCGACCTTAGCTAGACGACTCCTCTTAGCTAAGAGGAGTCGTCTGCTGCGGTACCCACCTGTGTAAAAAATAAACAACACTGGAGGCAAAAGGCTCGGCAACTTGTACACCAGCCAAGTACAGGTTTAGCGGCGGAGTCAAAGAGCTGGAGCTCAATCCCCATAAGTGCTAGTAGGTGAGATCCAGTCTGGTCAGCGGTGAAGGTTGTGTCAGGACGTCTCACCACTCTCCGTTAATGTAATAATCTCCGTTGAGGTCTGATAAAGACCTTTTGTGCCCTCTGTAATCCTTTTTTTGCGCTACCGCTCACAGGATGAGTATGGGGTGCACAATAAACTAGGCGCCTCCAGCGTCAACAATCCATCAATCTACACCGCCTTAGACAACCAGCTCGAGGACATCGCGAGAATTGTCGTTAATATGATCTATCTTCGATAGTTATCACGGAAATATTTCCTCCTCATTCAGTAGCCAAGACATTCTGTAATTACACATAGAATGAGAACTACATTACCACAAGTTGTCCGTGAACTTTATTTATTGATGAAACTATTTATATAGTCACTTTGAGATATATATAAATATCAAATATCGCATTATCAAATTTAATAGCCAAATAAAATAGGTTCAAACGGCAGCAGCGAAGTCTTTGGGAGCTTCTTAAAGCAACACTTGGAAAAGTTATGCATGAAGAGCAATGTTGCGTGTACGGGGGAGGGGGGAGGTGTTCGCATCGGTGAGAAGCCTCGTTCCGAACACCAGCAATATTACACGTCCGAACACACCATCTTGTGATCGCTATCGCTGTTTTATAGATGCTCTCATCTACTTTTGTTTACTTTTTTGGTCACGCACATTGTTCTGTGGTTCGCTGTGGCTGCTTCAGTCGTGGCTGCTTCAGTCGTGGCTGCTTCAGTCGTGGCTGCTTCAGTCGTGGCTGCTTCAGTCGTGGCTGCTTCAGTCGTGGCTGCTTCAGTCGTGGCTGCTTCAGTCGTGGCTGCTTCAGTCGTGGCTGCTTCAGTCGTGGCTGTTTCAGTCGTGGCTGCTTCAGTCGTGGCTGCTTCAGTCGTGGCTGCTTCAGTCGTGGCTGCTTCAGTCGTGGCTGCTTCAGTCGTGGCTGCTTCAGTCGTGGCTGCTTCAGTCGTGGCTGCTTCAGTCGTGGCTGCTTCAGTCGTGGCTGCTTCAGTCGTGGCTGCTTCAGTCGTGGCTGCTTCAGTCGTGGTTGTTTCAGTCGTGGCTGCTTCAGTCGTGGCTGCTTCAGTCGTGGCTGCTTCAGTCGTGGCTGCTTCAGTCGTGGCTGCTTCAGTCGTGGCTGCTTCAGTCGTGGCTGCTTCAGTCGTGGCTGCTTCAGTCGTGGCTGCTTCAGTCGTGGTTGTTTCAGTCGTGGCTGCTTCAGTCGTGGCTGCTTCAGTCGTGGCTGCTTCAGTCGTGGCTGCTTCAGTCGTGGCTGCTTCAGTCGTGGCTGCTTCAGTCGTGGCTGCTTCAGTCGTGGCTGCTTCAGTCGTGGCTGCTTCAGTCGTGGCTGCTTCAGTCGTGGCTGCTTCAGTCGTGGCTGCTTCAGTCGTGGCTGCTTCAGTCGTGGCTGCTTCAGTCGTGGCTGCTTCAGTCGTGGCTGCTTCAGTCGTGGCTGCTTCAGTCGTGGCTGCTTCAGTCGTGGCTGCTTCAGTCGTGGCTGCTTCAGTCGTGGCTGCTTCAGTCGTGGCTGCTTCAGTCGTGGCTGCTTCAGTCGTGGCTGCTTCAGTCGTGGCTGCTTCAGTCGTGGCTGCTTCAGTCGTGGCTGCTTCAGTCGTGGCTGCTTCAGTCGTGGCTGCTTCAGTCGTGGCTTGCTTCAGTCGTGGCTGCTTCAGTCGTGGCTGCTTCAGTCGTGGCTGCTTCAGTCGTGGCTGCTTCAGTCGTGGCTGCTTCAGTCGTGGCTGCTTCAGTCGTGGCTGCTTCAGTCGTGGCTGCTTCAGTCGTGGCTGCTTCAGTCGTGGTGTTCAGTCGTGGCTGCTTCAGTCGTGGCTGCTTCAGTCGTGGCTGCTTCAGTCGTGGCTGCTTCAGTCGTGGCTGCTTCAGTCGTGGCTGCTTCAGTCGTGGCTGCTTCAGTCGTGGCTGCTTCAGTCGTGGCTGCTTCAGTCGTGGCTGCTTCAGTCGTGGCTGCTTCAGTCGTGGCTGCTTCAGTCGTGGCTGCTTCAGTCGTGGCTGCTTCAGTCGTGGCTGCTTCAGTCGTGGTTGCTTCAGTCGTGGTTGTTTCAGTCGTGGCTGCTTCAGTCGTGGCTGCTTCAGTCGTGGCTGCTTCAGTCGTGGCTGCTTCAGTCGTGGCTGCTTCAGTCGTGGCTGCTTCAGTCGTGGCTGCTTCAGTCGTGGCTGCTTCAGTCGTGGCTGCTTCAGTCGTGGCTGCTTCAGTCGTGGTTGTTTCAGTCGTGGCTGCTTCAGTCGTGGCTGCTTCAGTCGTGGCTGCTTCAGTCGTGGCTGCTTCAGTCGTGGCTGCTTCAGTCGTGGCTGCTTCAGTCGTGGCTGCTTCAGTCGTGGCTGCTTCAGTCGTGGCTGCTTCAGTCGTGGCTGCTTCAGTCGTGGCTGCTTCAGTCGTGGCTGCTTCAGTCGTGGTTGCTTCAGTCGTGGCTGCTTCAGTCGTGGCTGCTTCAGTCGTGGCTGCTTCAGTCGTGGCTGCTTCAGTCGTGGCTGCTTCAGTCGTGGCTGCTTCAGTCGTGGCTGCTTCAGTCGTGGCTGCTTCTGACGGCATTCGAGGCCAAAAGTGCTGTTCCTAACAGCAAACATACATACATACATATATATATATATATATATATATATATATATATATATATATATATATATATATATATATATATATATATATGTATATATATAATATGGCCCCTGGTTGAAGAACATTGTTCAAGGAGAACACGTATACATATATATATATCAAGGGATATTAAGAGTTCATATGCTGTATGTGGCAACCTGTTATTAAATGACGAGGGGGGAAAACATTTGTCTTATATATTATGCGAAAATGAACATTAGTTTCTTGGCATCATTAGTGAACGGAGTAAGTGCATAGCGCTCTGTAGCTGAGTAGTCAGCGCCAACCTGCTGCTCTCGCAATTATAACGACGATTAGGCAACGTCCCTTCATTGTCCGCCTCTGTGCTTCTAGCAGTAACTGGGAACCTGGTTGTAAAGCAAGTAGCGGATATTGTTCTGGGTAAAACAGGCAGCTGATCTCAAACAGGCAGCTGATCTCAAACAGGCAGCTGATCTCAAACAGGCAGCTGATCTCTCTACCTGCGCTCCAGAGTTTGAAAAATTCAGCTCAAGCACCGTCACAAAATTTTAAGGAACAAACAAAAAACTAATGCACATTTGTAGTAAAAAATATATATATATATGTATATACATGTAATATATTTGTTTAGAACCTGTAATATTCACGTTCTACCCAAGACATTACTACCGTAGATGACTATCAAAGCAAAGGTCTAAGAACGCTCGCTGACGTCTACAAGATACAGATGTCTACAATATTACCTTGCACATGTCTACACAGATGGCTCTAATCTCTCGAGATTGATAAGGTTTCAAGTCATCTAAGGCAAAATTGAAAGGCAACTTGTAGATGGAGACAGGTAAGTTATGTTCTACATTAAGAGTTCTTAAACATATGATGAACAGTTGAATGATGTAATTAATATTCGTTGACTATTCAACTGCATTTCAACTCACACAAAGCTGAATAAAATCCAATCCAGCAGAAGCCAAATGAGCCATCCAAGACAGGAGGTTGTTGAAGCAACTACCAAACACAAGCACTACGAACTACCAGAGATGAGCTCAGCACTATAATTCACAAACTACTAAGATAATACTGGCATGCAAGATGACTTGTAAGACCTCTGAAGACACTTCAAGAGAAGTGATCTTGTCTAGTCAATGATCTTGTCAGAGCCAGTTAGGTGCAGGAGAGACCGGTAGGCTGAGTGGGTCAGATGGAGATCGACTGCCTCACCCACAGTCACCTCGCACCTGCCTCATGGAACACTCACACAAAGGAAGCAGGTAATGAGAAACTTACAGTAGAAAACTTTAAGGTTCTGTATGGGTAACACCTTCTCCTCCATATCGACCTGCTGCATGGGTAACACCTTCTCCTCCATATCGACCTGCTGCATGGGTAACACCTTCTCCTCCATATCGACCTGCTGCATGGGAAACACCTTCTCCTCCATATCGACCTGCTGCATGGGTAACACCTTCTCCTCCATATCGACATGATGCATAAGTAACAGCTTCTCCTCCATATCAACCTGCTGCATGGGTAACAGCTTCCCCTCCATATTGACTTACCCAGGCTTTGGGCCCACTCCACCCTCGACAACCAGAGCGCAACTCCATAGTCTCCTGAGACTGATGGATGCCTACTACTATTACTATTACTACAGTAGAAAAAAAAACATTGTAATCAGAACAATTTGAAGTAATAAGAAGATTGTGTCTAACGTTTGAATTAACAAGATTTACTAAAACTAATAAATAAACCAAATATCATATCTATTGAACTTGTAAAGACATCATATATGTAACAAATATACATGTCCTTGACCAGAATACACATGCAGCCAGGAGTAACAATATTGGACAAGCGTTCGACTCTCTTAATACCATATTTAAGAGTGAATACGCAGATACGTGACGCCCTCGCAGATCACCAAATAAACTCTACAATCAAAGCTTTGATCTGAAGCACCTTTCTCTTGCAACACGACAGAACGCTGACAGAAAGTTGCATAGATACTCGAGCAAGAATTCCCGGCCTTGGTAAACTGACTCTCCGGATTAGTTAACAGAGATGTGTGCCAGTGCAAAACTTAGATGCAAAATAAGGAACGGCATGAAAATTATGACTATTTTTATGTGCAACTATTTCTCGTCTCCTGGTGTATACGACCAGCTCAACACTTGTGATAAGATCCAATTGGTTCCTTCAGAGGCAAGACTCCACTATATTCACCTGTTTCGGCTGCCAGAGTTTAAGCTGAAAACTCTGTGTTCTCCTCCACCATCACCATCTGAGATGTCGGGCTCACTCGTAGAGGCCAAAGTAACTACAACAGAGGCTAAAGAAACTGCTCCTCTATTGGATCACATTGTGATGCATGACTATAAACACGCAAGGAAAATGGGGTTTAATGATTGGGCCTGTCATATTAATGATTCGGTTTATGCCATATTAACGATTGGGTATGTGTCATATTAATAAGGTCTGGTATAAACTAGTGGGCTGATGGGAACTTGTGTCACTTGTGTGGTAAGCTGAGATTTGTGACAGGTGTTTGCAATCAACTTGACGTGTCAGATGTGTGTGGAGTGTCTTTGGCAGGTGTCTGTGTATGGTAAAGTGTGTGGCAGACGGGTGTTTGAAGCAGGTGTGGGCAGCGGAGGGTTGACAAGACCTTCGTGTCAGGTGTGGAGAGTTGATATCAGCGGCTCTTTAATGTTTTATCAGGTGTTTATATCTTCAACAGCATCTTCCTTCACATGAGTCTCGTTATTGTGGTTAATGGTGTGTGTGTGTGTGACTCTAATGTTTATCATCTGGTCTCTCCCAGGTCCCCTAGTTCAGGTCCCTCCCAGGTCTGTCTTCGGTCTCTCTTTACAACCGGGAATATTTTTCATGTCGTGATTAAGTACTCTTTCAATGTCTCGAAACCAAGTTTACCTTTCTCAACTGCATGACTTGTCGGGTTGGGAACCTCAAGAATTGTTCGTATATTCGTGACATTCAGCTTCCTCTGTGACTTCTGTCATTCAGCTTCCTCTGTGACTTCTGTCATTCAGCTTCCTCTGTGACTTCTGTCATTCAGCTTCCTCTGTGACTTCTGTCATTCAGCTTCCTCTGTGACTTCTGTCATTCAGCTTCCTCTGTGACTTCTGTCATTCAGCTTCCTCTGTGACTTCTGTCATTCAGCTTCCTCTGTGACTTCTGTCATTCAGCTTCCTCTGTGACTTCTGTCATTCAGCTTCCTCTGTGACTTCTGTCATTCAGCTTCCTCTGTGACTTCTGTCATTCAGCTTCCTCTGTGACTTCTGTCATTCAGCTTCCTCTGTGACTTCTGTCATTCAGCTTCCTCTGTGACTTCTGTCATTCAGCTTCCTCTGTGACTTCTGTCATTCAGCTTCCTCTGTGACTTCTGTCATTCAGCTTCCTCTGTGACTTCTGTCATTCAGCTTCCTCTGTGACTTCTGTCATTCAGCTTCCTCTGTGACTTCTGTCATTCAGCTTCCTCTGTGACTTCTGTCATTCAGCTTCCTCTGTGACTTCTGTCATTCAGCTTCCTCTGTGACTTCTGTCATTCAGCTTCCTCTGTGACTTCTGTCATTCAGCTACTCCTTCACCAACAATCACAGTTTTCTTGTTTTTTTGGTCAATTTCTCCTAATTTGTGTATTTGTCTCATGTTAGGCACCGTGTCGAAGACTTCCTTACAGTCCAGGAAAATGACGACTTCTCAAGCATTGTTTCTCCTGTGTGATCTCCGTCAGCTGGTTTGTAAGGCAGGTTTGTAAGGCAGGTTTGTAAGGCAGGTTTGTAAGGCAGGTTTTTAATTTATAAATCTTGGACGGAATTCCTGTTTTTCTCGGTGTGTTTGTGTGTTAGTGACGACTTAGTAGTTCTCGTGAGTGGTGAGATCGCGATCTTTTAGGCCCTTCCTCCTACCTGTTTGTTCCTGTTAATTGGTCTCTCAATTAACCAATTAACAATTAGTTAATTGTTCCTTTTGACGTTCTAGTTCCGCTCCGGGTTTGCTCGTGAAGCTCCGAATGGAGGGGTTTTATACGTGTTTAACACACGTTGACCGTATGAGTATAATTCCTTACGTCTCAAATCCATTAGTGATTCCAATTTACACCGGTGTCCGCTTGGGCTATTTTCTGCACAGCAAGAGACCACAATTATCCATCTTCTTTATTTCCCTCAGTATTTTGTACGTTGTGATCATATTACCTCTGCTCCATCTCTCCCCTGGAGGTGTCAGAATGATAATAAGACATACCTTGTAATTTAGACTCCTTAATTAATTTGGACACATTCCTTGTAGTAAACCACTATTCTTTGTCAAGTTACTTTCTGATCTTTACGAGATGCGAGTTCCATGTCAATGCTGCGTATTCTAGTACTAGTCTGACGTAGGTTGTATGATTGATTTGCATGATGGTGTGTGTGTTATTGATATATATATATAATTTGATATATCGAACATTTCAAACTTTATACATATCGAATATTTCAAACTTTATATATATATTGAATATTTCAAACTTTATACATATCGAATAATTCAAACTTTATATATATATTGAATATTTCAAACTTTATACATATCGAATATTTCAAACTTTATACATATCGAATATTTCAAACTTTATACATATCAAATATTTCAAACTTTATATATCGAATTCCATGAAAATACAATCTGTTCAACCCTCTCTCTCTCTCTCTCTCTCTCTCTCTCTCTCTCTCTCTCTCTCTCTCTCTCTCTCTCTCTCTCTCTCTCTCTCTCTCTCTCTTGTTTGATTGTTAACATCCTGTGGTTGAACGCTAACAGGCTGGTGTTTGCGTGTGTATGTGTTTGAATAATACAATTCTAACCTCCGCTGAACAGTTCATAAATATTCGTTACCTGTCGTAATGTTTTCCAAACAGGTTGAAAAGAGACCCGCGATCCATTTTACCGTCGTTGGGTGGAGGGTTGAAGTAGTTTGTCAGTCATTAACATAAATTGCACAGCGAAATTTGGAGCAATAATTTGTGATCTTCTCTCTTATGCACGACTTAATTCACTGAAATTTGTATTTAGTTTGAGGAGTAGTTATGAATTATATGACCGGATATCTGTGTTTTTTTAAGACATGGAGGTTGAGTGACAAACCTCGGGTTTTGTTGCATGTTGCGTAGGTGTTGTGCTCCATTATAACAGGTGTTTCACGTGTTCCTGTCCTATGTTTTCTCTCCTCCTGCTTCTCCTTTTTCCTTAGTCTCCGTCTATTTCTTTCACAACATCATCTTCGTTTTCTGTTGAGAATGCTAGACAACAAAGTGTGATTATCTGGATCTTGTCACGACTGGTGGTGGTGGTGATTCTCCATTTTTCTTTCCCATTTGGCAGTTAGTGTGATCAATGTTCGCTTTTCCTGTGGCATGTTGATGGGCCCTCGAGTTAGATGTTATTACATCGGGGTCACGTGTGTCAGCAAACACTCTGGTCGAGGGAGGTCACTTATAAATATATTCAATATTATAGAACATGGGAGCCTTGAGGGAGTTCAGCTCCTGGCGTGAAGGGCTCACAAGAATTGTTCCACGTTGAAGCAGGTGGGTGGGGAGGGCTCAGAACTGTTCCACATTGAAGCAGGTGCGTGGGGAGGGCTCAAAATTTTTCCACGTTGGAGCAGGTGGGTGGGGAGGGCTCAGAACTGTTCCACATTGAAGCAGGTGCGTGGGGAGGGCTCAGAACTGTTCCACATTGAAGCAGGGGGGTGGGGAGGGCTCAGAACTGTTCCACACTGAAGCTGGGGGGTGGGGAGGGCTCAGAACTGTTCCACATTGAAGCAGGGGGGGTGGGGAGGGCTCAGAACTGTTCCGCATTGAAGCAGGGGGGTGGGGAGGGCTCAGAACTGTTCCACATTGAAGCAGGGGGGTGGGGAGGGCTCAGAACTGTTCCACATTGAAGCAGGGGGGTGGGGAGGGCTCAGAACTGTTCCACATTGAAGCAGGGGGGTGGGGAGGGCTCAGAACTGTTCCACACTGAAGCAGGTGGGTGGGGAGGGCTCAGAACTGTTCCACATTGAAGCAGGTGGGTGGGGAGGGCTCAAAATTGTTCCACATTGAAGCAGGGGGGTGGGGAGGGCTCAGAACTGCTCCACATTGAAGGAGGTGGGTGGGGAGGGCTCAGAACTGTTCCACGTTGCAAGTTTGAACACAAGATCGTCGCGCCGGAGGTTGTCTGAGGCCTTCTGAACATCTCTTTGCTGACGGATGCTGCACGGATGCTGCACGGATGCTGCACGGATGCTGCACGGATGCTGGGTCGTAGATGGTGTTGATTGTTGGGTTGATCTATACTTCCCAAGTTCACATTGTTTCTCGGTAAAGAAATTGTTGTATTTCGTGTGGTGTTTGAGACGGCTCTATAAACAACACAAAATTAAAACATTTATTTTTGTTTCCCACTATACACGTTCCTGTCTATTTCCACTGTTATCTCCGAACAGTGTCGGTACAGTGTCGGTACAGTGTCGGTACAGTGTCGGTACGGTGTCAGTACAGTGTCGGTACAGTGTCGGTACAGTGTCGGTACAGTGTCAGTACAGTGTCGGTACAGTGTCGGTACGGTGTCGGTACAGTGGCAGTACAGTGTCGGTACACTGGCAGTACAGTGTCGGTACAGTGTCAGTACAGTGTCGTACAGTGTCGGTACAGTGTCGGTACAGTGTCGGTACGGTGTCAGTACAGTGTCGGTACAGTGTCGGTACGGTGTCAGTACAGTGTCGGTACAGTGTCGGTACAGTGTCGGTACAGTGTCGGTACAGTGTCGGTACAGTGTCGGTACAGTGGCAGTACAGTGTCGGTACAGTGGCAGTACAGTGTCGGTACAGTGTCAGTACAGTGTCGTACAGTGTCGGTACAGTGTCAGTACAGTGTCGGTACAGTGGCAGTACAGTGTCGGTACAGTGTCGGTACAGTGTCGGTACAGTGGCAGTACAGTGTCGGTACAGTGTCAGTATAGTGTCAGTACGGTGTCAGTACAGTGTCGGTACAGTGCCGGTACAGTGTCAGTACAGTGTCAGTACAGTGTCGGTACAGTGTCGGTACAGTGTCAGTACAGTGTCAGTACAGTGTCAGTACAGTGTCGGTACAGTGTCAGTACAGTGTCAGTACAGTGTCAGTACAGTGTCAGTATAGTGTCGGTACAGTGTCAGTACAGTGTCAGTACAGTGCCAGTACAGTGTCAGTATAGTGTCGGTACAGTGTCAGTACAGTGTCGGTACAGTGTCAGTACAGTGTCAGTACAGTGTCAGTACAGTGTCAGTATAGTGTCGGTACAGTGTCAGTACAGTGTCGGTACAGTGTCGGTACAGTGTCAGTACAGTGTCAGTACAGTGTCGGTACAGTGTCGGTACAGTGTCGGTACAGTGTCAGTACAGTGTCAGTACAGTGTCAGTACATTGTCGGTACAGTGTCGGTACAGTGTCGGTACAGCACAACACGTAGCATTTCAGAGCTCACAAACTATTAAATCAGTGTAAACAAAGCTGCCATGAATGAGGAAAGATGTAATGGTTTCGTAAATACGTATAATAAATCCTGGCCCCGTGGGGCTAATAGCCAAGCGGGCCCTTTGCGGTAGCTTGCGGGGTCTTGAGGGCTCGCGGGGGGCTCGCCTGAGCAGCACCCGGCCTCCAGGTGCTGGTGCTGTCAGGGTAGTTAAGACTGGAGCTGTCAGGGTAGTTAAGACTGGAGCTGTCAGGGTAGTTAAGACTGGAGCTGTCAGGGTAGTTAAGACTGGAGCTGTCAGGGTAGTTAAGACTGGAGCTGTCAGGGTAGTTAAGACTGGAGCTGTCAGGGTAGTTAAGACTGGAGCTGTCAGGGTAGTTAAGACTGGAGCTGTCAGGGTAGTTAAGACTGGAGCTGTCAGGGTAGTTAAGACTGGAGCTGTCAGGGTAGTTATGACAGATTACACTCACAATGAATCGTCTTGATGATTGTTTGACTGTTGTGTAATTAACAATTACCACTTGACGGCTGGTTTGTGCCGTGCTCAGTCTTTGCTGTGCGCTTCCTCTCTGTGTGTCGCTGCCAGTGGCTGCTCAGGCCTCCACAGTGGCTGCTCAGGCCTCCACAGTGGCTGCTCAGGCCTCCACAGTGGGTGCTCAGGCCTCCACAGTGGGTGCTCAGGCCTCCACAGTGGGTGCTCAGGCCTCCACAGTGGGTGCTCAGGCCTCCACAGTGGGTGCTCAGGCCTCCACAGTGGGTGCTCAGGCCTCCACAGTGGGTGCTCAGGCCTCCACAGTGGGTGCTCAGGCCTCCACAGTGGGTGCTCAGGCCTCCACAGTGGGTGCTCAGACCTCTACAGTAGGTCCTCAGGCCTGCACAGTAGGTGCTCATGCCTCCACAGTGGGTGCTCAGGCCTCCACAGTGAGGCCTGGGCGAACCATCTTAACATACTCAGCATGTGGGCCGCCACTGAACACATTCTTATGCATTTAGCTAACATGCACAACCTTCTCGATCCAAAGTGTGCAAGACCCGGGTTCACTGTTTATATCATCAAAGCATTGTTTAAGATCAACGTTTCTGGGTTTATCGCACTTTCTTATATAGGAATTAAGGGGTTTATATCTTGCAACAAAAGTTGTTTTCTTCCGGTTAAGGAAACGGGTCATAAATCCCCATTGTTGCCTCTGGCCGGGTAGTTGATGGAACAATAGCCGGATGTTGCTCAAATCACTGGCATCATGACAGTTAAATGTGTTAAATAGACTTTATTAAAGGATGTTTGAAATTGTTAATTATGGCTATTTAACGCACTAATACCTTACTGCTATAATCAGTGACAAATATTCCTTTTGGTTTAGAGGTGAGACATGATACTGTTGCTGTCTGTTGGTTGTTTGTTTGTTTGTTGTTGTTGTTAGTCTGGGTTGTGTTGTAGAGGTCATTGCCACAGCTTACCTGTAACATTGCGTTGTACCATCGTAATCTATCAACAAACTCTGGGTTTTCCAACTCCATCTTGGGCGTGGAAATCACACATGTTTAATCCAACAATTACAATCGTTGGTCACAATCAATATCGTTTAATATAACAACCAACTTCAGATGCTAATTGTGGTTTGTTATTTAAAGACTTTGGCGCACTTGGCACAACAAATCACTTCACCTCTATATTGTTTAAGGTAATCTTTAATCTCTGTGTTGTTCTCATTCAGTCGTTCAGTTGTTCAGTCGTTCAGTCGTTCAGTCGTTCAGTAGTTGCATTCTAGACTTGATTAGTTCATTTGCTTTATATACGGCTTATGCCTTATATAAATATATGTATTTATATATGTTTATTTATATATATAACGCAGTTAAAGACATTTATCTGCGCTTAAATGCACAAGACGATCAATAAAGGCACAGTATTCAGTTTGAGATTTTAGAAATAGTTCGTCAATATTGATCGGCTTGAGAATGGTCCAGGACGGACCGAAACGTCGTCGTCCCTTCAATTTCTAGTGTGTGGTCTGGTCAACATACTTCAGCCACGTTATTGTGACTCATCGCCTGCATGAGTTTGTCAATAGCTTTTAGAGTTATGGCATTCACAGTTACAGCGCTATAGGTTTATTTTACACTGACGGGTGTATAATGTGCGAAGACCTACATATCTTGTGAAGGACGAAGGTAGAGACCTGGAAATATAATGACTAAACCACACATTAGAAGATGGAAGGGAATTATCAGGGGGAAAGCGCCAAGCCATTATGACTATACAGCACTGAGAAGGGGGTCAGGATAAGGATTTGGGATGGGACGGGAGGAAGGAATGGTGCCCAACCACTTGGACGGTCTGGGATGGAACGTCCTCGTCGTCTCTCCATCTTAGAAGATGGAGAGACGACGACGTTTCGGTCCATCCTGGACCATTCTCACAATCGACTTGAGAATGGTCCAGGACGGACCGAAACGTCGTCGACCATTCACTTTCTAGTGTGTGATCTGGTCAACATACTTCAGCCACGTTATTGTGACTCTTTGCCTGCAAACTCAATTCTTTTTCTCAATTTATTTTTCTCTTATAACTGGCCACTCCTACTTTTCCAGAATATAAACTTAATTGTCAGGAAATACAACTTAAGAATGAGTGATGTATATACATAATGGTGAAGCAGGTATACAGGACACAATAAAACAACTTGACAGACGAGGTGAATGTCTGGAATGTTGAAGGAACTAGAGACACAAAGAGAAGGTTTACTGACAGCCATTATGAGTCCTATTGAAGTCACATCCATGTTGCATGAACTGTGTGTTGGGAGGGAGTTTAATCTGAGAATTGTAATCCCTACAATTTGTTGGTTCAGAGAGTTGAGGGTGTGAAATTTGTATGTATAAACTCATTGAATAGTTATTTGAGGTTTATCTATAATAGTGTCATTTATATTAGTTTTTATTGACACATTTAGATACATTTGCATTTGTGCAGCTACCCTAGACTATATGAAGGGGAGCACAGTGTCAAAAAGCTAGCTTCGTGTTGCTAAAAAGATCCCCATCACACAGGATGGTTAGTCATACAGAGGCACGTGATACGTAGTCTACACTGGCAGACTCTGGGCGCATTATGAGGATATCATCAACACAAGAGTGAATAAGGCAGCAGTGACACTAGAAGTAAAATAAAATAAATTTAGTAAAATACAAAAAAATTTATTTTCTGAGCCATTTATACTGAACTCTAAGGAAACAACGCTTTCTCATTCATCTACCATGATTGACACCTGGGGATCAGAGGATGGGTGGCACTTGTGACACCCGAGGCCAGAGGATCGACACCCGACACCTTTAAGACAACTGGGAACTAACTCGGGAACCAGAGATGAGACTCGCTGCTCCAGAGAAAGTCGCCGGAACCTCTAATGGCTTTACTCTGTACTGTATAACGAAGATGGAATTTAACCACTCTGCTGGAAACCTTCAGATCTGATAAGAAAGAAATGAGACACCGGGAAGCGGAAGTATGAAACACATAACTTGCTAAGCTCTGACACCTATATATATGGCCTGCACAAACGTCCACAATATGACGTCGTAATTGCCAAGGATGGGGCAGGGTAATGGCCACCTGTGGCAGGTGACGAATCTCCCAACCTTAAGTACTCCAGGTGCACACTCTGTGAGCAGGAACTGGGCCATGATCTCACACTCTACACTAGAAAATGTCTAGTCATTAGACCCATCAGAGCTGTCGGTACGAGGCACCTGGAGCTTTGTAATTACTTTATCCACTCCAGTGTTCTTGAGGATATCCTCATAATCCTTCCAAAGCTAACTAGCTGCTTACCAGGCCTGTGAAATGGCGATTTTAGAATCACATAGTTCTTGACGCAAGCTCGGTATCCCTTCGTATGGTCTAGGGAAGCTGGATAAACGTACTTAAATATGTACTTATGTACATATTATGTACATAAATATGATAAATGTACTTAAGTATGTAAATAACTCAATTCGTCTTGTGAGAGAGATAGGTCGCTTGACTTAGGCTGTGAAATGTTGCATTATCTTGTATCAGCTGCACCTCCCCTCCCCCTTTGTTGGCGAGGCCTGGCGCTCAAGGTGAAGCTTGAGGTGATCTTCCTTACCGTCATTTCATGTGTCTTGCACACCCTTGTGAATTCCTCTTGTGTAGCGGCCCCGTTTAGGCTCAGTTGAGGCTTGCAGTCCCTCCATGTGTCTGTGTCTAGCCACTGCAGACACATCAAGTGGGAACAGACACCGGGACAACCCTGTTTGGTTTTGATTCACGGATACACTAGAAAGAACTTCAATATTGGTGACGCAGGGGAAGCAAGCGTCACGCACGCACTAACACGAACGATGAAACCCACGAATAAGTTCTCTACTCTATCAAAGGGTAAGGGGCAGGAGGCACATAAGTGCTCTGATTCCTAGGTACAAATGTCTTCTCACATCTCATCCTGTGTGCGTGTGTGCGTGTACGCGTGCGTGTGTGCGTATGCGTGCGTGTGTGTGCGTGTGTGAACGAGGAAGTACAAGAGCTTTCAAACGCCGCTACTCAGGTGATAAATTAATGTGTTTGTGAAAACATCTCATTTTTTTTTCATATACTTCTAAAAGTGAAGTTGTTTTTTTTAGTTGTCTGCGGTGGACAGGAAACAGAGAAGCATGAATCATCATTACCCACCGGTTGTCTAGCCTTACTCAATGACTCAGGAGCGGCCGGCAGCTAGTCAGGACTCGTGAGTGATTGACCCAGCCAGGTACTCATGAGTAACTCAACCAGTTGTCAAGTGAGAGAGGGCCAACTAGCTGTGAGTGAGCCACACGGAAATATTGAGTGAGTGAGTAAGTTAGCAAAGAAATGCCAATGTGAGTGAGTCAGACCATTGTGAGTAAAATACTCACCTGCGTCAGGACGTTGAGTAAGAATGAGAAAAGAATATCACACGCCTGGTGATATTTGTTTACAAAAGTTGTTATATCAAGAAACAGCAGCGCCCCAACTTACAATTTTTGTTCAGCATCTGATCGCCTTGTTCTTTACGTGAATTCTGGGAGTGATATAGAACAACGTTCTTATAACCTTCTCCGACTTCTTGGTGGTGGGGGCTTCAGCCTTAAGATATAACTGTCATCTGGGTCTACGTCTGGACAGTATGGGGGCGCTTGCTGTCCCTTGGGGCAGGTCTGGACAGAATGTGGGGCGATTACTGTCCCTTGAGACAGTAATCAGACTCAACTTGGAACCCCAGGAGTAGTAACGTATAGCGAGGAGTTGTGTAACCCTTGGAGATAATGCCTCCGTCTTCACGAAGCACTTACGATCCTGTACATCTTTTCACAATCTTTGGCGGCATTGTTTACAATTATTAAACAGTTAATGAGCTCCGAAGCACCAGGAGGCTGTTTATAACAATAACAACAGTTGTTTGGCAAGTTTTCATACTTGTAAAACTGTTTATTAAATGTAACCAAAGCCGTCAAAGATTGTGGAAAGATGTATAGGGTCGTAAGTGCTTGCGTAACTACTTCGTGAATCTGGCCCCCTGCAGTGGCCAAGACAACACACTTATACGCACGCCCACTACACTACGTGAGTTGAAACTAAACCACTCTTCCACTGCACGTGGAATTGAGATAAATTTTCACAACATGAAAATTAAGGTAAAATTTTCACAACTTGAAATGGAAAATCACAACTCACCTTTCACGCCTTGATGTACTTGACGCTTCTTAAGTAAATTGAAAGTGCAATGAGAGAATTGAGGGGAGAAATATTCAAGACTAGACAAACAACAAACTTAACCTAACCTAACCTAACCTAACCTAACCTAACCTAACCTAACCTAACCTAACCTAACCTAACCAACCAGAGGTTCAGCTAAGATCAGCTAAAGAAGAAATACAAAAATCCACTAAAAAGAACCATACAGCAAATGGAACAAATGTCATCAATGTAATGAACACAGAGTAGTTAAAGAACCGTTTTCAGGGAGATGACATTTATAGATATAATGAAAAGGGAGGCAGAGGTCTATGCATCAACAAACCCCTGCAACGAACACTGTTGCAGGGGGAAGCTACTTGCAGTAGGGAGCCACTTTGCCAGTAGCAGCAAGGATCACCTGCCAGCAAGAAAAGGAACAGTAGCGGTGGAAGAGTTGGACAAACTAGATTATGTTAAAAAAGAGGATTACAAAATTGAGGAAGAGAGATGGTGTGAAAGGGATCCTGGCAAAGTTGCAAATGGAAGGGGGAGAGAGACGAAATAGAAGTGTCTTTGGGTAGTTGCGGTTGACCTCCATTTGTATTTTGCCTATTTCTTGCCTTCTTGCCCTTACCTATTTCTACCTTGAAGGTAGGAAATATAGGAATAAGGAGGAAGGAAGCCAGTCAAACATCGGGTAAATTGGTGGACGATCTTTAAAGAGGTCTCTGGTCGGCTCTCAACCTCTTCCACTTCTCAACCCCCGCAAGCACAAATAGGTGAGTACAAATAGGTGAGTACACGCAACCACTCGCACTTGTGCGTGAGTGGAGGGGGGGGGGGGGGGTTCCTCCCTATTCTTTGACGCCCACAGATGCGACTCCTGTGTTGTACACCAGGGGGGAGAAAGAGGACCCAACGTGTTGTACACATCTGTTGATCTTTGGAATGTTTTTTTTTCCATTACTCAAAATGGTACACATCTAAATGCCAACTACCGCAGTGAACAATCTCCTGGATAACAAGACATGTTGCAATTCTTCCCTTCAATGTTCAGTTTCTTAATCATTAGAAGCAGGAAGAAATATATTCGCTGAAACACTGCAGAAGAATTAAATAAATCTTAATGTAGTGGGATCGAATTGCCGTATGTGGCCTTCCCCAGAACACACACTACGGACACATTTACAACCACCTTAAAGGCATCACAACCAGAAATGCACAAGAATACATATTAATAATTGCTTTCCTTAGCCAAGAAAGAGAAGTGGACTCTAGTTCATTTTATAAATAAATTTAAAATGATAAATTTGAAGCTGATCACCTGATGTACTGAACGAGTACATCAATACTTTGTTAACAACTATGATAAAATGCGTTCAGCTAAATGGATGAGAGGCCGGTAATGAGAGCGTTAAGCTGTGAGCTTTAAGCTGAGAGCGTTAAGCTGTGAGCTTTAAACTGTGAGCGTTAAGCTATGAGCTTTAAGCTGTGAGCGTTAAGCTGAGAGCGTTAAGCTGTGAGCGTGGGAACCATCACGACACCCGTGTACCTGTGGTCAATAAATCAAGAGTTATGGAGTCAGCAGAACATAATAACACAGACAGCGTTGAGCCGGTGGCTTGCAGGCTGGGGGAGATTACACAATAAAGCATCGACGTGGGCATCGCAAACCTCTTTCTTCTCCATGTTTAATGGCGCCCTCAGTCATGTAAGGCAATACTGGGGGTCTGTGACTAACTGTAGGCTCCGGGTGATCGATACTGGGGGTCTGTGACTAACTGTAGGCTCCGGGTGATCGATACTGGGGGTCTGTGACTAACTGTAGGCTCCGGGTGATCAATACTGGGGGTCTGTGACTAACTGTAGGCTCCGGGTGATCGATACTGGGGGTCTGTGACTAACTGTAGGCTCCGGGTGATCGATACTGGGGGTCTGTGACTAACTGTAGGCTCCGGGTGATCAATACTGGGGGTCTGTGACTAACTGTAGGCTCCGGGTGATCGATACTGGGGGTCTGTGACTAACTGTAGGCTCCGGGTGATCAATACTGGGGGTCTGTGACTAACTGTAGGCTCCGGGTGATCAATACTGGGGGTCTGTGACTAACTGTAGGCTCCGGGTGATCAATACTGGGGGTCTGTGACTAACTGTAGGCTCCGGGTGATCGCTGGAGTTAGTTAATGCTCTCTCTCACTCACATTTTCAACTTCATCAATGTGATTCATTGCAGCTGTAATTTTCCTCGTGGCGGATTACAGACTTTATCACCATTTCCTTGCTGTCGTTTTCCTATTGTTTATTACTTATGTTTTGTAATGTTATTTGAATTTTTTTTTTTTTTTTTTAGCTTTGACGTGAAACGTCTTGAATGGTGTTTGGTTCGTTTTGTATGGTGAACGTAAGTGTTGTGTGTGGGTGTTCAGGAGCCTGTGGTGAGGCATCAGTCATATCCTCTTGTTATGTGTTCTCCGGCATCTGTTCTCTTACTACGGGCTCACCATAGCCCGTGCTACCTTGAAATTTTTGTTCTAGGTAGCGAATCTTAAACAACAACAACATCTGTTCTCTCTCTCTCTCTATCTCTCTCTCTCTCTCTCTCTTCTCTCTCTCTCTCTCTCTCTCTCTCTCTCTCTCTCTCTCTCTCTCTCTCTCTCTCTCTCTCTCTCTCTCTCTCTTGGGTCCCGGACCAGTCCGTCCTCTTATGGTTTCCCTACGTCACGAAAACGGTCAATTTAAAGTAGTCTCTCCTAACTTACCAGAGAACCCAAAACAGAAAACGGGACAATACGTCACTTACGCTAACCGCTTCTATTTTCCAGTACAACAATTTTTGACCTTAGGTAACGCATACGAGCGAAAAGCGACGTTCTTTGAAGGAGGACAGGTTGCAGGGATGATCAGCTGAGGACGCCATGTTGGGTTAGCGTGGGTCCCAGACTCCCGCAGGAGCTACTTGTAGTGACAGACAGACATGTAAACAACGTCTGAATGTCTCGTATTTGATGCAACTGTAAAATATATCAAGAGAGTCAGCTTGAGAGAGACTGAGAAGGAGATGGTTGGGATTGACCAAGAGTATGAACGGAACACCGGAGACTCCAGGAACACCAGGGACTTTGATGGAAAACTGGGAATGTTTAGTTACCACGATCGAGATTTTTGATGGCGTGAGCAGGTGTCGGTGCTGGAAGGAATTCGTTGCAGGACGGCGCACCTGATGTGTTGGCGATGCAAGTCATGTGCTGCAGTTCTTACCCCGAGCAACACTTCGGCTGCAGTAATCTATGCAAAAAAAAAAACATTGTGTCTTATTTTTTATCTATCTCTCCGAGGATAGAGGCCAAATGCTTGCGGCTAGCCTCACCCAACATTGCAAGATGTCACATGGGAAGTATGGGAGTATCATAGGATAGTCGGAGTCGGCCCCCAGTCCCACACATTTCCGCTGATGCTGTTGAGGAAGAATGACTTACTCGAGGGCCGTGATCACAGCAGGCGGACATTAGGTTGATCATCTCCTTGGTGGCGTCCCTTGGAGAGTGGTGGCGTCCCTTGGAGAGAGCACGTGAACGTGTGATATGGGTGTAGAACCACGTGAAGCTCCACGTACCTCCCTCGTACCCACGTACCTACACTACGTGGGTCCCACTACCCACACACACACTATAATCTCCAGGGGGCCAGATTCACGAAGCAGTTACGCGAGTACTTACGAACGTGTACATCTTTCCTCAAGCTTTGACGACTTTGGTTACATTTATTAAACAGTTTACAAGCATGAAAACTTGACAATCAACGGTTGTTATTGTTATAAACAGCCTCCTGGTGCTCCGGAGTTCAAAAACTGTTTAAAAATTGTAAACAAAGCCGCCAAAAATTGAGAAAAGATATACAGGTTCGTAAGTGCTGGCGTAACTGCTTCGTGAATCTTGCCGCTCAGTTTTGATGTATCATATAGGCCAACCAGTACAGTAAGACTGAAATATTCACACAAAGTAACATTGCAAATTTTCTTCCCAGGATTCACTACTGGGATGCAGTATATACATTACTTCCAAAAATACGGATCATTTCAATTTATTCAGAACATAATGGAAAATATTCCGATCTTTCATCTATGATGTTTTATTAACGTCAGTTGACCTTATGTGAGTGAAAATTGATAACGAAGGTGACTCACTAAGCTATGGTTATCTTGAGATGATTGATTGATTGATTGATTGATGGAACATTAAAATTAATCTTGAGTGATTAAGACCATTGATGAAGCATCTCTAATGTAGTCACTTTCATTAGTGTTGTTTTTAAGTTGATGCCCCGTCTGTTGATGTCCCGTCTGTTGATGCCCCGTCTGTTGATGCCCCGTCTGTTGATGTCCCGTCTGTTGATGTCCCGTCTGTTGATGCCCCGTCTGTTGATGCCCCGTCTGTTGATGCCCCGTCTGTTGATGCCCCGCCTGTTGATGCCCCGTCTGTTGATGCCCCGTCTGTTGATGCCCCGTCTGTTGATGTCCCCGTCTGTTGATGTCCCCGTCTGTTGATGCCTCGTCTGTTGATGTCCCGTCTGTTGATGTCCCGTCTGTTGATGTCCCGTCTGTTGATGCACCGTCTGTTGATGTCCCGTCTGTTGATGTCCCGTCTGTTGATGTCCCGTCTGTTGATGTCCCGTCTGTTGATGTCCCGTCTGTTGATGTCCCGTCTGTTGATGTCCCGTCTGTTGATGTCCCGTCTGTTGATGCCCCGTCTGCTGATGCCCCGCCTGTTGATGTCCCGTCTGTTGATGCCCCGTCTGTTGATGCCCCGTCTGTTGATGTCCCCGTCTGTTGATGTCCCCGTCTGTTGATGCCTCGTCTGTTGATGTCCCGTCTGTTGATGTCCCGTCTGTTGATGTCCCGTCTGTTGATGCACCGTCTGTTGATGCACCGTCTGTTGATGTCCCGTCTGTTGATGTCCCGTCTGTTGATGCCCCGTCTGTTGATGTCCCGTCTGTTGATGTCCCGTCTGTTGATGCACCGTCTGTTGATGCCCCGTCTGTTGATGCCCCGTCTGTTGATGTCCCGTCTGTTGATGCCCCGTCTGTTGATGTCCCGTCTGTTGATGTCCCGTCTGTTGATGCCCCGTCTGTTGATGCCCCGTCTGTTGATGTCCCGTCTGTTGATGTCCCGTCTGTTGATGCCCCGTCTGTTGATGTCCCGTCTGTTGATGTCCCGTCTGTTGATGCCCCGTCTGTTGATGCCCCGTCTGTTGATGCCCCGTCTGTTGATGCCCGTCAGTTGATGCCCCGTCTGTTGATGTCCCGTCTGTTGATGCCCCGTCTGTTGATGTCCCATCTGTTGATGTCCCGTCTGTTGATGCCCCGTCTGTTGATGCACCGTCTGTTGATGTCCCGTCTGTTGATGCACCGTCAGTTGATGCCCCGTCTGTTGATGCCCCGTCTGTTGATGCACCGTCTGTTGATGTCCCGTCTGTTGATGCCCCGTCTGTTGATGTCCCGTCTGTTGATGCCCCGTCTGTTGATGCCCCGTCTGTTGATGTCCCGTCTGTTGATGCCCCGTCTGTTGATGCCCCGTCTGTTGATGTCCCGTCTGTTGATGCCCCGTCTGTTGATGCCCCGTCTGTTGATGTCCCGTCTGTTGATGTGCCTCGTCTGTTGATGCCCCGTCTGTTGATGTCCCGTCTGTTGATGCCCCGTCTGTTGATGTCCCGTCTGTTGATGTCCCGTCTGTTGATGTGCCTCGTCTGTTGATGCCCCGTCTGTTGATGCCCCGTCTGTTGATGTGCATCGTCTGTTGATGGTCTTTATCCGGTCACTTCCTCTCTCTCCCTCAAGTGGCACTTGATGAAGTGAATAGAAGTGTAGGTGAGAGAGCGAGAGCTTGATAATGGTCCATCACGGATCGAAACGTCGTGGTCGTCTCTTCAATTATGTAGTTTGGTCAACATATGAATCATAACACTACACACATATGCAGGTAAAGGTATATATATGAGCTTAACGCTCGTATTCACACATATATGCCTTCTGCAACAGTGTAAAGTAAGCCAGCATATTCTAGTGCAGTCACTCCTTGAATTAAGAATAGTCTCTGACTAGCGACCTTTCCATTAAATACTAGAATAATATATATATGTGTGTGTAAAGAATCAGTGGGATCAAAACCTACATAGTCAATACAGTACTATTAGATACAATGTCTCTCAAACCGGCCCTGAATGTGTATAAATAAGAAATCTCTCTCTCTCTCATAAAAAAAACTCAATGCAAGAACAATGATGAGAAATAGGGATAATAAATGGGAATGTGTACAGCATCATCTCAAGATAAGTCAATACCTTCCTATCTCTAGCTCTCTCTGTCTTTGTCATGTCTCTCTCTCTCTCTCTCTCTCTCTCTCTCTCTCTCTCTCTCTCTCTCTCTCTCTCTCTCTCTCTCTCCCTCTCTCGTCTCGTTGACGCTATCACCAGCACTATCAGATCGCCGCTATAGATTCAATTATGGCAGTCGAGAGCACCACTCCCAAGTGCTTATTTTTACGCCCTAGATTGTCAGGTTTCGACACGGGGCTGCCCGATACCCGTTATTCCCGCCAGTGGTGGGAGGACACGATGCTTGGAGGGCCGGGGTAATGAGAGGGGGCATGGTGGATAATGACTGTGGCTGGCTGGTGGCCAGAGGAACCCTGGATACTGTGACGGGGGAGAGAGAGACTGGGATTCTCTGAGACCTCTCCTGCCTTGCGTCTTGGGTTGAAAGTGTTTTGTTTGAGTTGAGCGGACGCCCCTTGTTCGACGGTATGTTTGTTAATTAAATTTCATGTGGGGTGAGAGAAGTGCGGATTCTCAATTTGGTGTTAGCATTGGCTACTTTGACGGGCAGTGTTTTGATATAAATCATATTTAGTGTTATATATACTAGGGTACCATCATACTCTTTATATATAAAACTAACAGGGTTGAGGTACCACTCATATTTGTATATTGGTTTACCCTTCTACCCCCCCCCTTTTTATTTTGTTGTAAACTGTTTTATACAAGATGGGTTACATAGACGGTATAAATTAAATTGTCACAGGCTGACGAGTTCCTCAAGGTCTTCGGATGATGGACAGGTGCCAAGAATGCAGTGTGTATTTACTCCCTGTAATGTAACACTGTGGCGCTGGAAAAGGAAGCTGGCTACTCTTGGGTCTCTCGTTTTTTCAGTGAATCTATAACCCAAATCCTTAAGAAAACTCTTAACACTTCGACCCCTAGTCAAAGTGTTAAGAGCAGCAAAGGTCACTGATGTAATGGGGATAAACTTGTAACGGTTATCAAGTTTGATGTAGTTTTTTTGGTCCGATTTGTTGTGGGAGGCAGCACTACTTGGATGTGCAAAAGTCAGAGTAGGTGTGAGCCAAGGTTGACACCGTGCGCACACACACACACTCTCTCTCTGCTGGACATCCAGTCGGGGCAAGACTCCTGCTGATGTTGTCCTTATCTTCACTGTGACATAGGTGTCATTCCCTTGTGCTTTGGCAGAGCAGACTGTAGTGGCCGTACCTCTTAAGTGTCCGCCTCGCTGCCAGTACACCCATATTCGAGGATTTAAGTTCGTTTACACAAAGAAATCACACGAACGTGATATATATCAATACACGGGGTAAGGTACGCGGCTGGCAGTGTCCTGGTCGCTGGTTCGAGGCACCTCCTTGATCCAATTGATTATTTCAATGAATTTGAGGCGTAAAATTACGATTCCTACCAACCGGGTCATGGTTATACACAAGGGTCTCGGAACTACCTAACTGTTGGTGGTGGGAAGAGAGAACATACACGCCTGGAGCCTTATTTACACCTTTAATCTATTGACTGTGGCTGTTTATATGTATATATTACGTGTTTACTCACTTGTTAATCTCCTATTGTAGTGGTTCTTCCCATAGTACTCACCTAATTGTAATCATATAATTATGCTTGCGGGGGTTAAGCTTTGGCTCTTTGGTCCCGCCTCTCAACTGTCAAGCAACTGGTGTACAGATTCCTGTACAGATAGTGTTGGGGTTTTCACCTTGTGAGAGGCAGAGTCTTCTAGTATTGGGGGATCCTCTTTTAATGTCGGGATCCTCTTCTGGATCCCATCACCAGATCCCAAAATAATCACCATGACCTGAAATCCCTCCTGACGCGCATACACGGCCCCCCCCCCCCAACTATCCCGGCTTCCATAAGGAGGCAAAATACACAAATAAATCCCACATCTGAAGCGGATTATGCTTCCACAAAGTTGACCTGGATCCTCCTATACGGTCTCCCAATCAGGGTTTATGAGTTCTTTTGTTTATTGTTGACGTTAATCTGATCACATGTGAATTCTGCCAATACCAAGCGACATCTGGGCGGGTCTAAACTAAACCCCCATCTACACTATACTGATTAAGGCAGCGTCTGGGATGATCTCGGACGTAGGTTCGAATCCTCGTCACGGCCCTTGTGGATTTTGTTCGTTAACTCCTCTCTACTTCTTATTTTCAGTAAATATCGTAGTACATACATTCATATATGTCCCACCTTGTGTAGTCTGTTGGTAAACAGACTTTTAATAATTCATAAAATCAGGGGTTTTTAACTGTAAATTAGAGATGACGAGGCATAGTTTAACATATATCAAGTAGTGTTTTTTTTTTTTTTTTATTTGTATGGTGTATTTTACAGAGATGCTGATTTACGACATTAATGTAAATCATCAATTGTATTTACCTTTTATTTCTATTTAAATTTCTAAGTGGATTTCATTCACTGATCATCCTTCCGTGCAGGTCAAGATATTTATAGCTTCCCTGTTAGGATTTGTATTTTGTATATCGAGTACATGTCTCTTCCTTTCGTAATGTAACGAGTCAATGTCTCTCATGCTGACCAGACGAGTCATGTCTCATCCTAACCAAACGATTATGTCTCTAGTCCTGATCAAACTTGTTTCTGTCTCTCATCTTAATCAAATGAGTCTCTGTGTCTCTCTCTCACACTGAGCAAAGCGTTGTACAGCTGAGTGTGTGTGTGTGTGTGTGTGTGTGTGTGTGTGTGTGTGTGCGTGTGTGTGTGTGTGTGTGTGTGCGTGTGCGTGTGTGTGTGTGTGTGTGTGTGTACTCACCTAATTGTGCTTGCGGGGGTTGAGCTCTGGCTCTCTGATCCCTTTGGTCTCTGGCTCTTTGTGTGTGTGTGTGTGTGTGTATGTGTGTGTGTGTGTGTGTGTGTGTGTGTGTGTGTGTGTGTGTGTGTGTGTGTGTGTGTGTGTGTGTGTGTGGAGTGAACTGTGGTGCTCGTAACGAGGCTGTGCAACAAACATGCAGCGTGAGGAAGATTGCATAATGACAGAGTCCAGGTGTTGTAAACAATGTCTGATTAGAGCCCCAGACGTGAGTAAGCTTTTGTTGTGAGCGCCATCTCCTCCCTCCCCCCTCCCCCCACCCACCCCCTTCCCCCAACCGCACAGAATCCCACATATACCAATTATTTTAAATCTTCTTTATCCCAAATTTCCAATCCAACATTGTTTACACGACAATCATCAGCCTTGATCCCAATAAATAAATCTCCCAACCCTCCATTATGTATATCTGCTTGATAATCTTCCCAAACACCTAGTCGTTAGTTGAACTATTTTGCGGGGCAACGCGTTTGGCGGGAAAGGGGGACTATCTTTCAGCGAAATGGCATAAGGCGCGCGCCCACCCACCCACGCCCGGTCGTAACTCGCTGTCATGGGTGGATGGGGGAGTTGACGTCCAGGGGTCGTGATTGTGTCTGTGGGCGTGTGGGCGTGGGCCGGACACCCGTGTGGTCGTGTGTGTGGGCGGCAGAAGGCACGGGGCGTCACCATACTTCTTGACGAACAAGCCACTCTGAATCTAAACTCTTGCATTATTCAGGTATTTTGCGGGTTAAGAAGTGCGTTTGTCGGCAGTAATGTGAGGTCGGGAGAGGCAGGCTCTCGCCCCGAACTGGGATTACTAAGGGGGGACTTATGGCCTCCCGATCATTGGTCGGTGCTGGAGCCAATCACAGGCGCCACTACTCACGATAACCACGATACAGAGGTTGAGAGGTAACGTGTATGTTGGAGTTCTAGGTCATCAGTCACAGAGGTCGGTGGCACTGTCACGTGTCACAGTGGTGTGACAGTGGTCCAAGGTAAGTGGTCCAAGGTAAGTGGTCCGAGGTAAGTGGTCCAAGGTAAGTGGTCCGAGGTAAGTGGTCCAAGGTAAGTGGTCCAAGGTAAGTGGTCCGAGGTAAGTGGTCCAAGGTAAGTGGTCCGAGGTAAGTGGTCCAGGGCAAGTTGTCACTGGCGAGTGCAAGTGTAGGTTGGTGGTATTGTCTGTTGGTTGAGACTTTATTGTGTAGAATGTAAAATGTAAATTCTAAAAACCTGTTTTTAATGTTTACGTCTTCGTCGCAGAAAATATTCTTTTGCACTTCTATAATATATATATATATATATATATATATATATATATATATATATATATATATATATATATATATATATATATATATATGTCGTACCTAGTAGCCAGAACGCACTTTTCAGCCTACTATGCAAGGCCCGATTTGCCTAATAAGCCAAGTTTTCCTGAATTAATATATTTTCTCAAATTTTGTTCTAATGAAATGATAAAGCTACTCATTTCATTACGTATGAGGTCAATTTTTTTTTATTCGAGTTAAAATTAACGTAGATATATGACAGAACCTAACCAACCCTACCTAACCTAACCTAACCAATCTTTATAGGTTAGGTTAGGTTATGTAGCCGAAAAAGTTAGGTTAGGTTAGGTTAGGTAGGTTAGGTAGTCGAAACACAATTAATTCATGAAAACTTGGCTTATTAGGCAAATTGGGCCCTGCATAGTAGGCTGAGAAGTGCGTTCTGGCTACTAGGTACGACATATATATATATATATATATATATATATATATATATATATATATATATATATATATATATATATATATATACATATATATATAATTGTATGTGTGTGTGTGTGTGTGTGTGTGTGTGTAATAACCTAAATGTCTAAGTGTAGTTACAGGATGAGAGCTACGCTCGTGGTGTCCCGTCTTCCCAGTACTCTTTGTCGTATAACACTTTGAAACTACTGACGGTTTTGGCCTCCACCACCTTCTCACTCAACCGTCTACCACTATGTGTGCAAAGGAAAACTTTCTAATAATTTTTTCGGCACGTTTGTGTTCTTAGCTTGAATCTGTTCTCTTGAAGTTGCTGGTTTCAGAAATTCCTCTTTGTCAATTTGGTCGATTGCTGTTAGTATTTTGTATATGGTGATCATATAACCTCTTTTGTGTGTGTGTGTAATTACCTAAGTGTAATTACACACACACACACACGAAAAAGAGGTGATATGATCATAACTAACACACACCTGTTATTATTTTGTGTGTGTGTGTGTGTGTGTGTGTGTGTGTGTGTGTGTGTGTGCGCGCGCGCGCGCGAGTTTGTACTCACCTAGTTGTGCTTGCGGGGGTTGAAATTTAGCTCTTTGGTCCTAGTTTCATTACCTTACATTTACTTGGGTTGAATTTTAGTAGCCATTTATTGGACCATTCATTCAGTTTGTTTAGGTCATCTTGTAGCCTCATACTATCTTCCTCCGTTTTACTCCTCCTCATAATGTTTGAATCATCCGCAAACATTGAGAGGAACGAATCTATTCCCTCTGGGAGATCATTTACATATATCAGGAACAGTATAGGTCCAAGAACTGATCCCTGAGGAACTCCACTGGTGACGCCTCGCCACTCCGAGACCTCACCCCTCACAGTGACTCGCTGTCTTCTGTTGCTTAGGTACTCTGTTATCCAGTGGAGTATCTTCCCTTTCACTCCAGCCTGCATCTCTAGTTTGTGCACCAATGTCTTAAGTGGTACTGTGTCAAAGGCTTTCTGGCATTCCAAAAAAATGCAGTCTGCCCAGCCCTCTTTTTCTTGCCTGGTCATAGAATTCAATCAATCCTGTGAGGCATGATCTGCCATCCCTGAACCCATGCTGATGTTTTGATACAAAGCTCTTCCGCTCCAATTGTTCCACTAGTTTTTTTTTCGCACAATCTTTTCCATCAGCTTGCATGGTATGCAGGTTAGGGACACTGGCCTGTAGTTCAGTGCCTCCTGTCTATCACCCTTCTTGTATATCGGGACTACATTGGCGCCTTCCAAGTTTTTGGCAGTTTACCTGTCACCAGTGATTTGTTATACACTCTGGAGAGTGGCAGGCGCAGTGATTCAGCTCCTTCCTTCAATATCAAAGGTGAGATTCCATCCGGGCCTATAGCCTTTGTCACTTCCAACCTTAGCAGATGCTTCCTCACCTCCCCATTGGTAATCACAAACTCATCTAGTGGTGTTTGGTTAGATCTTCTCTCTCCTATCTATGGGACTTCCTCTTGCTCTACTGTGAAGACCTCCTGAAATTTCTTATTGAGTTCCTCGCACACCTCCTTGTCGTTTGTAGTGAATTCGTCTGCCCCTATCCTCAGTTTCATTACCTGTTTCTTCACTGATGTGGCTGTGCAGCAATTAAGGTTGAGACTTTGCCTTGCTTGCTATGTTGCTTTCATATTGTCTTTCTGCCAGAAATTTTAGCCAAATATCCCCAGTTTGCTAACTGTAGGTAGTAACTAAGTGATTGTAACCTATCCACCGCTGCCCACTGGATGGGGGGCGGTGTGCAGGACAAACATATCAATTTTGACACTAGCTCTCCACATATGTCAGTTGCTTAATTTAGAACCTGTACTTGTGGTCGATCTCGAACCCATTGTTAATGTGACGACTTATATTGAATTTTGTAACTAGCTCATCAAGATTGTAAGTTGCTTAGCTAAATGAATTGTGTTGGTCAGTCCCTGAGCCCATTATGTACCTCTGTAACCCTTTCCACTACCGCCCACAAGGTGGGTATGGGGTGCATAATAAATGAACTAAACTAAACTTCTCACCCTAACGTATTCATTCCTGGCACTCTGTTATCTTTCTCTGCTCACTAGTGTCATATTATTTCTGTAGTTTCTCCACGCCCTTTTACTTATCTGCTTTGCTAGCGTTCATCTCTGATTAAACCATGGGTTTCGCGTCTGCATTTCATTTCTTTCCTTTTGGACTGGGACGAACTTGTCTGCTGCCTCTTTACACTTCTGTGTGATGTAGTCCATCATGTCTTGGGCCGACTTTCCTCTGAGCTCTGTTTCCCCAAGTTATATCTGTTAGGAATTTTCTTATCTCCTCATAATTTTCCCTTTCGGAATGCCAGCCTTTTGTTTTCTGGTCCTTTCTTTGAGTACATTAACCCTACTTCGACCAGATACTCAAACATCAGTACGCTGGGATTTGTTTGTACGTTTGTTAGTGTGTGTGTGTGTGTGTGTGTGTGTGTGTGTGTGTGTGTGTGTGTGTGTGTGTGTGCGTGCGTGTGTGCGTGTGTGTGTATATTCACCTAGTTGTGCTTGCGGGGGTTGAAGTCTGGCTCTTTGGTCGCGCCTTTCGACTGTCAATCAACTGGTGTACAGGTTCCTGAGCCTATTGGGCTCTATCATATCTACATTTGAAACTGTGTATGGAGTCAGCCTCCACCACAACACTACTTAATGCATTCCATTTGTTAACTACTCTGACACTGAAAAAATTCTTCCTAACGTCTCTGTGGCTCATCTGAGTACTAAGTTTCCACCTGTGTCCCCTTGTTCGTGTTCCACCTGCGCTAAAGAGTTTGTCTTTGTCCACCCTGTCAATTCCCATGAGAATTTTGTAGTGGTTATCATGTCTTCCCTTACTCTTCTGTTTTCCAGTGTTGTGAGGTTCAGCTCCCTTAGCCTTTCATTGTAACTCATTCCTCTCAGTTCCGGGACCAGTCTGGTGGCATACCTCTGAATGTACGTGTGTGTGTGTGTGTGTGTGTGTGTGTGTGTGTGTGTGTGTGTGTGTGTGTGTGTGTGTGTGTGTGTGTGTGTGTGTGTGAGGTGTACATGTCTCTCATGGGAGTGACTGGGTGGAGAGCCACACAAAACTCGCATACTTGAACCTGATACGCAGTTTATCATGCTAATTTTAATGTAAATCAGCACCCACGGTCCGCCGCATTGTGGAGTGCCAGAGAACGCCAGAATATCTCCTCCTTTCCTCGACGAGAAAATATGCGAGATTTAGACAATGTCTTTTCCCCCCGAGAGATAAATTCTACCACAAACATCAAGAACCAAGTTACTTGTCATTTTCTTCCCTGTCTTCATGTGTTCAAGTTCAATTTACCCAGTGTTCAAATGTTGATATGATGAATATTGTTTGAAGAAATCCACAAGGGTCTTATCTTCAGATGATTTCGGGGCTTAGCGTCCCCGAGGCCCGGTCCTCGACCAGCTCTCCACCCCCAGGAAGCAGCCCGTAGCAGCTGTCTAATTCCCAGGTATCTATTTACTGCTAGGTGAACAGGCATCAGGGAGAATGAAATTCTACCCATTTGTTTCCGCCTCCACCGGGGATCGAACTAGGAACCTTTGGACTACGAATCCCGAGCGCTGTCCACTCAGCTGCCAGGCCTTATTGAGGATTCGAACCTATGCACTGGATGTTCCCAGACGCGCTCTAGTCAGCTGTACCACAACATGATTAAAAAGATATCGCTGTATCTATCGATAGCGATAGCAGGCGGCTTGATATCTGCGAGGCACTACACATTAAGAAGTCAACACCAGCAATCAACAGCCAATTAATGCACAACTGTATTCTACCCACTTCAAGACTCCGCACCAATATAGAAGCATCAAGAAATAAGGGCCAATAGGCCCTTTGCAGTTACTTCCATTCTTCCCTTTAACTTACAAAATATTATACCCATTGTTTCGTGTTCTGTCTTGTGTTGAAAGTTTGTTTTCACCTCATCCAAAACTGTTGTAACATATCACCTCACCCAAATGCAGGTATAAAATCGAAGCTGTTTAAACTCTGTTTAGTTATAGTTGTGTGTGTGTAAACTAAAGTCTTTGAAAATGTAATAAGTTATTACGAAACGCGTTCAAGGGTCGCGTCAGACTAGAAATAAAAATGAATTTTGGAGAATTGATTTTTCAATTACCATCAACAGTGAAAAGAACCATAAGAAATATTGAGAAAATTCGTGTTAGAATTGTTAATCTTACTTTTTCGGTCATATTAAATAATATATATATATATATATATATATATATATATATATATATATATATATATATATATATATATATATATATATATATATATATATAAATATATATATATATATATATATATATATATATATATATATATATATATATATATATATATATATCCACCCCCCGCGTGGATAATAGTGAGTGTGAGGAAATGCCGAAGGTACGTTCCCAAAATTAACAGCTAATGATAAAATACGGTTGACATTATTGCAATCATTGCACCGACTATAATACAACAATGTAATAAAGGTGCTGTTGTTACACCTTTCTTAACAACAAATAATTCTACCGACTCTCTAATATCTTCTACTTTAATATAAGATTTTGTTTTAGAATGATTCTGGTGCTGAGTATCTGTGGTTGATATCCTGCCAGGCTTGGTCATGGGTTGGGAGGCCTTTTTAATTGAGCACCACAGCATAGCAAAGCAAAACAATGCAGGTCTGGTAAGTGCTGCATCCTAGGCTACAAAAAGTGCATGCTAGGCTAGGTTATAAAAGTGCTGCTAGGCTAAGCTATAACAGTACTGCTAGACTAAGCTATAACAGTGCTGCTAGACTAAGCTATAACAGTGCTGCAAGGCTAAGCTATAACAGTACTGCTAGACTAAGCTATAAAAGTGCTGCTAGGCTAAGCTATAACAGTGCTGCAAGGCTAAGCTATAACAGTGCTGCTAGACTAAGCTATAACAGTGCTGCTAGACTAAGCTATAACAGTGCTGCTAGACTAAGCTATAAAAGTGCTGCTAGGCTAAGCTATAACAGTGCTGCAAGGCTAAGCTATAACAGTGCTGCTAGACTAAGCTATAACAGTGCTGCTAGGCTAAGCTATAACAGTGCTGCTAGACTAAGCTATAACAGTGCTGCTAGGCTAAGCTATAAGAGTGCTGCTAGACTAAGCTATAACAGTGCTGCTAGGCTAAGCTATAACAGTCCTGCTAGGCTAAGCTATAACAGTGCTGCTAGGCTAAGCTATAACAGTCCTGCTAGACTAAGCTATAACAGTCCTGCTAGACTAAGCTATAACAGTCCTGCTAGACTAAGCTATAACAGTCCTGCTAGGCTAAGCTATAACAGTGCTGCTAGGCTAAGCTATAACAGTCCTGCTAGACTAACCTATAACAGTACTGCTAGGCTAAGCTATAACAGTCCTGCTAGGCTAAGCTATAACAGTGCTGCTAGGCTAAGCTATAACAGTCCTGCTAGGCTAAGCTATAACAGTCCTGCTAGGCTAACCTATAACAGTCCTGCTAAACTAAGCTATAACAGTCCTGCTAAACTAAGCTATAGCAGTGCTGCTAGACTAAGCTATAACAGTGCTGCTAGGCTAAGCTATAACAGTACTGCTAGGCTAAGCTATAACAGTCCTGCTAGGCTAACCTATAACAGTCCTGCTAAACTAAGCTATAACAGTCCTGCTAAACTAAGCTATAACAGTGCTGCTAGACTAAGCTATAACAGTGCTGCTAGGCTAAGCTATAACAGTACTGCTAGGCTAAGCTATAACAGTCCTGCTAGGCTAACCTATAACAGTCCTGCTAAACTAAGCTATAACAGTCCTGCTAAACTAAGCTATAACAGTGCTGCTAGACTAAGCTATAACAGTGCTGCTAGGCTAAGCTATAACAGTACTGCTAGGCTAAGCTATAACAGTGCTGCTAGGCTAAGCTATAACAGTGCTGCTAGGCTAAGCTATAACAGTCCTGCTAAACTAAGCTATAACAGTGCTGCTAGACTAAGCTATAACAGTGCTGCTAGGCTAAGCTATAACAGTGCTGCTAGGCTAAGCTATAACAGTCCTGCTAAACTAAGCTATAACAGTGCTGCTAGACTAAGCTATAACAGTGCTGCTAGGCTAAGCTATAACAGTGCTGCTAGGCTAGTGTACAGCCTCGTCAAGTTAGGTATACAAAGCCACGTGACAAGTCGCCTGCGCTAATCAACTTGATTGCATCATGAGGATGTACTCAAGCCTCTCTTCTCTTGGTGTGCCTCAACGTGCGTAATACAACGTGCTACTTTAACCAGAAACGGACAAACCCGAGCCACCCACCTAACCTAACCAAACCTAACCTAACCTTCCGATGCATTAAAACAAACGTGGGTGTTTGGGAGCGCTGCTTTCAATAGTACTTTGTAAATTGTACGTTGGGGGAGCATGGCTTACAAATTAGCACATATTAGTTAAGGGGGAAATGTGAGCGAGGGGAAACAATGGGAGATGTGGTTTTACTTCCATATATAAACCCATTAAAAACCCATTAACTCAACTGTGTGACCACAACCTGTGACGTAACTGTATTCACCTGGTTGTGCTTGCGGGGGTTGAGCTCTGGCTCTTTCGGCCCGCCTCTCAACTGTCAATTAACCTTTTCTTTTCACACACACACACACACACACACACACACACACACACACACACACACACACACACACACACACACACACACAAACACACACACAGGAAGCATCTCGTAGCAGCTGTCTAACTCACAGGTACCTATTTACTGCTAGGTGAACAAGAGCATTAGAGTGAAAGAAACTCTAGCCATTTGTTTTCCCCTTTCGCCGGGGATCGATCCCCGGATCCTAGAATTACGACTGCCGAGCGCTGTCCACTCAGCCGTCAGGGCCCCCAAATGGCCGGATTTCTATATCCATGCAGTCGGCTGGCGCGCACACACACACACACCCATCACAGCCAGGTTGATCATGTATACATACTGTAGTGACTCGTTCTGCTCATTCTTGAAGTGACGGAATGTAACTGTATAATGTATCATAGTTTAATCATATTTATCTATAATCGTATTTATTTTTAATCGTATTTATCATTGTTCTTTGGCTAACAACTTGCCATGTTCTTAACTTGTGGATAACAGTTCTTTGTGTAAGGGAGCCGGTCGGCCGAGCGGACAGCACGCTGGACTTGTGATCCTGTGGTCCTGGGTTCGATCCCAGGCGTCGGCGAGAAACAATGGGCAGAGTTTCTTTCACCCTGATGCCCCTGTTACCTAGCAGTAAAATAGGTACCTGGGTGTTAGTCAGCTGTCACGGGCTGCTTCCTGGGGGTGGAGGCCTGGTCGAGGACCGGGCCGCGGGGACACTAAAGCCCCGAAATTATCTCAAGATAACCTCTCAAGAAGATAACCCTGACGCGGCACCAGCGGGAGATTCGAGGCCTGACGGCTGAGTGGACAGCGCTTGAGATTCGTAGTCCTAAGGTTCCGGGTTCGATCCCCGGCGGAGGCGGAAACAAATTGGCAGAGTTTCTTTCACCCCTGATGCCCCTGTTCATCTAGCAGTAAATAGGTACCTGGGAGTTAGACAGCTGCTACGGGCTGCTTCCTGGGGTGTGTGTAACAAAAAGGAGGCCTGGTCGAGGACCGGGCCGTGGTGACGCTAAGCCCCGAAATCATTTCAAGATAACCTCAAGAAGGCTCTCACCTTCGACATGTCAAAGCCGCCTGCGGACACAATGTTTTCTGGTGAGAATTGTCCAATAAGGAGTTTTGTCCAGCGTTCCTTAGTCTGCATCTTCCTCCCTGACTTGCTGTACACAACAGTTTCCAACACCTCCCTTCTTCTCTTCCTCATTTCTCTCTCTCTCTCTCTCTCTCTCTCTCTCTCTCTCTCTCTCTCTCTCTCTCTCTCTCTCTCTCTCTCTCTCTCTCTCTCTCTCTCTCTCTCTCTCTTCTTTTTAGTTTTTGGTTTGCTCGTGTGTATATGAGCGTCTAAGCTTCCCTTCCTCAACCATTATTTGCCTTACTGCTTCCCTCTCTATGTTCCCCCCATTTCTTTCCCTCTCTCTCTATCCTAACCCTCCATTCCTCCGTCGGTACCTCCCATCCCCCACCCATCCCTCCCACCCTAGCTACCGCCCAGCCTCTCTCCCTCACTCTCCCTCCCTCTCTCCCATCACCCACAACACCGATGCTAAGCAAATTACAGTTATCTGAGGCGCCATAACTCAGCGCCAGCCAATACCTCTGTCTCGCCTCTATGGATACTGTAATCTTCCTAGTTAATGTTTGCCTGTTTGACTAGCCACGTGAACCTGTACACCCCCCCCTTTTCTGCCTGTATCTTGCGCCTCCACTCTGGCTCTCACTCTGGCACTCCACTCTGGCACTCCCCGTTGGCACTCCTAGCCTGGGGTACCTCTACCAGCTTCCTGATCATCCCTGAATGTTGACAACAGTCTCCAGGTGTGATGGGAGGGGAGCAGGAGACTCCTGGTTCATCCCAACACCAACACTGAGATGGGATGTTAGGGGTCTTGAAGACTGACTCAAGGTGGGCCAAAAGGCAAGCTTATTTAGGTAAAACACAGGCTTGAGGTAAATTTAAAGGTCTGTGAAAGGTAAATAAGATTGGAGGTGTGGTTGTTCCACGTTCAGTCAACTCTTGCTTATTGGAAGTGTTAGTCCTTGAAACGTTCTAAATGTTTAATTAAAAATATAATTTATTGATGTGAGAAGATTAATGTTTTATCAAATATGGTCCAAATTTGATGACTAAACCACATATCAGAAAATGAAGAAATGACCACGTTTTGGTCCACCCTGGACCATGGTCCACCCTGGCCCATGGTCCAAATATCTCAGCTGTGAGGTTGCTGACCAGGTGATATTACACTGTGGGTACCTTGACACAGTAGCCTACGTCCTAGGCTCAAACTCGGGTTCAATCCCCGGACGAGATGGAAGCGGTTTGGCAAGGTTCCTTTCACCTGGTTCTTCTCTTCACCTAACAGAATAAATAGGCATCCGGGAATTATGCAACTGTTGTGGGGTTACATTCTGGGGATGGTCAGTAAGCTGGCCCAGGAGTGTTCTAGGTCCAGCTAGGGCCAGCTAGGACCAGCTAGGGCCAGCTAGGACCAGCTAGGGGCCAGCTAGGACCAGCTAGGACCAGCTAGGGGCCAGCTAAGGCCAGCTAGGACCAGCTAGGGGCCAGCTAAGGCCAGCTAGACCGAGTTACATTATTGGGATTAGCTTCGCATTCATTTGTTAAAACCAAAAATTGTCCTGTTAAAAATATTTACTATTAATGATATTCATTTAAAGATTTTAACTTTGTTATAAAAATATGTTGGAAATTATGTGATAACTTCATATGTTGGAAATTATGTGATAACTTCATATGTTGGAGATTATGTGATAACTTCATATGTTGGAAATTATGTGATAACTTCATATGTTGGAAATTATGTGATAACTTCATATGTTGGAGATTATGTGATAACTTCATATGTTGGAAATTATGTGATAACTTCATATGTTGGAAATTATGTGATAACTTCATATGTTGGAAATTATGTGATAACTTCATATGTTGGAGATTATGTGATAACTTCATATGTTGGAAATTATGTGATAACTTCATATGTTGGAAATTATGTGATAACTTCATATGTTGGAAATTATGTGATAACTTCATATGTTGGAAATTATGTGATAACTTCATATGTTGGAGATTATGTGATAACTTCATATGTTGGAGATTATGTGATAACTTCATATGTTGGAGATTATATGATAACTTCATATGTTGGAAATTATGTGATAACTTCATATGTTGGAAATTATGTGATAACTTCATATGTTTGAAATTATGTGATAACTTCATATGTTGGAAATTATGTGATAACTTCATATGTTTGAAATTATGTGATAACTTCATATGTTTGAAATTATGTGATAACTTCATATGTTGGAAATTATGTGATAACTTCATATGTTGGAAATTATGTGATAACTTCATATGTTGGAGATTATGTGATAACTTCATATGTTGGAGATTATGTGATAACTTCATATGTTGGAAATCACGTGGATCTCATTTATTTTAGGCATATTTACGATACTTTGTTAATGTATATAAATTATGATATTCACAATTATGTAAAATGACGTGAATTTTGAGCCCTATTGTGGTGGAGTTGTTCAATTAAAAGATTAGTGTAACCTGCTAGGAGAGCTAGGAGCTAGGTGCTAGGAGACCTCTGGTTGCTAGGAGACCTCTGGTTGCTAGGAGACCTCTGGTTGCTAGGAAACCTCTGGTTGCTAGGAGACCTCTGGTTGCTAGAAGACCTCTGGTTGCTAGGAGACCTCTGGTTGCTAGGAAACCTCTGGTTGCTAGGAGACCTCTGGTTGCTAGGAGACCTCTGGTTGCTAGGAGACCTCTGGCTGCCAGGAGACCTCAGGTTGCTAGGAGACCTCTGGTTGCTAGGAGACCTCTGGCTGCCAGGAGACCTCAGGTTGCTAGGAGACCTATGGTTGCTAGGAGACCTCTGGTTGCTAGGAGACCTCTGATTGCTAGGAGACCTCTGGTTGCTAGGAGACCTCTGGTTGCTAGGAAACCTCTGGTTCCTAGGAGACCTCTGGTTGCTAGGAGACCTCTGGTTGCTAGGAGACCTCTGGCTGCCAGGAGACCTCAGGTTGCTAGGAGACCTATGGTTGCTAGGAGACCTCTGGTTGCTAGGAGACCTCTAATTGCTAGGAGACCTCTGGTTGCTAGGAGACCTCTGGTTGCTATGAGACGTCTGGTTGCTAGAACACCTCTGGTTGGTAGGAGTCTTCTGGTTGCTAGGAGACCTCTAATTGCTAGGAGACCTCTGGTTGCTAGGAGACCTCTGGTTGCTAGGAGACCTCTGGCTGCCAGGAGACCTCAGGTTGCCAGGAGACCTATGGTTGCTAGGAGACCTCTGGTTGCTAGGAGACCTCTAATTGCTAGGAGACCTCTGGTTGCTAGGAGACCTCTGGTTGCTAGGAGACCTCTGGTTGCTAGGAGTCTTCTGGTTGCTAGGAGACCTCTAATTGCTAGGAGACCTCTGGTTGCTAGGAGACCTCTGGTTGCTATGAGACGTCTGGTTGCTAGAACACCTCTGGTTGGTAGGAGTCTTCTGGTTGCTAGGAGACCTCTGGTTGCTAGGAGACCTCTGGTTGCTAGGAGACCTCTGGCTGCCAGGAGACCTCAGGTTGCTAGGAGACCTATGGTTGCTAGGAGACCTCTGGTTGCTAGGAGACCTCTAATTGCTAGGAGACCTCTGGTTGCTAGGAGTCTTCTGGTTGCTAGGAGACCTCTAATTGCTAGGAGACCTCTGGTTGCTTGGAGACCTCTGGTTGCTATGAGACGTCTGGTTGCTAGAACACCTCTGGTTGGTAGGAGTCTTCTGGTTGCTAGGAGACCTCTAATTGCTAGGAGACCTCTGGTTGCTAGGAGACCTCTAATTGCTAGGAGACCTCTGGTTGCTAGGAGACCTCTGGTTGCTAGGAGACCTCTGGTTGCTAGGAGACCTCTGGTTGCTAGCTCATTCACAAGAAGAGCACATTCCCAATACCCAGATCATACGGTTCGAATCCACATTACAGCTCCAACGTATTTTCTAATTGTGGTATTGTTACCGAATTGAGAATGATGATTGTGGGTATAGGTACCAGAAGTGGGTATTGAGTGCCCAGTATTATCGGTTTGGGGCACCAAACTGAGTACTGGTGTGCCAAAAGTGAAGGGTTTGGGCATCAGTGGGTATTGGATGCCAGTATTGTGGGTTTGCATACCTGAGGTGGGGTATTGGTGGGTAGTACTGGGTATGTGGGTACGTGGGTACCAGGGGTTGGGTATGTGGAGGGTGGGGACTGGGCGCGGGGAGCCAGCCCAACATGAATTATTTAGGTGTGTCAATAAGTCATTTCTGGGGTGGGGATTATCGCACATTCCTCTGTGGGTAAGTGGTGCCTGCTCCCCCCCCCCCCACCTTAGTCTCTCTCCTCCCCTCCCCCCCTGCCTTATCATGAGAGATGGCCTGATACAGCCTACACACTCTCTCTCTCTCTCTCTCTCTCTCTCTCTCTCTCTCTCTCTCTCTCTCTCTCTCTCTCTCTCTCTCTCTGTGTGTGTCTCTGTCCTATCTACGTTAATTTTGACTCCAATAAAAAAAAATTGACCTCATACATAATGAAATGGGTAGCTTTATCATTTCATAAGAAAAAAATTAGAGAAAATATATTAATTCAGGAAAACTTGGCTTATTAGGCAAATCGGGCCTTGCATAATAGGCTGAGAAGTGCGTTCTGGCTACTAGGTACGACATATATATATATATATATATATATATATATATATATATATATATATATATATATATATATATATATATATATATATATATATATATATATATATTGGAGACGATCATCATTATATTCAAGTCACTATATAATCTTCTATAATAAGAAGGTCTCTAATTACACGTCTTAGTGACAATAGCTGAACCACCTTCATTCTGGAACTATTGTCTATTGTATCTACGTTAAAATACTAGTGTATTAATGATATGTGAGTATATGTGAGTATTTTCCTTCTGTTAGTTGCTGGTTGAAAAAATCTTGTGTATTCACCTAGTTGCGCTTACGGGGGTTGGGCTCTGGCTCTTTGGACCCGCCGTGATGTAGTGTTGGTGTCACCGTGAAGCATATAGAAGCAAGGTAAATGCTAACTACAACGTGACATCCCACCCACATTAGTCCACTTACAAACACTTCACTTAATTGGCCGAGATGACTGTGTGTGTGTGTGTGTGTGTGTGTGTGTGTGTGTGTGTGTGTGTGTGTGTGTGTGTGTGTGTCGTGACACATGTTCACACATCCTGTGAGTTATTTGTGAGCTGCCTGTGAGCTGATTGTCAATAGCAATGAAGAACTTTGCACTCTGGTTGCCCACATCCGAGGCTCATGGGGTGTAAGCCACAGGGACTCGGTAAACTTAGGAACCGCTGTAAACCACAGTTTCGTGTCCGCTTTGCGATGCCACCTTAGCAAACTACACTGTAAACAAGCACTTAGACGTCAGTAAAGTCTCCCGTTGTGCGACGGAATACAACGATCTCAAATAAATCTTACCAAATAGAATAGAACACAGTTCTCTACCGTCGATTAAGGAGCGTCTGGGATCCCTTCGGACGTAAGTTCGAACCCCTCGTCACGGCCCTTGTGGATTTGTTCATTTAACACAGTTCTCACTGAACGATGGATGCGTGTGTGACACAAGCGGCCAAAATACGCCAGATTACCGTTATATCAATGCACGATCAACGATATTAACGTTGATTCAATACTGCATCAAAGCCATTTAGCCGATATTGACATCAGACTTAAACAACGCTTAAACAACGCTTAAACAACGCTTAAACAACGCTTATACAATGCTTAAACAACGCTTAAACAACGCTTAAACAATGCTTAAATAACGCTTAAACAACGCTTAAACAACGCTTAAACAACGCTTAAACAACACTTATACAACGCTTAAACAACGCTTAAACAACGCTTAAACAACGCTTATACAACGCTTAAACAACACTTATACAACGCTTAAATAACACTTAAACAACGCTTAAACAACGCTTAAACAACGCTTAAACAACGCTTATACAACGCTTAAACAACACTTATACAACGCTTAAACAACGCTTAAACAACGCTTAAACAACGCTTATACAACGCTTAAACAACGCTTAAACAACGGTTATACAACGCTTAAACAACGCTTATACAACGCTTAAACAATGCTTAAACAACGCTTAAACGACGCTTAAACAACGGTTATACAACGCTTAAACAACACTTATACAACGCTTAAACAACGCTTAAACAACGCTTAAACAATGCTTATACAACGCTTAAACAACGCTTAAACAACGGTTATACAACGCTTAAACAACGCTTAAACAATGCTTAAACAACGCTTAAACGACGCTTAAACAACGCTTATACAATGCTTAAACAACGCTTAAACAACACTTATACAACGCTTAAACAACGCTTAAACAACGCTTAAACAACGCTTATACAACGCTTAAACAACGGTTAAACAACGCTTAAACAACACTTAAACAATGCTTAAGCAACGCTCATACAACGCTTAAACAACGTTTAAACAACACTTAAACAACGCTTAAACAAGGAGTGACGATAGACTATAATAACCTTCAGGACAAGCGGGTCTACTAGACAGTACTATTCAGAACACATTACCTTATCAACTGGAACACTGTATTGTGTCTATTGCGGATTTTATTGTGTCTATTGCTGATTTTATTGTGTCTATTGATGATTTTATTGTGTCTATTGCTGATTTTATTGTGTCTATTGCTGATTTTATTGTGTCTATTTGTAACACGGGTTTGGGTTTCTCTCTCTTATCTTCCTTCTTTTCCCTCTACCCGTATTCTTACTTTTTATTCTCTACCAAGGGACTCCAAAACTTTTACCAAAACCAACTCCACGCCACGTGGTCCTAAGACGATTGACCGACTTAGGATTCTACACCCAGTATGGCGTGACCTAAGCTTTGAGCAAAACCCTAGAGTCGCCTCTACGCTGCCACCACCAGACCAGTAACACAAGAGCAATGATCGAGGTCTGGATCGATCACGCTAATTAATCAACCTTGGGGCTTGATCCCCACTATAACCGATGACCGTGGAAACTTAAGAGTGTGAAATTAATTACACGGGAATGATTCGATGTTAGAATCGATGTTAGAATCGGCGCCCAATCCAACTTTACCTCGTGTGGACCACGTGACCAGGACAAGTTTACACATAAAACACATGGAAATAATAAAATGCAAAATTTTAACAAATTTAATTTATTAAAAGAAAAACTAAAACAAAATCTAAATATGTTCACTCCCTGTCACTTTAACACTCCCTACTTGACCTGAATGGCAAATGAGACTATTTCTATACATAACAATAGCAACTATACCTTGGGCGACCAGCTAAAGATGTTGGGCTGGTCTTGGGGAGAGGTAAGATGGTTGACCTCTTATCCCAGTTGCTCTTGTCTCCACACTGATCTCTTCCTCGTCTGGCCTAGCCCAGGCTAGAGCATTGTAACCTTCCGCCTAGTCAAAGTTTCACCAAGTTACTAGCAAGGTTTAAGTTATAACAATTAACCTCTGTTTGCACTGAATTGATCCAGACTGGTTGAATTATTTTACTGAAATTAAATTACACAAACATCTAACGGCAGAGCTGTTCCCGATCCCCCAAAAATGGTTAATTGAACTTTGAGAAATAGTAGACCTGTCAACCCTGATGACCTATGACCGCCGGTCACTCCGCCTTACAAGTTAGATCTGATTCGTGACGTCACTGATGGTGACTTAAACTCAATAATTAGAATACTCTTGATATTGTATCCAGTACTATTATACAATACAATTTTAATGCAAAATGAATAAAGGCTAATTTCTCTAAATTACTGAATACTATAGGATGGTTCATTATACGCAGCTATGAACAAAGCGTCGGTTATTTCCACCGCGAATTCCCCTGGGGTCAGGTTCCCAGGTCACCATGCGGGCTCAGCTTCCCGTTCTCTTTTGTCGATAAACCACTCTGGATAATTCTTACAACAGCCTAGTTTGTTACATATTGATGATTTTATTGTGTCTATTGCTGATTTTATTGTGTCTATTGATGATTTTATTGTGTCTATTGCTGATTTTATTGTGTCTATTGATGATTTTATTGTGTCTATTGCTGATTTTATTGTGTCTATTGCTGATTTTATTGTGTCTATTGATTATTTTATTGTGTCTATTGCTGATTTTATTGTGTCTATTGATGATTTTATTGTGTCTATTGCTGATTTTATTGTGTCTATTGATGATTTTATTGTGTCTATTGCTGATTTTATTGTGTCTATTGATGATTTTATTGTGTCTATTGCTGATTTTATTGTGTCTATTGATGATTTTATTGTGTCTATTGCTGATTTTATTGTGTCTATTGATGATTTTATTGTGCCTATTGCTGATTTTATTGTGTCTATTGATGATTTTATTGTGTCTATTGCTGATTTTATTGTGTCTATTGCTGATTTTATTGTGCTATCGCTGATTTTCAGGCAATTAAGATATCTGGGCCGTAATTCATCAAGCCATCAAGTGTCTATTTACGAAACCAGTACATCTTTCCTCAATCATATCTGCATATAGTATTAACTTAACAGTTTATAAGGTAGGAAGCGCTGTACGAACTAGGTAGCAACAATAACAACCTCGTGTGGAGGACCAGCCAGCTGGCAGCTTCTCCCAGCTGGCAGCTTCTCCTAGCTGGCAGCTTCTCCTAGCTGGTAGCTTCTCCCAGCTGGCAGCGTCTCCTTCTCCCAGCTGGCAGCTTCTCCCAGCTGGCAGCTTCTCCCAGCTGGCTGCTTCTCCCAGCTGGCAGCTTCTCCCAGCTGGCTGCTTCTCCTAGCTGGCAGCTTCTCCTAGCTGGCTGCTTCTCCCAGCTGGCTGCTTCTCCTAGCTGGCAGCGTCTCCTAGCTGGCAGCTTCTCCTAGCTGGCTGCTTCTCCTAGCTGGCAGCTTCTCCTAGCTGGCAGCTTCTCCCAGCTGGCAGCTTCTCCCAGCTGGCAGCGTCTCCTAGCTGGCAGCGTCTCCTAGCTGGCTGCTTCTCCTAGCTGGCAGCTTCTCCTAGCTGGCAGCTTCTCCTAGCTGGCTGCTTCTCCTAGCTGGCAGCTTCTCCTAGCTGGCAGCTTCTCCTAGCTGGCAGCGTCTCCCAGCTGGCTGCTTCTCCTAGCTGGCAGCTTCTCCTAGCTGGCAGCGTCTCCCAGCTAACAGCTTCTCCTTCTCTCAGCTGGCAGCTTCTCCTAGCTGGCAGCTTCTCGTAGCTGGCAGCTTCTCGTAGCTGGCAGCTTCTCCCAGCTGGCAGCGTCTCCTAGCTGGCAGCTTCTCCTAGCTGGCAGCTTCTCCCAGCTGGCAGCTTCTCCTAGCTGGCAGCTTCTCCTAGCTGGCAGCTTCTCCTAGCTCGTAAACTATGTAATAAATACAGATTAAGCTGCCACCATTGAGGACAGATGAACAGGTTTGGTAATTGGGCACTTAAGTAACTTGCTGTATCCTAACTGTGGTCTAGGCAATGTTGAGATGAGGCTTTACACCTTACGTCTAGATGAGGTACCCAGTGAAGGGGGGTTGACCCAGTACCCAGGTCAACAAGGTGCAATTGGGTTCACCCATCATCATTGCATCAAAAAAACAACAACAACTCAATGCAAGAACAAGGATGAGACATAGGAATAATATATGGGAATGTGTATAGCATCATCCCAAGATGGGTCAATATCTTCCTGTCTCTGGCTTTCTGTCTGTCTGTCTGTCTGTCTGTCTGTCTGTCTGTCTGTCTCTCTCTCTCTCTCTCTCTCTCTCTCTCTCTCTCTCTCTCTCTCTCTCTCTCTCTCTTTCTCTCTCTCTCTCTCTCTCTCTCTCTCTCTCTCTCTCTCTCTCTCTCTCTCTCTCTCTCTCTCTCTCTCTTTCTCTCTCTCTCTCTCTCTCTCTCTCTCTCTCTCTCTCTCTCTCTCTCTCTCTCTCTTTCTCTCTCTCTCTCTCTCTCTCTCTCTCTCTCTCTCTCTCTCTCTCTCTCTCTCTCTCTGTCTCTCTCTGTCTCTCTCTCTCTCTCTCTATGGGTGAAGACAGGTAGTAGGCCATCGCCAGGGAAACTCAGTCAACAGTCAACTCATAATCAACTCACAATCAACTTACAGTCAACAGACAACTCACAATGACCTACGTCTCACAGACTACTCACAATGACCTACGTCTCACAGACAACTCACAATGACCTACGTCTCACAGACTACTCACAATGACCTACGTCTCACAGACAACTCACAATGACCTACGTCTCACAGACTACTCACAATGACCTACGTCTCACAGACTACTCACAATGACCTACGTCTCACAGACTACTCACAATGACCTACGTCTCACAGACTACTCACAACACCAGCAACCAACAGACTGAACACACATACACTATAGCTGTTTCCTCTTTCAGTTAATATATATATAGTGTATATCATCATAATATTCAAGTCACTATAATCTTCTATAATAAGATGATCTATAACACCAGTATTAAACGAAGCAACTCAAACGTCTTAATAACAATAGCTGAAACATCTTCATATTGGTACTGTTGTATTTAAATGACAAAATTAGTGTATTAATACATTTTAGGAAACCCCAGGAGGAAAGAAAACATTTCGAGGTACGTCTTAGAATACAATATATGTAAACAATGTTTAGGTGGGGGTTCTGAGTGCACCGTGCACCACACCTCCACTACGATAACCTCCTCCTCCTCCTCCCCAATTTCAAGATAACAGCCAGGATGATCGCGGTCATAATAAAGTTAACGAGGATCAAGTACTCGTTTTGACAGTAATAAAGACCGCACTGTTGGCATAAGTGTGTGAAAGACCTTCACTCTACGGACGGTAACGACCTCGCTGATGTCGTGTCTAGCTGTAGTGGGGCCACCAACGACCCCCATAGTGTCGTGTCTAGCTGTAGTGGGCCACCAACGACCCCCATAGTGTCGTGTCCAGCTGTAGTGGGCCACCAACGACCCCCATAGTGTCGTGTCTAGCTGTAGTGGGCCACCAACGACCCCCATAGTGTCGTGTCTAGCTGTAGTGGGCCACCAACGACCCCCATAGTGTCGTGTCTAGCTGTAGTGGGCCACCAACGACCCCCATAGTGTCGTGTCCAGCTGTAGTGGGCCACCAACGACCCCCATAGTGTCGTGTCCAGCTGTAGTGGGCCACCAACGACCCCCATAGTGTCTTGTCCAGCTGTAGTGGGCCACCAACGACCCCCATAGTGTCGTGTCTAGCTGTAGTGGGCCACCAACGACCCCCATAGTGTCGTGTCTAGCTGTAGTGGGCCACCAACGACCCCCAGTGTCGTGTCTAGCTGTAGTGGGCCACCAACGACCCCCATAGTGTCGTGTCCAGCTGTAGTGGGCCACCAACGACCCCCATAGTGTCGTGTCTAGCTGTAGTGGGCCACCAACGACCCCCATAGTGTCGTGTCTAGCTGTAGTGGGCCACCAACGACCCCCATAGTGTCGTGTCTAGCTGTAGTGGGCCACCAACGACCCCCATAGTGTCGTGTCTAGCTGTAGTGGGCCACCAACGACCCCCATAGTGTCGTGTCCAGCTGTAGTGGGCCACCAACGACCCCCATAGTGTCTTGTCCAGCTGTAGTGGGCCACCAACGACCCCCATAGTGTCGTGTCTAGCTGTAGTGGGCCACCAACGACCCCCAAAATGTCGTGTCTAGCTGTAGTGGGCCACCAACGACCCCCATAGTGTCGTGTCTAGCTGTAGTGGGCCACCAACGACCCCCATAGTGTCGTGTCCAGCTGTAGTGGGCCACCAACGACCCCCATAGTGTCGTGTCCAGCTGTAGTGGGCCACCAACGACCCCCATAGTGTCTTGTCCAGCTGTAGTGGGCCACCAACGACCCCCATAGTGTCGTGTCTAGCTGTAGTGGGCCACCAACGACCCCCATAGTGTCGTGTCTAGCTGTAGTGGGCCACCAACGACCCCCATAGTGTCGTGTCCAGCTGTAGTGGGCCACCAACGACCCCCATAGTGTCGTGTCCAGCTGTAGTGGGCCACCAACGACCCCCATAGTGTCGTGTCCAGCTGTAATGGGCCACCAACGACCCCATAGTGTCGTGTCTAGCTGTAGTGGGCCACCAACGACCCCCATAGTGTCGTGTCTAGCTGTAGTGGGCCACCAACGACCCCCATAGTGTCGTGTCCAGCTGTAGTGGGCCACCAACGACCCCCATAGTGTCGTGTCCAGCTGTAGTGGGCCACCAACGACCCCCATAGTGTCGTGTCTAGCTGTAGTGGGCCACCAACGACCCCCATAGTGTCGTGTCTAGCTGTAGTGGGCCACCAACGACCCCCATAGTGTCGTGTCTAGCTGTAGTGGGCCACCAACGACCCCCATAGTGTCGTGTCCAGCTGTAGTGGGCCACCAACGACCCCCATAGTGTCGTGTCTAGCTGTAGTGGGCCACCAACGACCCCCATAGTGTCGTGTCTAGCTGTAGTGGGCCACCAACGACCCCCATAGTGTCGTGTGCAGCTGTAGTGGGCCACCAACGACCCCCATAGTGTCGTGTCCAGCTGTAGTGGGCCACCAACGACCCCCATAGTGTCGTGTCCAGCTGTAGTGGGCCACCAACGACCCCCATAGTGTCGTGTCCAGCTGTAGTGGGCCACCAACGACCCCCATAGTGTCGTGTCCAGCTGTAGTGGGGCCACCAACGACCCCCATAGTGTCGTGTCTAGCTGTAGTGGGCCACCAACGACCCCCATAGTGTCGTGTCCAGCTGTAGTGGGCCACCAACGACCCCCATAGTGTCGTGTCTAGCTGTAGTGGGCCACCAACGACCCCCATAGTGTCGTGTCCAGCACCACCAACGACCCCTAATGTCGTCTCCAGCACCACCAACGACCACCATAACACCACCGGTGGGAATTTTAACGCACTGGTCGTAGGTATCCTGAACAGGGAGAGGATAACGACTCAATTATTTACCTCTCGTCGTAAATACGGTGTCATTGGCACTTGAGAGACGAGGAAGGAGCACTGCATCCTTGGTTCACAATCGAAGAACCGGGGTTCAACGCCCGGTTAGAACAGAAACGGTTGGGCACGTTTTCCCCCTTCGCCTGATGCTTCTGTCCACTTAGCAGTTGTATGTTTGCATGTAGGAAGATAATGACTAAGGGGCGAATAACTCCGCAGCAAATTAGATAACATCATTATAAATTATCATGGAAAGAGAATGATATGATAACGACTATAAATGATATCGGCAGGAAGATAAAGGTTACGATAACCGAGCAGAATAGAATGATCAGGAAAATAACTATTGTGAAAGGAACTTAAATAGGTAAATAGATTAGGGAAGTAAGAAGAGGAATTATTAACATTAACTGGAAAGGAAAAATAGAAAATAGGTACAATGGAAGAGGCCTACCAGAGGGGGGGGGGGAGGGGGGGGAAGCTTGTGGGACTGGGAAATGGGGGGAGAGAAAGCTAAAGGAGAAGGGGGGGGGGTGAAGGGAGGAGGATAAGGTCAATCAATATATATATATATATATAAAAGACAATATCTGTCCTAAGTTGGAGGCCAGAGGCTTGGAGGTAGTCTCACTAAATCTTCACACACGTGAAGCATGTGGGGTATGGGAGTGTCATAGGTCACTCGAGGCCCATAATTCCCCCCCCCCTCACCAGGAACCCTGCCCCCCCCCTCTTCCACCTGTTCCTCCGCTCTTCAGAATTATTAATATGAGGCAGTGAGGCCAACACCTCACAACTTACACCTCCTTATTCAGGCGGCCTAATGGTTGGTGCGTGCTCACGCCCCCCTCCCCCCTTAGATTGGGGAATCCACAGCCCCAACAATACCCCCTCCCTCCCCCTCTCATTCCTTCCCCCCCAGCAACCCTCTCATCATTCCTTCCCTTCCCCAACTCCCTTCATTTGCCAGTTCCTCATCACTCTTCCCTCCATTTCACTCTTCCTTCCATTATTCCCCCCTTCTCTTCCCTCTTCTCCTTCCCTCTTCCCCTTCCCACCTCGTATTGATTAATAACGGAACAGGAGACGTATTTCTCCCGGTTAATACAGCAGGAACGGTCGTACGTCACGGCGCTAATAACGCTGGACGGGTCCTAGTTTATTGAGACGCACAGCCAGCCGCCGGCGACTACTTTCCTCTCCCCTGGTGGCGTGGGCTCCTCGTCTGGCTGTGTCGTTGTGGTCGTCTGGCTGTGTCGTTGTGGTCGTCTGGCTGTGTCGTTGTGGTCGTCTGGCTGTGTCGTTGTTGTCATCTGGCTGTGTCGTTGTTGTCGTCTGGCTGTGTCGTTGTGGTCGTCTGGCTGTGTCGTTGTGGTCGTCTGGCTGTGTCGTTGTGGTCGTCTGGCTGTGTCGTTGTGGTCGTCTGGCTGTGTCGTTGTTGTCGTCTGGCTGTGTCGTTGTTGTCGTCTGGCTGTGTCATTGTCCTCATCTGGCTGTGTCGTTGACCTATATTCCACGACGGGTCAGGAGGGCCTGGGGCAGCTATCTAGTGACACACACACCTGAAGCATCAGGTGTGTGTGTGTGAGACACACACACCTGAACCATCAGGTGTGTGTGTGTGAGACACACACACCTGAACCATCAGGTGTGTGTGTGTGAGACACTAACAAACATAAAACAAACAAAGAAGAACAGAATCAAAGATGACTAAAGATTTAACATTAAATAATGAATCCATACAATATCATGAAAAGACGTACACAAAACGTGAAATATAACGTCGAGACGTAATGAAGGGGAGTACATAGCGCCAAGAAACGCAGTATACATATGTAGACGATGAGTAGTAGACGATGAGTAGATGAGATGTAGTAGTAGATGATGTAGACATTTACAGATGTGACTTGAAAGCACCCCGAGTATGGGTATGTTTGGGGACCCCCTGGGGGTGGGAATGGGGTGCATGGAATGGAATGCACCCATGCATGGATTGGGGTCCCATACATGCATGGGTTACCATGCGGTTACCATGCGGTTACCTTGCGGTTACCTTGTGGTTACCATGCGGTTACCATGCGGTTACTTTGCGGTTACCATGCGGTTACCATGCGGTTACTATGCGGTTACCACGCAATTACCATGCGGTTACTATGCGGTTACCACGCAGTTACCATGTGGTTACCACACAATTACCATGCGGTTACCTTGTGGTTACCATGCGGTTACTTTGCTGTTACCTTGCGGTTACCATGCGGTTACTTTGCTGTTACCTTGTGGTTATCATGTGGTTATCATGCAGTTACCTTGCGATTACCATGCGGTTACCATGCGGTTACTATGCGGTTACCACGCAATTACCATGCGGTTACTATGCGGTTACCACGCAGTTACCATGTGGTTACCACACAATTACCATGCGGTTACCTTGTGGTTACCATGCGGTTACCTTGCAGTTATCATGCAGTTACCATGCGGTTACCATGCAGTTATCATGCAGTTGCCATGCAGTTACCTTGCGTTGATTCTGGAGGCTCAGTTAGGTCCCCGCGGCCCGGTCTCTGACTAGGGCCTCCTGGTCAGAGATTTACAGTAAGAAATAACTTGTATTACAAGGCAAGATGACGGAAACACATCTTAACTTCAGTTGTGTACTCAAGGAGCCTCGAGGAGGGATTCGAACCTGTTCATTTGGTACTCCCAAGCTATAGGTACTCGACCGGCCGAGACGTGGTCACAAACCGTGCGATCTGGGATTCGGCTGAATCCACTTCGATTCGGCTGAATCCACTAGGAATCCACCCAGCCGGGGATGGATTCAGGGGTTTCACTCGACGACAGTCTATAAGTGCCACTTCTACCCCACCCGTGATGCTAGTAAGTGCCACTTTTGACATTTAAACTTAACTTCTCTTACAAAAAAAATCCTGTTCGATCCACTCAATATGAAGCAGTTCGAATATCTGATGGCTATCGAGTGGAACTGAAACTGCGAAGCTTCGTAGCTATCGCGGTGTTATCGCAGCGGGAGTTATCATGACTGAAAATGTCCCGGATGGAGGTTGTTTAGTATGCAGAGTGTGTGTGTGTGTTATAGAACCATTACCGAAGTCCTAATGGTCCCGATAGTTAGCGTAAACGGTGTCAAGTGCCCCCTCTAACTACCGTGCTGCGCCCTTAACAAGCCACGCAGGACATGGTGGTGATATTTTTGTGGTGAAGTCTTGATGAAGTTTATCAACTCAATCGACATTGTGTTGTGGGCATCAAGTAGCTCGTTAATGCTCATTGGATCGACGTATTGATAATTACACGCTGGCGTCAGCTGCACAGGTGTTGACGCCAGCTGCACAGCCCCTGACGCCAGCTGCACAGCCCCTGACGTCAGCTGCACAGGTGCACATGTGTCAAGCCCTGCACAATAGTGCTCCCGATCCACCATCAACTGAGCGGGAAGGCAGAATCAAATTGCTCCGTTCATTGTCTATTCAAATTGCCTGCAAAGGAGCCATTTAGATGTTATCAACTTCATTTACAGTGAGGTAGTTTCCTCGTTAAGAGAAGTGCCGAGACCCGTCAACTATCATTAGCCGAGCTGCCGCACTCTGGGAACTCTCCCTCGTGCTCCAGGCATAATTCACTCAACAAACCACTCTATTTCAATCAAGCTCGATGAAATGTCGGGGTAGAAGACCCGCCGAGCCTTATTACCCCGGAGGTAAACACTAGTCAAATCCATTCACCGGGGCCTCTAGGAGATTCGAACCCGTGACGCTATTTGTGTGAGGCCGAACCTCAGTGCTCAGTGGGATGTCTGTCAGGTCAGCGTCTTCAGGCTGTAAGCAACAGACGAACAAGGCAGTTACCGCTGGCTGTAATAGTAGCTAAGAAAGCGCATTGGGGCGAGGATCTTGGATAATTCACTAAGGGATTTCTGACTTGACAGATGAAGGAGCTCGCTAGCCTTATCAGCGTTGCTGATAACAGTAATTACTCATTATAAACTACTTCCTCAAATATGAAGAAGTATTGTTATTTATTCGTTCTCGTTCTTAATGGAATGTGAATACGCGAGCGAGGCGGTAGTTAGCGAGTGGTCTCGTTCGCTAAGTTATAAGTGAGGGGGAGGAGGAGGAGGGCCAGAAATAACTCTCCTGGATGTCAGACATCACTCGGATTTGATGTTATGATTTGGCGCCAACACTGGTGGCAAAGACAACAGCACATGAGGTTAAATCACTACACATCCCTGGTCCTATACACCACTACACACCCCTGGTCCTATACACCACTACACACCCCTGACCCTATACACCACTACACACCCCTGGTCCTATACACCACTACACACACCATGGTCCCATACACCACTACACACACCATGGTCCCATACACCACTACACACACCACGGTCCTATACACCACTACACACCCCTGGTCCTATACACCACTACACACACCATGGTCCCATACACCAGTACACACACCATGGTCCCATACACCACTACACACACCATGGTCCCATACACCACTACACACACCATGGTCCTATACACCACTACACACCCCTGGTCCTAAACACCACTACACACACCATGGTCCCATACACCACTACACACACCATGGTCCCATACACCACTACACACACCATGGTCCCATACATATCACTAAACTTATGAAAAACCGGTGGTGTGAAGATCACCATGTTGTTTCTTATACTACCATGGCTGTAATATATTCATCCTTGTCTGGTGAAAATGATATTGGAAAAGTTTAGAACTCGGTGCTAACAGTATGACAATATTCGACAAATATTGCAAGGTTAACGCAATTTCATTGGCCACTGACAGCACCGTTATAGACAGAACGAAATACATGCTCCGGACGGGGCGTTCGGATCTCTGTCTGGAGTTATAACTTCTGTCTCCCTGTCACAAGCTTCATGTGGATGAGGTTTTCTTAAATTCAAATATTAGAATATTAGAGGTATAGGCATGTATGTGGGATAGTAAGGACATGAAGAGGTATCTGTTGGACAAGGAAAATATTGTCATTATGATGTCCACTCTGAGATAGGTAAGAACATAAGAATAAGGGTCACGGCTGAATGCCTATTGGCCCATACGAGGCAGCTCCTATTTATAACCACCCAATCTCACTCATACACATGTCCAACGCAGGTTTGAAACAATCAAGGTATTCCACCTCCACTTGTATCAGCCTCCAAAGTGGCTGATACAAGTTCACAATCGATATATATATATATATATATATATATATATATATATATATATATATATATATATATATATATATATATATATATATATATATATATATATATTTACAGTGACTAAAAGTTGAATTGAAACTCAATATTTTCTGAGAATTGTTGATGTGTGAGATGTGGAGAATGATAAGGCGGTTAAGCACTCACACTTGCGTACAATTATGTCTCGTAGGTCTGGAGACGATGAAGACTTGGTAAATGGAGAAATTGAGTGAGTACCTCTCAAAAGTTCTTGAAATATCAAAAACTATTAAGAGAGCTGGAGGGGACAGCATTATGCTGGCTATGACTGGGATTTAAGAACTTCCAAAGTACATAGCTGTGATTATGCTGTCCAAGTAATGGGGATATTCTGCTAACAGGATTGCTGCCTGCATGATCCATGTGTTCAGTAATGTTCAAAAAACCATAAGCAAATGTTAGTTTTCAATATGTAGTCATGTTGACCAAACCACACACTAGAAAGTGAAGGGACGACGACGTTTCAGTCCGTCCTGGACCATTGTCAAGTCGATTGACACCATCGACTTGAGAATGGTCCAGGACGGACCGAAACGTCGTCGTCCCTTCACTTTCTAGTGTGTGGTCTGGTCAACATATTTCAGCCACGTTATTGTGACTCCTCGTCTGAATATGTAGTCATTTTGAGGCGTGAAGCATCATCACGTCATATAGCTTTACATAGAGGTGTGAGGTGAGGTGAGATGCAGCCCTGACTGTGTGTGGCGGGCAGGTCACACACTACTAGACAACTTAGATGGCATACAAACCTGTGAAATGCTAGTGTCTTGAGCTCCGTAACGCCGTGTAATCCTCACCCTTGACTTCCACTTATCTCCCATTATCAGCATTTATCACCCAAATGCTGCAATTTCTCTCCATTTCTCGTCGCTATCGCCAGAAATAAAGGGGTGCTTCCTGCTCTCGCAAAAAGAGTAGAAATTTATGGCGTAATCTCCGAGGCAACATCCTCGTGCTCTGAAGCCATAAACGAAGCACAGCGTCGCTTGTGAACCCGAGCCGCATCTGGTTAATCTGAGAGTTATTACGGGTAGAGATGTGCGGTGATAGGCGGCCTCCCCCTGGCGCCGCGCGCACGCACTTCGCACATCGTCAGAGCTGGCCGTTGTGGCCCTCTTCAGGAGACCCTGAGGCCCCTATCACCCCCTATTACTTGCGGGTGTTGTTGTTGTTATACATTCAGCTACTCGGAACAAGTTCCAAGTAGCACGGGCTATGGTGAGCCCGTCGCTTACCTGGCACAGGAGCGGGGCAAGTAGCACGGGCTATGGTGAGCCCGTAGTGGACTTACCTGGCACAGGAGCGGGGCAAGTAGCACGGGCTATGGTGAGCCCGTAGTGGACTTACCTGGCACAAGAGCGGGGCTGCGGGCTGTGAGACATCTTAGCCCAATTACCAGGACGTTAAGGGACATTCTAGCCCCAATTACTAAGCCAAAGTTAGCTGCCTCCTTGAGGAAGAAACAAGCACTAATGGCTGTTTCTCCCGCCCTGGTTCACTTCTAATGGCTTCTGATAGTCCACCTCCTTGAAGGATAATGGGGCCTCAAATAACTCATTATATGCGAGGGGAAGTCTGCGGTTTAGGGATTATGAGAGACTTAGGGAGGGACGAGGAGGATTTTGTGTCAGGTGGCTGTGAAGAGGCACCCACAACATCGGTCCCTGTTTACACCTTTACTGCAAAGGTGCAAATTTACACTGGCGGAGGCAGCCCAGCGGTGTAAATAACGTCAGGCAGTGACGGTCACCTCTCCAGCCACTTACCTGAGGGGTAAGTACGTACTCTTGGATGTGTTCTTAACACACCATAATTATCTAATTACTTGAGGATATCAAGTTATAGCTCCTTAGACCGGATTTCTAAACGCCACAATGACAGCATCGCGGTAGTGAGGAATCATTGGGTCTTGCCACAATCTTTCCTTTAAGATTGCAATGAAGACATCCTCGGCAGTGAGATTCATCAACTCATCCCACCAACTCACTACCCTGTCATCATATACCCTTCACCGTATATTATAATTCCTGCTATAATGAGTGCGGGATCCATGCTGGTGCCGCGTACACTAATGCCTGTCTTACATTGCTTCTGTATATGAGCCGATTTCATGCTATTTACATCATACTCGAGGTAGTATAGACTACCCCTGGCGTTATATATATATATATATATATATATATATATATATATATATATATATATATATATATATATATATATATATATATAAAACCCAGAGGTCAATCCGTGGGTTATATTACCTAGGCCACATTTGAAGCTGACTTATCCTCAGGTCTCCCCTTCAGACTGTACTGTCCCTCAGGTCTCCCCTTCAGACTGTACTGTCCCTCAGGTCTCCCCTTCAGACTGTACTGTCCCTCAGGTCTCCCCTTCAGACTGTACTGTCCCTCAGGTCTCCCCTTCAGACTGTACTGTCCCTCAGGTCTTCCCTTCATGGTGTACTGTTTCCTCAATCTTTGACGACTTTGGTTATATTTATTAAACAGTTTACAAGTGTGAAAACTTGCCAATCAACTGTTGTTATTGTTATTAACAGCCTCCTGGTGCTTCGGAGCTCATTAACTGTTTAATAATTGGAGATTTCCAAAGATTTAGAAAAGATGGACAGGTTCGTAAGTGCTTGAAGAACTGCTTCGTGAATCTGGCCCCCTGGTGTGTTCGGTTGTCTCCTAGTGAGACACAGAGACTCTGGCGCCCTGTCACAGGCTCTCAAGAAATATTTTCTCGGCGTTAATGTCCATTATCTCTGACGGAGGACTATCTCTATTGATTAGAGATAGGCTGCCAACCAACCCAACCCCAACCCAAGGCTGTCAACGCTGCCAGTACTGCTTTTATCTATAGAGATAAAATCTATACATTCTACCTATTCTTATCTATACACTCTTAATTGGTTACATTGACCAAATATAATTAATGGGGTTGACCTTTGACCTTGTCAGTGCCAGGGTCAAGACTGTGTCAGCCGTTCCTCCAGGCCCAATTCAGTCATATGACGATCCCGATCTAGGGAACCGGTCGGCCGAGCGGACAGCACGCTGGACTTGTGATCCTATGGTCCCGGGTTCGATCCCGGGCGCCGGCGAGAAACAATGGGCAGTTTCTTTCACCCTATGCCCCTGTTACCTAGCAGTAAAATAGGTACCTGGGTGTTAGTCAGCTGTCATGGGCTGCTTCCTGGGGGTGGAGGCCTGGTCGAGGACCGAGCCGCGGGGACACTAAAGCCCCGAAATCATCTCAAAGATAACCTCAAGATATAACCATCCCTTCATCAATCAAACTGCCCAACACCCTCGTGACCTTTGAGACAAGAGTAATGACCTCAACTGCCGTATTCTATAATTTTGCAAAGTTGACTTAAATGGCGTTATACAAACTTACCATTAGAAAAGTTTCTGCATTTTAAATTACTGTTAAATGCAGTGGCATTTAACACCCTTGTCGGAGCCAGCGCCACAAAATGGTCAACCATAGGAAGCCTTCCACTGTCCAATGTTATTTGTTATTTTAAGATTCGCTACTTGGAACACAAAGTTCCAAGTAGCACGGGCTATGGTGAGCCCGTAGCCACTGTCCAAGCTTCCGCAAGACAGGCCAAAGTTGCAGCAATCAATAGATGCTGGACAGAACACGTTCTCTCTCTCTCTCTCTCTCTCTCTCTCTCGCTGTCTCTCTCTCTCTCTCTCTCTCTCGCTGTCTCTCTCTCTCTCTCTCTCTCTCTCTCTCTCTCTCTCTCTCTCTCTCTCTCTCTCTCTCTCTCTCTCTCTCTCTCTCTCTCTCTCTCTCTCAACACTACATTAAGAACTCAATTGAGGATATAATCTCCATAACTTGTTTGATAATAGTAAGTGGCAGTAGTTTATGAGAGAGTGTTGCCGGCTGGTGTGTTGCCGTCCTGGGTCGCTTCTGTGTTACTCGGCTTCAACGAGCGATTAATTGATTCTGTGATGCATTAATTGGGCCGAGGTGTATAGTTAGGGTATTCCTGAGCAATTAGTGCTACCTGCTGAAGGCCCCCTGACTCAGTTTAAGGGGCGCCAGATTATAGGGTCGGCTCACCGCGTGCATAAAATGATTCGGTTAATTAGAGACCAAAAGTCGTGTAATGGTCGAGGCTGAGGAATATATCTACATATCCGCCACTGAGAGCAAAGGAGCACTTAAGTGCTACTCCACCTCGCTCCTCACACCTCTATTAGAAATTATCAAATGTAAACTGTTTATATTGACGGTGATTGTCAACAAAGTTTCCATGGCAAGCCTTTGTCATAAAGTATATACATTGTTTGATGTATTTTGTTAAATAAAATCGCTTTATTAAAGGTATCAATCGTCTCAATATTGATGTGTTAACTTATGCACACTCCGTTGAGAGCATTTGTGAGTGTTCAGTGTCTTCTGTGAACCTCATTTGAATTCCAAAATATTATGAAGCGAGAGAGCTTTTTGCTGTTTTGCCAAGCCTCCCTACAGACGGCAGTGGCACCCGCGTATCAGGCACCAGTGTATCAGGAGCCAGTGTATCAGGCACCAGTATATCAGGCACCAGTATATCAGGTACCAGAGTATCTGGCACCTGCCGATTACTGCGTGGGGAAAGGTTCATTTATTTTATAGTGGTATTTAGGTATCTATGCCTTTATGCAGCTGCCCTAGACTATATGAAGGGTTACATAGTGTGTTAGGAGGTCACTCCCCATCTCACAGGATGGTTAGTCATGCAGGGTCATGTGATCAGTGGCCTGCAGTGACAAATTTTGGGTGCATTATAAGGATATCCTCAAGAACACGAGAGTGAATAAGGTAATTCTCCAGGTACTAGGTACTATAGGTATCCAGGTATAGCTCCAGGTACAATAGGTACCTCCAGGTACCTCATGCTGGCAGGTTTGAGGTATCTGACCTGGGCATTCAGTGATGTAGTGTGGGAGATCATGCCGCAGTTCCTGCTCATAAAGTTTGCACCTGGAGTGCTCAGGATTGGGAGATCCGTCACCTGTAGCCACCTGCCACAGGTAACGGTAGCTACCTGCCACAGGTAACGGTAGCCACCTGCCACAGGTAACGGTAACCCAACCTGATCCTGGCAACCACTGTATCGCACAATCTGGTCGACATTTTGTGCTGCCCATAAACATAGGTTTCGGATCTAAACAAATCATAGCTATTTATACTGGTGATTTCAGATCGTTGGGAATCAGTACAGTAATTTCTCTCCTATTGGACTTGATTGTTTGGAGCAATATTGTCTTGACAACAGAGATGAGGATAACTGGGTCTAATTCAACTTCATTTTTGTTAATTTGGCTGCAATGTCTGTGTCATTATGATGGGTTATATTTATGTGTGATGGGATCCATACAAAGGAGATTCTAAACCCTTTACTCTGTGCAGCAATCAGGTCATTTATAACTGCTAGTAGGAGGTTCTTGCTGTTGGTCTTACAGGAGAAGTTTTCAATTGTCGAAGAACAGACTTTGAATCACAAAATATTATTCCTCCGCCTGTGTGTTATTTAGTGTACAAGTAGCTAGTTGTAGTACCGCTAGTTCTGTTTGTGTAGAGGTCAGCCCACTGTTTAACCTGACACCGTGCGTAAGTATTGTTTCTATAACCCTACATGCTGCTGCAGTCCGTCCTGTTGATGACTGGACTGACGGGGTAGATACAGTGCTCGTCTAAGATTTCTGATAGAGGAAGCAAAATTGTTTCAATGGTGACAGCTTTAATAAAAGCAAGAGAAGGTCACTGAAACAGGACGGAGATCGTATCAGCGTCCTGGGTAACACCTCACCCACTGGGCCACGATTCTCATTATCTTTTCGTGGTTGATGGGTGCTTGGTTGTCTAGGGTACTTGAATGATGACGTTCAGATTCTGGTGAAAGGGTTTTAAGACACCTTCGGTGGTGGTGAAGCTTAGCTTGGGCCAACAGACATCAGCCCTCACTGATGCACTCAGGAGTGATCACAGATGCTGTGGCGACACTCACTTGGTGAGTCCACTCCCGAGTCTGAGTACATGTAGAGTTCTTGACAAGTGTCGAAATTAAGTTCCAAATTAGACTTAAAAATACATTGTGAGTGCTTGGCTCAATATGACCCCAAGCATACATTGTGTGTGCTTGTTTAACATGGACTAAGCATATTGTGTGTGTGTGTGTATGTCCTTGCTCAATATTATAAAACATAGAGTCGATTTGAGAATGGTCCAGGACGGACCGAAACGTCGTCGTCCCTTCACCTTCTAGTGTGTGGTCTGGTCAACTTACTTTAGCCACGTTATTGTGACTCCTCGCCTGCTTATAAAACATACACTGTGTGTTCCTGCTCAATATTATATACCATACACTGTGTGTGTGTGTGTGCTCTGACAGGTATCTGGCCGCGAAGGCAAAGGCATTACCCGTTCACTACTGGATAAAGGCTTACACCTGACTGTGCAACAGTGGCACTATCAACATCCATACGACTTAGACACCTGGCTGCTGCAACCCGGGCCATACTAGCCTCCCTTGCTCTTACACACACACACACACACACACACCTGACTGCTTCAACACTGGTAATATCAGCGCCCCTTGTTTCTCCGGACACCTGACTGTTGCCCACACTAGGAGCGTGAGGATCTTCGGGAGTGTGGCTCATATTGCTGGTTTGGAATTCACATTGTGTGTGCGGAAGGGCCGGAGGGATGGATACAGAACACCAGTCTGGCCTCAGGTGGCTACAGGATACGGCATTCCACCTTCACTATGTTGCACAGGTTGCACATGATTTCCTGAAGAGTATCTCGTCTACATGTCAACCAGGTTCACAAAATCCTTGGAAACACAGAAGGTGTATATAACTGGTCAAGCAGGACATGACAGGGGCCGCCCTGAACATGACTCGTCAAGCAAGACATGACAGGGGCCGCCCTGAACATGACTCGTCAAGCAAGACATGACAGGGGCCGCCCTGAACATGACTCGTCAAGCAAGACATGACAGGGGCCGCCCTGAACATGACTCGTCAAGCAAGACATGACAGGGGCCGCCCTGAACATGACTCGTCAAGCAAGACATGACAGGGGCCGCCCTGAACATGACTCGTCAAGCAAGACATGACAGGGGCCGCCCTGAACATGACTCGTCAAGCAAGACATGACAGGGGCCGCCCTGAACATGACTGGTCAAGCCAGTCATGACAGGGCCGCTCTCGTTGCTGTTCGACATACTGAACACGCTAGGAACAGTCCACCAAGAATAAGTTAAGCAGCTAATCTGACAAAAATTAAAAGACCTTGACGTGGAAAGCGGAACTATCAGTGAAAAGCGACACGTCGTTACGACTATATAGCACTTGGAAGGGGTCAGGATAAGGATTTGGGATGGGACGGGGGAAGAGGAATGGTGCCCAACCACTTGGTGGACGGTCGGGGATTGAACACCGACCTGCATGAAGCGAAACCGTCGCTCTACCGTCCAGCCCAGGCAGGTTAAGGGGTAATCTTTCTACATAGACGAGATCTATTGATAGATCCCAGTTATCCCATGGATTTATTAACTGAGTAGGCTACACACTGGACATATTGATGATGTTGTTATGTATACAAGTCAGATGTATAATGATATATTCGTCTCCTGTATACCCCAGGCGATTCTAACCTCTGAGGCAACTGACTTTAATGCTTCATATCCTTCTGAGATTCGCTCAATGCCTCGAGGACCAAAGCTGTAAGTGCTTTCGTGAATCTGGCCGCAGGGGCCTGACGGCTGAGTGGACAGCGCTCGGGATTCGTAGTCCTAAGGTTCCGGGTTTGATGCCCGGTGGAGACGGAAACAAATGAGCAGAGTTTATGTCACCCTGATGCTCCTGTTCACCAAGCAGTAAATAGATACCTGGGAGTTAGACAGCTGCTACGGGCTGCTTCCTGAGGATATGTAACAAAAAGGAGGCCTGGTCGAGGACCGGGCCGCGGGGACGCTAAGCCCCGAAATTATCTCAAAATAACCTCAAGGTGATCTTAGTCGATACATTAGTGTATGATTGCACTAATGATTCTTCTGATGAAGAAGTGATTCTTCATTAGAAGAATCACTTCTTGATTCTTCACAAGATGATTCTTCACGAGAAGTAACTAAATGTATAATGACTACACCTGGTAAAGAAATATATCGTTCGTTACTAGACTTACTAGCAGTAAGTCTGATTATGCCTGAAGTCTAGCTAAATATATTTATCTACCTCTAACGAATGTGTTTACAAACGAATGTCATCGAGAATTACCTAAGTTACAGAGTAATTTCCATCAAGATAACGACCCACGCCAGAGACGCCTTGAGCGTTTCGCTTGGAATTAATGACGGAAATAAATTTGAGAATATATTATTTATTCGATCATTTCTTATTGAAGTAACAAAGTAATTGAGTTAGCAACTTGTAAACGTCATTGGTGTCTGTAACGACGACAATAATTGCATCATTTCGTGTTCCCGGGAGCAGGAAACGAGCTGTTGTGGGAAGCAACTGGCACATGTCGCCACCGACGGGTCCTGCCACTTGAGTTTACTTAAGTACATCTGCAGGGTGACGATATTACTAAGACAAACCTGCCGGTAAACCTCTGCTTCACACACCTCCCGGTGAAGCGCCGCTTTACACACCTACCGCTAAACCTCTGCTTCACACACCTCCCGCTGAAGCGCCGCTTTACACACCTGCCGCTAAACCTCTGCTTCACACACCTCCCGGTGAAGCGCTGCTTTACACACCTGCCGGTAAACCTCTGCTTCACACACCACCCGCTGAAGCGCCGCTTTACACACCTGCTTTGTAATTGTGGTACACTTTGACAGCGTATAACTTTTAAGAACATTTTATATTTAAGATCCGACAAAATTCCCACTTGCTCAAGAGGCAGTAAGGCGTTACCATCGTCATATTTTAAGAAGAGTGGCGAAGACTGTCAAGATCTTACACTTTGTGGAGATTCAGCGTCCTAAACATCTGTTGTTATACATCTACATTTATTATTATATATCTTTAATGTGTAAAATACCTGCACACTATAACAATCTCTCTTACGGCTAATATGTGGGCCAGATTACATATGATAGATGCTCAGGTGATGTGTAAAAGGTGTTAGAAGAGTGTTTTGTTGTTTTAAAGGCAACAAGAGTCGATTTATTGTGTTTATTGCACATTTCGACGTTTCAGCCGACCTGATGTGGCTATGTTTTGGTAAGTCTTGCTCCCCCTACGCCTAGTTTCCTGTGGTGGTGACGGAAGATAGTCTTGTGGGATGCTGTGGTCACTTTGGATGTTCCACACTTTGGTATCCTGTAGCACGGATCAGTCTCCCTATGGCAGTCCCCCTTACGGCAGTCACCAGACAGCAGACACCCAATAGCAGGAATCCGACAGCAGAAACTGCTTACAGTCACCCGTCGGCAGACAATCTAACGCATTCACCCGTCACAATAAGGCATTGGGTAACTCTGCGACAGGCGCCCTCATGGGAAAGTACAGCGGTAATAGGAGGACAACGGGTGTTGTGGGAGGATGATAGGTGATCATGGGACATAACAGGAGAATGATAGATGGTGATAAGAGATGATGAAAAGATAATGAAGAGGCGATAGGTGGTGGACAGCCGTGAGAGCAGGCGTGACCCGCGCCCCTGCCTTCCCGCCAACACGATCCCTGACTATACCAATAATGAGAGATTATTTTTACGAGATAAACAAACCCATAGCACAGTGGGTGGCGTCCCACAGGATGGGGTTCCTCACCCATTATCTGGAGTACACTGTGGAGGTCATACGAAGAGAGAAGCAAGAGATAACGACACGTTTCGGCTTGACAAATGGACCAAACAAGAGAGTCGCGGTACGGAAAAAAAAGACAGAAAACGGAGATAAGACAAAAAATGACCCTTTGCCTGGGATACTCAAAGAGACGCTCTAAGTCAAACTTCCAACCATTTGTCTGATATAATTAAATACCAACGGGAAGAAATACACCATGGTTTTCACACTCAGATTATCAAAGGAGAAAGTAATGGTTTCCTGATTGTAGGCTGCCAGTGGAGAGTAGACTCTTGATCATAGAAATTTGGTCCCAGTTTTATGGGGCTCTCTGGGGCTGGAGTTTCTGTTAACAAAAGGCCCAAGAGCCTCTTGGCCGGATAACGCGAGCCGGATACTCCAGTGAGACGCCGGCATTATTGCTACTTCAGACTACGGGATTAGTGTTCCGGGGTTGTAACCCAAGAGTATAGTTTGTTTATATTCTTAACCTGACTGTTAGGGGGTGTTTACTGATAGGTAATGTATGTATGGTGTTTACCAGAGGTGTTTGATTAGTGTAGTGTGTGTGTGTGTGTGTGTGTGTGTGTGTGTGTGTGTGTGTGTGTGTGTGTGTGTGTGTGTGTGTGTGTGTGTGTGTGTGTGTTCAAAATCTAATTGGGTTTTGGGTTTTGAACTCAAGCTGAAGCTTCAATAGACTGGTGTACAGGTTCCCGGACCAGTTGTGACAAAAACATATTTACCTCTGTAACTGTATAAGGAGTCTCCTCCACTTCTCAGTGAATCACATTTGTTCTCTGTTATGACAATTGTTGTTATTTTAGGCTCAACTACTTGGAACGAAAGTTGCAAGTAGCACGGGCTATGGTGAGCCCATAGTGGACATACCTGGCACAGGAGCGGGGCTGTAACTGTGTGAGCTGTTCTGACATTGAGGATCATTCAAGTACTTATAGTCTTTACCTGTACCAACTAATCCAATTAATATGCCATTGCCTGCCCTGTCCATTCCACTGAGCATCTGTTATATGGTAATCATGTCTCCCCTAAACTCCTTTGTCTTCCAGTTACTTGAGGTTCAATTTCGTTAATATTTCCTCATAACTCAAACCTCTCAGCGGACGCAAAGACGAACTCAAATGTGAGAAGTGTGAGTGTGTGTGAGTGTCACAGGTGCCGAGTTTAGCTGAAGTCCCACCTTGCGACGTCAAGGAAGTATTGACCCGCAGGCGACGTCACTACTCCCAATACTACACGTTACAGACAGTAAATATAAATTAGATCTTTAACAAACTGGTGTACAGCTCCTCAGGTGTGGCGGTGACGTTGATCACTTCCTGGAGCACAGTTGAGGCTAAGAATACTTCACTGTACAACGGCTCAACTGCACCATTGCCACGTAGCAAACAATTACCTTCATTCTGGTTTGCAAAACCATTGGTATAAAAAATTTGGCGGGGTCTGCCCGCCAGAAGCGGAGAATAACACGACGTAATGTAACCGCAAGAATTATGTTATTATTCAAGAACTTGTTTATGTATTATCCTGAAGTGTGATGTGGGGGACCCTCAACCACTTCCGCTACAACATGAAAAATAATACAATAACTCGGGAGATCCATTGCGAGTATGTTGTATACAATATACAACCTTATGCAGATGTCTGAATTCACATGATGTACACAGCGATAATATTCAACCAGGAGCGCAATACCGTCGTTCCCCCGGTGCGATTTATAGAGATATTAAGCCTGACAGGATGTACATAGCAGCTCCAAGGGTCTGCAATGTTGTTTGTTCCATTAGCAAGGGAAGACGACTCGTTAGTCGGGAGAAACCGCAGTGCCTGGAGTTCCTTGACAAGGGATCTAATGCTTGCAGAAGCTCCACTTCGACCCCCTTCACCCGAAGACTGCGGTCATCATTCTCGTTGAATGATAACCCAGTCTTAGCGCGAGGTGTCATTAGACCCTGGATGTCTCCTAAATCTACCAATCTACAATGATTTGCCTCCTCAAGCGTTGCTTTCAGCGCTGCTTGTCACGCATTTTGAGAGAAATCCACACAAATTAATAGCACAATCGCGAGAAGGGCTTCGAGGGCTCCGCGAGCTGTTGTCGGCGTAGGGCTGAGGTTTTTGGTAATTCCCCGTGACGAGAGTTTATGGGGTTACTGCCACACACCCATAATCAAACACCTGGTTTATGGCGCTTTCGAAACGTGATCCATTCAGCGCAATCTCCACGCCAGATCCCAAAAGATGAAATTTTGCTTGGAGGAACGAGTCGAACTTGAACTGGAAAAAAGGATAACTTGTCATCGGATGCGCCCTTCGTCCTTCATCTGGTAATTTCAGGATATCGTTCTGTGAAACTTGTTATCTTTTTCTTAAGTGATAACTACTTTTTTCTCTATTTTTTTTTATTTTGAGTTTGTTTGACAAGTGTCACATGAAAATGTTATTTCGGTATTCTCTCCCGCCCAAGTGTAGCACCTTCTTCATCCATGTAACACCTTCCTCATCCATGTAACACCTTCCTCATCCATGTAACACCTTCCTCATCCATGTAACACCTCCCTCATCCATGTAACACCTTCCTCATCCATGTAACACCTCCCTCATCCATGTAACACCTTCCTCATCCATGTAACACCTCCCTCATCCATGTAACACCTTCCTCATCCATGTAACACCTCCCTCATCCATGTAACACGTTCCTCATCCATGTAACACCTCCCTCATCCATGTAACACCTTCCTCATCCATGTAACACCTCCCTCATCCATGTAACACCTTCCTCATCCATGTAACACCTTCCTCATCCATGTAACACCTTCCTCATCCATGTAACACCTTCCTCATCCATGTAACACCTTCCTCATCCATGTAACACCTTCCTCATCCATGTAACACCTTCCTCATCCATGTAACACCTTCCTCATCCATGTAACACCTTCCTCATCCATGTAACACCTTCCTCATCCATGTAACACCTTCCTCATCCATGTAACACCTTCCTCATCCATGTAACACCTTCCTCATCCATGTAACACCTTCCTCATCCATGTAACACCTTCCTCATCCATGTAACACCTTCCTCATCCATGTAACACCTCCCTCATCCATGTAACACCTTCCTCATCCATGTAACACCTCCCTCATCCATGTAACACCTTCCTCATCCATGTAACACCTTCCTCATCCATGTAACACCTTCCTCATCCATGTAACACCTTCCTCATCCATGTAACACCTTCCTCATCCATGTAACACCTTCCTCATCCATGTAACACCTTCCTCATCCATGTAACACCTTCCTCATCCATGTAACACCTTCCTCATCCATGTAACACCTTCCTCATCCATGTAACACCTTCCTCATCCATGTAACACCTTCCTCATCCATGTAACACCTTCCTCATCCATGTAACACCTCCCTCATCCATGTAACACCTCCCTCATCCATGTAACACCTTCCTCATCCATGTAACACCTTCCTCATCCATGTAACACCTTCCTCATCCATGTAACACCTCCCTCATCCATGTAACACCTTCCTCATCCATGTAACACCTTCCTCATCCATGTAACACCTTCCTCATCCATGAAACACCTTCTTCATCCATGTAACACCTCCCTCATCCATGTAACACCTCCCTCATCCATGTAACACCTCCCTCATCCATGTAACACCTCCCTCATCCATGTAACACCTTCCTCATCCATGTAACACCTTCCTCATCCATGTAACACCTTCCTCATCCATGTAACACCTCCCTCATCCATGTAACACCTTCTTCATCCATGTAACACCTTCCTCATCCATGTAACACCTTCCTCATCCATGTAACACCTTCTTCATCCATGTAACACCTTCCTCATTCATGTAACACCTCCCTCATCCATGTAACACCTCCCTCATCCATGTAACACCTTCCTCATCCATGTAACACCTTCCTCATCCATGTAACACCTTCCTCATCCATGTAACACCTTCCTCATCCATGTAACACCTTCTTCATCCATGTAACACCTTCCTCATCCACATGTAATTGTTTCTTGGGTCGTGATCATGTCTCCTCCGCGTGTGTGGTGTGCGTGTGGTTGGTAAGGACAGGAGATCAACACAGATCCCCGTCATCTTGGTTGATTTAGGAAGAGAGACAGCTGCTACTAGGCCGGAGGTCCTCCCTCTAGCCCTGCTCGGCTTAGACTACCGAGGCGGGGGCTAGGTAACCCCCATGCCTGATGACGTCAGAGGCCTTCTAGCTCTCTGATTGGTGCTTACTTAACCAATCCACATTTTAATAAGGGCTGTTTTTAGCTATTATGAATATTAGTTAGAAACTGCCTATAATATAATTGTTAGTTAGAAACAACCCTGTAGTTATAAATCTCATTTATAAAATTACCCTGTAACGATTGTTATATGTTCTTTATAAGTCATATATGAAAAGATTTGAAATTTTGAATTTTGTCTTATAAAATATTCTGTAATAAGTGGTCAGTTATCTAATGCTTTAGTTATGTGTTAGAAAATTCTCATCCAATTGATTTGGAGAGGTCTTTTTTCAATGACAAATTGTAAAATATTGCCAATGGAAACATCATTGAATCTGTCTTAATATAAATCATGAAACCATGCGATATAAATATTAGTAATGATTTGTTCAATTTGGATACTTATTTTTAATTTATCAATTAAAAAACGATCTTTATAAGATGAATAATACACAGAGATATCATTAGGGCTTCTAAGAACTAAGTACCTAATACCTAATTTATATTTATATATAAATTATATCTAATATAATATCCTAAGTACGTGCTTACAGAAACTACCACGTGTTTTTATTAGAGTTTCTGCAGTTTCATCTTCTTATGTATTGGTCATTAGGCCTTTTGTAGTTTCCTCGTATTTGAATGATCATGAACCAACATTGTAAAGACATTGTTTTGCATCCTCCACACACCGTTTTCTTATGCAGATGAGGAGTCACAATAACGTGGCTGAAATATGTTGACCAAACCACACACTAGAAGGTGAAGAGACGACGACGTTTCGGTCCGTCCTGGACCATTCTCAAGTCGATTGTGAGACTTGAGACTGGTCCAGGACGGACCGAAACGTCGTCGTCCCTTCACTTTCTAGTGTGTGGTTTAGTCACCATTTTCTTACCTATAAATTCCAGTATTATTTCAGTACGTGTACTTATGATTGTTGATTATTTGATTATTGACTATTGATTAACCAGCCACAATAGGGAAATATTCCAGAAAACACTAACTGCTGCCCAAATGGAACTTTAGCCCCCACCCCCCCCGACTATCACTCAACCATGGTGGAATTAGGTGATCCCACGTCCAGTCATATAAATTGTCAACCACAATAAACGTTTGCAGTAACACTTATTTCACTTGGGCCCTGTAAGGAGCTTCTGGAATCCTTCCTTATTGCGGCCATTCATAACGTAGATGATAGAGCCTCCGTCTTCCGCTAAGTGGGGTGGAGGTTCGAGGTTCCTAGTACCCAGATGATGTTATTACCCACATTTATTGTGGCTGACAATTGATATGAGTGGGCGAAGGGTCACCTAATTCCACCATGCTTGAGTGACAGCCCAGGGGGGAGGCTTGAAGTTTCATTTGGGCAGCAGTTAGTTGTTTCTGGAATATACTTCCTTATTGTGGCTATTAATAGCGTGGTTGATAGTTATTATCACTCTGGGGGTCACAGGTTCGAGGCTTCTACAGCCCAAGTGAATGAATTTTATTTATTAATTTATTCATATATACCAGAGTTCTTACATTCTTGTACAGCCACTAGCACACACACATGCATCTCTAGTGAGCAGCTCGTAGCAGCTGTCTAACTCCCAGGTACCTATTTACTGCTAGGTGAACAAGAGCATCAGGGGTGAAAGAAAATCTGCTCACGTGTTTCCGCCTTCCGCCGGGGAGAGAACCCGGACCCTTAGGACTACGAACACCGAGCGCTGTCCACTCAGCCGTCAGGCCCTAATTGGCCTGAATCGTTATTATCCATGTTATTTGTGGAGTGTATGTGTATATATATATATATATATATATATATATATATATATATATATATATATATATATATATATATATATATATATATATATATATATATATATATATATATATATATATATTAGTATATTTTGGTAGCAGTCTTTCCTGTAGACATATTTTATTAAATATGACCGAAAAAGTAAGATTAATAATTCTAACACGAATTTTCTCAATCTTTCGTACATTATGCTTCACTGTTGGAGGTAAATCAAAAATCACTTCTCCAAAATTCATTTTTATTTCTAGTCTGACGCGACACGGGCGCGTTTCGTAAAACTTATTACATTTTCAAAGACTTCACAAATACACAACTGATTAGAACTTGCGTTTCCCTGATTTTATATCTACATTTGAGTGAGGTGGGAAGGGTGATGTGGCATTACATTTGAGTGAGGTGGGAAGGATGATGTGGCATTAGAGGATATTAATAGGGTATTAAAAGTATCAACACAAGACAGAACACGAAACAATGGATATTGAATAGAAGTGTTTGTAGAAAGCCTATTGGTCCATATTTCTTGATGCTTCTATATTGGAGCGGAGTCTTGAGGTGGGTAGAATATAGTTGTGCAATAATTGGCTGTTGATTGCTGGTGTTGACTTCTTGATGTGTAGTGCCTCGCAAACGTCAAGCCGCCTGCTATCGCTGTATCTATCGATGATTTCTGTGTTGTTTACTAGGATTTCTCTGGCGATGGTTTGGTTATGGGAACCTCTTATATAGAGGTTCCTCTTATAATTATAAGAGGAACCTCTTATAATCTCTTCCCATAACCAAACCATCGCCAGAGAAATCCTAGTAAACAACACAGAAATCATCGATAGATACAGCGATAGCAGGCGGCTTGACGTTTGCGAGGCACTACACATCAAGAAGTCAACACCAGCAATCAACAGCCAATTATTGCACAACTATATTCTACCCACCTCAAGACTCCGCTCCAATATAGAAGCATCAAGAAATATGGACCAATAGGCTTTCTACAAACACTTCTATTCAATATCCATTGTTTCGTGTTCTGTCTTGTGTTGATACTTTTAATACCCTATTAATATCCTCTAATGCCACATCATCCTTCCCACCTCACTCAAATGTAATGCCACATCACCCTTCCCACCTCACTCAAATGTAGATATAAAATCAGGGAAACGCAAGTTCTAATCAGTTGTGTATTTGTGAAGTCTTTGAAAATGTAATAAGTTTTACGAAACGCGCCCGTGTCGCGTCAGACTAGAAATAAAAATGAATTTTGGAGAAGTGATTTTTGATTTACCTCCAACAGTGAAGCATAATGTACGAAAGATTGAGAAAATTCGTGTTAGAATTATTAATCTTACTTTTTCGGTCATATTTAATAAAATATATATATATATATACATATATCCAGATATCCATATATCAGTCTGTCTATCTCTCTATCTAACTATTTATCCATCTTCTTGAGGTTATCTTGAGATGATTTCGGGGCTTTAGTGTCCCCGCGGCCCGGTCTTCGACCAGGCCTCCACCCCCAGGAAGCAGCCCGTGACAGCTGACTAACTCCCAAGTACCTATTTTACTGCTAGGTAACAGGGGCATAGGGTTCAAGAAACTCTGCCCATTGTTTCTCGCCGGCGCCCGGGATCGAACCCGGGACCACAGGATCACAAGTCCAGCGTGCTGTCTGCTCGGCCGACCGGCTCCCATCCATATATCTATCATTACATCTATCTATTCATGTCTATCCATCTATCCATAAATCCACCCAACTATCTATCTATCCGTCTATCCACCAATCCGTCTATCCATATCCATCTATCCATATATCTATTGAATTGATGGATGTAGACTGTTGGCCCCGTTACCATGAGTATGGGTTACTGTTGGCCCCGTTACCATGAATATGTGTTACTGTTGGCCCCGTTACCATGAGTATAGGTTACTGTTGGCCCCGTTACCATGAATATGTGTTACTGTTGGCCCCGTTACCATGAATATGTGTTACTGTTGGCCCCGTTACCATGAATATGTGTTACTGTTGGCCCCGTTACCACGAGTATAGGTTACTGTCGGCCCCGTTACCACGAATATGTGTTACTGTCGGCCCCGTTGCTATGAATATGTGTTACTGTCGACCCCGTTACCATGAATATGTGTTACTGTCGGCTCCGTTACCATGAATATGTGTTACTGTCGGCCCGGTTACCACGCCTACTCATTACCAAGAGTTCTTACTCTATCATACCCCCTCGTCTCCTAGCCCACAGACCCTCGACTTCCCCTCGGAACAAAACAACTCTCCCCTCGTTCCTTCCCTCGCCCACACACACACACAGGGTTCGACGCCAGCGTGTCTAATGGAGTGGTTCTTCCTGCCGTAGCAACGCGCGCGCTGATTGGCCCATTGTGCGGGGCCGACCAGAACCGGCGTCGTTGGTTATTGATGGATAACCGCGCGGTTTTTGGCTCCTTGTTTACGTGACGGGGTGAGAGTGGTGTGTGATTTGTGGCTAGGCCGCAGGGCTGTGGTGTGCAGGGGGGCGCTGGCAGGGGGGCGCTGCCCCCGGGGGGGGAGAGAGGGAGGTAGGGAACGGGGAAAGGGGTGGGGGATAGGCACTGGCAGGGGGGGAGAGGGGGGAGGTAGGCACTGGCACTCACGTCGCAAAGTGAGAGGAGTTTTGCTGACACAGTTTACATTTGGTCTACGTCAGTAGGAGAGGCAAACTCCCAGAGAGGTACTTGTCTAAGCCCAGCAGGGCTGAGACAAGTCTTGGCTTCATATTCACAAGGCTTCACAAGTCTTGGCTTCACAAGTCTTGGCTTCACAAGTCTTGGCTTCACAAGTCTTGGCTTCACATTGTCTCAGATCTGTAGCGTCTTGTCGGAGTTCTTGAGGGGTGTTATTGTTCTCAAGTTCCTCCTACATATTGATATACATGTACACATGTATTTTATGTATGTATATATGTCTGCTTATCCGGGTACTTTAAATTGAAAGCTGCTGCTCCTGACGACGCCAAAACGTTTCAGCTGTAGAAGAATATTAAATCTTGGCTCACGCTAGCAGGGTGACGTCACGCTAGCAGGGTGACGTCACGCTAGCAGGGTGACGTCACGCTAGCAGAGGGGGACGTCACGCTAGCAGGGTGACGTCACGCTAGCAGAGGGGGACGTCACTGGACAGCCAAAGTCCAGCTCCCCCTCCCCCCAGAGAGGGGGGGCTGGAGAGGGGGGAAGGGGGGGGACGTAACCAGTGTTTCAGGCGGTCGGCGGGTCTCTGAACGACTATATTTGCCGTGGCCGCGGGGGGCAAGCCACTAAAAACATGCCGAGTGGGGTCCCTGCTGTGAGGGGGGGCTGGGACCCCCCCGCAGAGCCCGTCACGCCTCGGACACCAGCAGGAAACTCTCAGCAGACCGTGATGTTATTATTCCTGCCCCCCTCGTCAGCAGACTGTGGGCCGGCACCCGTCCCACACCCGTCCCACACCCGTCCCACACCCGTTCCACACCCGTTCCACACCCGTTCCACACCCGTTCCACACCCGCCCCACACCCGCCCCACACCCGCTCCACACCCGCTCCACACCCGCTACACACCCGTCCCACACCCGTCCCACACCCGCCCCACACCCGTCCCACACCCGTCCCACACCCGCTCCACACCCGTTCCACACCCGTTCCACACCCGCCCCACACCCGCTCCACACCCGCTCCACACCCGCTCCACACCCGCTACACACCCGCTCCACACCTGCTCCACAACAAGTTCAACCAATACAACTGTATCTTTGTAGGATCCGAGGTACTGGATCCCAAAGGATTCAATCTCAGGAACTTGCTGAAGGATTTGAAGTCTAGGTTGCCTGACAGCTGAGTGGACAGCGCTCGGGATTCGTAGTCCTGAGGTTCCGGGTTCGATCACAGGTAGAGGCGGAGACAAATGGGCAGAATGTTTCTTTCATCCTAATGCCCCCTGTTATCTAGCAGTAAATAGGTACCAGGGAGTTAGACAGCTGTTACGGGCTGCTTCCTGGGGGAGTGTAACAAAAAGGAGGCCTGGTCGAAGACCGGGCCGCGGAGACGGTAAGCCTCGGAATCATCTCAAGATAACCCATTTTTGTAATTAAGTCTTTTTCTATAATTAGCTTTAACAAAAATGGGGGTTTTAGGAGAATAAGAATATTAGCAGACATATATATACCCGAATAAAGTTAACTTGAGTGCTTAGAAGAAATAGATGAGACAAAACTGATAAGACTTGATTTAATATCACCACAGCTGCAAGAGGAAGCTCTAGGAGGAAACATAACTATGCTCTAGCTATAGTTTTCATTGACTCGAAATAGAAAATCTTCGAGAATCCTGGAAAAAAGGGCAAACATAGTACCAATATTCAAACAAGGGGAGAGCCAGCAGGCACTAACTTGTCCGCACCACTCCCGTGCCAGGAAAGTCCACTACGGGCTCACCATAACCCGTGCTACTTGCCCCCGCTCCTGTGCCAGGTAAGTCCACTACGGGCTCACCATAGCCCGTGCTACTTGGAACCTGTTCCGAGTAGCTGAATCTATAACAACAACAACTAACTTGTCAGTGTCATTGACAAGTGTTCCATGTAGAATGCTGGAGAGAAGAATGACAATCTCGTTACATTCCTTAAAAAGACTGGTTCTAAAATTTACAATTTACCATTTAAAGTAGATATGAACTTCATGATTACAATTTAAATGCCAATTATAATTCAATTTACAGCTCTGCTTGCTGTAATTTTTTTCCTTCAAAGTTTTCATACTGGAAAGAGTAATTAAGGTGAGAATAACTGATCAACTGGAAGGGATCAACTTTGTAGCGAAAGGGCATTATTATTATTATTATTAACATCTTTATTGACAAAATTAATTACAATTTTGCCTAATCTGAGGATTTCAATTAATTCTTATTAAAGTGATAGGGCAACATATATAATTTAACGTGGAAAGCCGTGCCTTACAAAACTGATGGAGTTCCATGACAAAATTATTTAAAAACGAGTATAAGACGAGAATAGGAAGGCTGGGTAGACTGCATTTTCTAGATTATCGGAGAGAATTTGATATTGCTCCTCAGGGAAGGTTGGTGTATAAGATAAAGAAGCAAGAGATGGTTACTGAAAAGACGCTGAAATTCGTAAAAGAATAACAAAGGGACAGAAAATAAAGATTGACACTCATAAAGCAGGCTTCAGACTGGAGGACTGTGACAAGTGTGATTCCTCAAGGTTCCGTTCTAGGACCACTCCTGTTTCTAATTTATGTTAATGACTTACACGAAGAAGTGAGCTTGTACATAACAGTGTTTGCAGGCTAGTGGGCCAGCCAGAGGCTTAGGGCCCGAGCAGGAATATCTCTGCCCCCCCCCCAAAAAAAAATGCAGGCGACAAAAAGCTAAAAAAGAGAATGTAAAAGCCTGTAGGAGAACTTCAGAAAATTACCAGAAGACCTTCGCAAACTCCAGGTGTGGGCAAACAGCTGGTTGCTAGAATCCAATTAGAACAATTGTATGATGATAAAGATGAAAACAGGGGAAAGAGGACTAAGAGGTACCTAAGAGGGTTTGACAACTACAGGAAAGTAGGATAAGAGGATATAATAAAGTGGAAGCTGAAAACTCAAATGAATCAAAGCGACGTAAAGGAATTAAAACAAAGAGTTGTGGAATAGTTAAGTTATAACAGCAAAGATACAGTAAGTAAAGCATGAAGAGCTAGACCTCATTCCCCGTAGTTACTGATAGATAACCACCACTCCACACCACAACCACTACACACCACCACCACACACCACCACACACCACCACCACACACCACCACCACACCACCACCACACCACCCCCACCACACCACCACCACCACACACCACCACCACACCACCACCACACCACCCCCACCACACACCACCACCACACACCACCACCACACCACCACCAAACCACCCCCACCACACACCACCACCACACCAACAACAACAACAGATGGCGACGCGCCCCGACACGCGCCAGTGCTGGGAGCAACAACACAGCGTCCAGCTCAAAGAATACCCAAATTACCGCACGGAAGGTCTGGCCGGGAGTGGGGGCTGGTGATGAGGTCCTCCAGGAAGCCCCAGTGATGAATAGTTGAGGACGAGATGATGATTATCACACACACAGACCCACACACGGTATTATGAGCTTATGTTATCATACACAGACCCACACACGGTGTTATGAGCCTAAGTTATCATACACAGACCCACACACGGTGTTATGAGCCTAAGTTATCATACACAGACCCACACACGGTGTTATGAGCCTAAGTTATCATTCACAGTCAGTACTTATGGAAATACTAAGGAAAACACAGGTGCTAATAACAGGTGTATTCAATAAACTTACTGATACACAGGGAGCTTCTCTTAAATGAAGCGTTTCAAGACAATATACCAACTATACAAAGCAGGACTCATTCCCACGGTACTGGTGGGAGACATTCACTCTCCACCCACTGGCATGAGTCAATGTGAACTCACTGAACACTTGTGAACACTCTGACACAAAGTGCATAATGCCATTTGTAACAGGACACTCTGGCAGTGCACAACACCGTAAAAGGTACAATAGTACACTCACTGTAACAGCAATGCACGCAATGCACGCAAATCAATATTTCAGATTTGGTTTTGGTTTCAGACGTAATGGTTTTGTACCCCTGCTGTAAGTTACAAGGTGGCCATAGCCCCTTGTGACTGGTTAGTCGGTCAATACAGTAAGGGGGAACTACTGGTGTACAGGAAGTGTTCGCTGGAACACTTCCTAACACTTTCCAGCGAACATTTCTTAAAACTAACGGCCATAAATTCCCATCAGTTCATTCCGTAAATAAATTTTGTACAATTCATATATATGGTTGTATATTTTTTTTTTTTAATATGGAAGGGATCGAGTACCACCTCTGGCTGGAAGAAGGGGACCCCTTAGCCTCGGAGGAAAGCACACATATCGCATTAGAGGGAATGTTTCTGGTTGTATTTGTATTGTACATTGATTGTACATCACTGTATTGTACATCACTGCATAATCGTACGTATAATGCACGCTCTGAGATATAACTGTATCCTCTGGCCTGGACCCTTCAGTAAAACTAATTGTTCATTAGTGATACTTAGATATTTTTTATGTCTTCCTGATGAACACTGTACAAAGTGTTCTCATCAACTGGAACTATTGCCACTGTTGATGCCAGTCGTTCTATCTTTCTATCATTACTACTACTCTACTATACTTCTACTCTTCTACTTTCTATTCTTCTACTTTCCTCCTTGCTCTCATTCTCTCGCTCTCATTCTAAGCTTTGTCTTTCACCTGACCTCTCTTCCTCCCTCACTCTATGAGTTTCTTCATTCTTAATTTCTTTTCCTTCATTTTCCGTTACGTTACACTGACGCAGTTCATTATTATTATCACATGTAAACAAGGAAGCACATGCCTTCGACCTCCGATCTCGAATGTAAACATAAACAAAGCCACGTGGCCTCCTGGTGCAAGAGATCGATGGTTTGTGGGTTTGTTTGATCTGTTATCTGGGAAAACAATTTTTGTTTATAAACAAGCAGCACCTCTTGCTTGTCTCCTCCAAGATGCAACACTTTATTGCGTCTTGAAGAATGTTGGGATGTTCTTGCTGGGTTGTGTGTCCGGTACTGTTCAGACGCTCCGTTGACTTCTGATGACACCGGTATTAGCCTTCGGCTCAATTTCGCTTCCACCTTCTCCTGCTCCTTCTTCTCTTCCTACTCCTCCTTTTCCACCTTTTCCTCTTCCACCTCCTCCTCCAACACCTCTTCCATCTTCCCCTCCTCCATCTCCTCCTCCTCCTCCAAGCATCAACTAATCTTCTCACATTACTCTCTCCCTCCAAACACTCTCAATTAATTTTCTGGCTATAAATTGATGCCTCTTCATTTTTTGCTAATTTACTTAGTTACTCCTGAAACTGTTCCGTCGCTGCCGTCTAATAACTCAACAAAAAATGTGTTAAAAAAAAACCAACTTTCTGAGCCAAGGCGGACAGGGATTTTGGCTCGGAAATGAGACAAGATGAGCCAAGTGGTGAGAAAGCCAATAACTTGTTGGGTGTGCAAGTGGTAGTTAGCCCGGGGACGGCGCGCTCTAACGACCAGTTGGCGTTAGTTTATCCTCATTAAATATTGGTTGAGGTCTGTGGAGCGGGTTCTCCGTGTTGTTAAGTCATTACGGTAACGCCAGACCTTATTACCTCCGCCGCTCGTCGCTATCTCCACGAGGAAACGTTATCGCCATAATGGGAATTGCATGAGATAACAGGTATTAGTCTCGTTATGTATGGCAGTCTTCATCACCCTCAATCACATTGCAGGCTTGACTAGTGTGCAAAGTTCCCAATAAAGCAGAGGTGCCGGCAGGTGACACTTTGGAGTCATCGTCTTTTCCGGTGTTTTGCCACTGGAGGCTCTGTGTCACCTGTGTCACCTGTGTCACCTGTGTCATAGAGTGTCAGTATGGCACTTTACAACGACACAGGAGAGAGAGAGAGAGAAGCCAGTGCCAGGATCTGAAGAACATGAACCCTGAGCCGGCTACTGTGGACAAACTTCCTGGTGTACATGGGCCCTGAGCCGGCTACTGTGGACAAACTTCCAGGTGTACATGGGCCCTGAGCCGGCTACTGTGGACAAACTTCCTGGTGTACATGGGCCCTGAGCCGGCTACTGTGGACAAACTTCCTGGTGTACATGGGCCCTGAGCCGGCTACTGTGGACAAACTTCCTGGTGTACATGGGCCCTGAGCCGGCTACAGTGTACACGACATTCTTGGATATTTCTTCATCTCTGATCCCACTATTTGTTTCAGTGTTGTAAACTTGTTTAATGGCGGATTATTGTATCTAAATTTAGTTTATATGTTGATTATAAACATTAAGCTGTAAGGTCTCGGTATAAGGCTAGAATTTTGCCTCCTGCCTGTCTGGAGTGGTAGTTATGATATACGTTATATGAACTATAGGTGTTTACAGTCACTGAAGATGGTCAAAAGGCTGTTATTGACCACACGATGTCGGCGGCTTGTCACACACACATGTTCCATCGTGGAACTATTAAGCTTTCGTATCGGCATTGAGAAATTCACCTTTTGTTGAAGTTCTTTTGCACTTCAGAGATCTGATTTTTGCACTTCAGAGATCTGATTTTTGCACTTCAGAGATCTGATTTTTGCACTTCAGAGATCTGATGTGAGGTTCGACGTGTCGGATTTGTTTCTCTAAAGTTCATGTCGATGATTTGCTGAAATTTCTCTGGGACGAATTAGCATAATTTTGGTTCATCTGTATCTAAATTTATTCCACTCTGTGTTAAAGATAACATCGTTTTGATGTGAATTTTTGTAATACGAATTTTCGTATGGCAATTAGAAAATGTCTCTCCGGTTCTTAGCAACTTATGCAAGAGTTTTTCGAAACTCTAAATGATTTTATCTTGTATCTTATGGACTGCTACCATAGTATAGTTTGTAATTTATGCATACACCTTATTGGCTTTTTGTGTGCAAAACTTAATAACTTGGACCCAGATTTACGAAGCAGTTACGCGAGTACTTACGAACGTGTACATCATTTCTTAATATTTGACGGCTTTGGTTACATTTATTAAACAGTTTACAAGCATGAAAACTTGCCAATCGACTGTTGTTATTGTTATAAACAGCCTCCTGGTGCTTCGGAGCTCATTAACTGTTTAATAATTGTAAACAAAGCCGCCAAAGATTGAGGAAAAGATGTACAGGTTCGTAAGTACTGGCGTAACTGCTTCGTGAATCTGGCCCCTGGTTCCAGTCATTAGAACTGGCTGCTCACTGGTGATAGAGAATTTGTTTGAGCGCTAATGTTTCAGGCTACCATGATTTGCAGACAGGATGGAACTTTAAAGTTTAATGTTTGCAGGAAGATCTAAATGTGTTCTAATGTGCACTAATTTCAGACCATCTTATTAGAGTTAAATCTTTGGGGTTTCCTTCTGTGTTTCTGAGAGCTTCTTGTCCGTAGTTCAGAATATGTTGATGAGCAAATGAAATTGCCTCGAAATTGCAATACCACTAATCCCTTACTGGTCTTTCATTAAGTCATTTTATTTGACTTATGAATACATTTTATAATCCTAAACCTTAGGATTATAGATTATAACCTCTCCTTCAATTCTATGACTCCCTAGGATATATATATATATATATATATATATATATATATATATATATATATATATATATATATATCATCCCCGAAGACAATAGCTGTAAGTTGTGGAAATTGACCACATATTTCATGTGTATAATATATATATATATATATATATATATATATATATATATATATATATATATATATATATATATATATATATATATATATATATATATATATATATATATATATATATATATATATAGGGTACTATATATATATATATATATATATATATATATAGGGTACTATATATATATATATATATATATATATATATATATATATATATATATATATATATATATATATATATATAATATAATATATATATATTATACACATGAAATATGTGGTCAATTTCCACAACTTACAGCTATTGTCTTAGGGGTTGATCGCCCAACCCCAAGTGCAAAGTACCTTTGCAAAAACAATGTTGATATAAGCTGCACAAGATATAATGCTTTTTAACGCGAAAATGAAGGAAAAACCCGTACTGAGAACTAGGCCTCTTCAACACAAGCGGAGCTAACTGCCATTGTTATGGCGTTAAGATTCCTTGAACGGAACACTAACGGTGCAGTGATTTGCACTGACTCTAAAACAGCGCTACAATGCCTTAGTGAAAATCGGGCGAAAAATCTTGCGATAGTCGCTGAGATCAAGAGTGCTGTGTGGGTACTGATCAATCAGGGAAGAGCCGTCAAGTTTCTGTGGATCCCCTCCCATGTTGGAATATGTGGGAATGATCGAGCACATGTGCTGGCTGCTGAAGGCGCTGAAGGAGACCATATTGAATACTTCATACCCAAGACTCTACTACAAATTAGAGGTATAATCAGGCAACATCACCGTGACAAGGTAACTGAGGAAAGGAGGATAGAAGCACAAACCAGAAAATCTGTACGATGGAACAACATGGTTGCAGCTGGCAATCCCAATCATTATGGACGAAGAGGAGGAGGACGAGGGAGAGAATCAGTAATAGCACGAATTCGTCTTGGAAACAAATATCCATGGAGATTCGGAATGAAAACAACAGTTGATCAGCGGAGTTGCAGAATCTGTGGTGAGAGTGACGGACACCGCCTTGACCACTATCTACGTGAATATGAACACCTGAGAGACATCAGAAGTATGTGTAGAATAATAAACCCCACATTGTTTGAGTTAGGAAAACACTATTTGTCAAATATTGATACTGTTCTTAAAAGATTTCCCCATTTTGCACCCGCAAGATAACGAAAGATTTTAAGGGTTGACAGATGTTAATTTTCTTGTTTGAGGAGCTGTTCACTTGAGACAGTTAAGCAAGTCCCAGCTGTGTCTGGGTACAAGTGACAGGATAAACAACCCAGCGGGTTTTCTTCCTATTGGGGAGTGTTGTACATGCTGCTATGGCAGTGTGTCCACTCACAAGATGAGTGGCGCTGCCCAATACTGTCACTATGGCGGTGTGTCCACTCACAAGATGGGTGGCGCTGCCTAATACTGTCACTATGGCGGTGTGTCCACTCACAGGATGAGTGGCGCTGCCCAATACTGTCACTATGGCGGTGTGTCCACTCACAGGATGAGTGGCGCTGCCCAATACTGTCACTATGGCGGTGTGTCCACTCACAGGATGAGTGGCGCTGCCCAATACTGTCACTATGACGGTGTGTCCACTCACAGGATGAGTGGCGCTGTCCAATACTGTCACTATGGCGGTGTGTCCACTCACAAGATGAGTGGCGCTGCCCAATACTGTCACTATGGCGGTGTGTCCACTCACAGGATGAGTGGCGCTGCCCAATACTGTCACTATGGCGGTGTGTCCACTCACAGGATGAGTGGCGCTGCCCAATACTGTCACTATGGCGGTGTGTCCACTCACAGGATGAGTGGCGCTGTCCAATACTGTCACTATGGCGGTGTGTCCACTCACAGGATGAGTGGCGCTGCCCAATACTGTCACTATGGCGGTGTGTCCACTCACAGGATGAGTGGCGCTGCCCAATACTGTCACTATGGCGGTGTGTCCACTCACAGGATGAGTGGCGCTGCCCAATACTGTCACTATGGCGGTGTGTCCACTCACAGGATGAGTGGCGCTGCCCAATAAACTCGCCCCTCGGGGCAAAATTAAAAAAAAATAAAAGGTAGGTTGGTTAATATAAGAGCTGTGTTTAGCAGTGTGGACGAGGAGTCGTTGAGGATTGCAAAGGTACTCTTTTATCCAATAGATCATCTACCTTTGTCACTCTCAGCCTGTCACTCCATTTTCTGCACCAGTCTCATGTTGGGTACTATGTCGAAAACTTTCTGACAGTCCAAAAAATATACAATCTGCGCACGTTTCTCTATCTTGTTTGATCTCATTTGCCTGTTGACGGAACTGTATCAAGTTTGTGAAGCTGAATTGACCCTCTCTGAGGCCATGTTGGGTCAAAGTCATGCCAAGGTTATTCTTTGCAAACTTTTCCATCACTTTGCATGATATGCAACTAAGGGACACTGGCCTGTAGTTTAATGCCGCCTGCGAGTTTTATATTTTGGCAGTACATTAGCTGTTTTCCAACTCTCTGGTAGGTCTCCTATTTCCAGCGATTTGTTTTATATCATAGAAAGTGGCCAGCACAACGCTTCAGCTCCTTTCCTTAGCACCCATTGTGTTATCTTGGTTCCACAGCCTTAGTCGTGTCCTGCTCCAATGGACGCAATCTTCCCTCGTCTTTAGTTATCCCTGAGGACAGGTTTTTCCCTTAAAGTAAAATATGTTTTTGCTGCATTTTTTTTTAGATATATTTGTAGCTTGTAAGACAAGCTATTTAGCCTTGGAGTACCACTCAGGGAAGGTCCCACTTAAGGTCAAGTCTCAGACTTCATCGTCAAGGAAAAATCAGTTTGGGGTATTTCACAGAGACTGGAGATTTAAGGCGGCTCTATCTCCTCGATCAGTTTCAATTTCCCTGCACAAGTTGCCATAAATAAAGAGTAATGACTGGCCGCCAGGGCCAGATGCGTCAGAACTCTCACATTGTGGTGATTTATATCGGGAGAACACTGTGTTTGGTCGAGCCCTGACGCGGCCCAGGGAGGTATACACACACGCCCTGCCTGTCCCAGTGGTCCGCCCTACGTAACTCTTACCTTTCCCTCCTTACCTCTTACCTTCCCTCCCTTCATCTATCTTGTCTTTCCTCCCTCCCTCTTGCCTTTCCTCTCTCCCTACTTCCTTCCCTACCTACGTCCCTCCCTCTCTCCCTACTTAACTTGCATTACCTACCTCCATCCCTCATGCTATCCCTCCTAACCTTCCTCTTGCCTTCCTTGTCTCCCTCAGTCTTGCCTATGACCCTCCCTCCATCCCTCCCTTCTTCCCTCCCTCACTCTAGTCTATTTCCTTCCGAACTTTCCATTCCATCCACTCTCACCAACTCTCATTTGCTTCTTCCAAGTCACATTCCAGCTTTACCCCTTCTCCCCCCCTCCCCAGCCCCCACCCTCCATCCTCTCCTACCCCCCCCCTCTCCCCAGATACCTCCCTCCCCCCCCCACACACACTGTTGACACCTGCAGCAGCACCTGTCACTGCTAAGCTCAACATCGGCAGCTATGTAACAGAACTGAAAACTGGAGTACCACAAGGAAGCTGCCTCTCCCCCACACTATTCAACATATATACAGCTGACCTACCCCCAACCCCAACATGGAGAATACATCACATACGCTGACGATATCACCCAAATACTGTGTCAACCAGGACCATCAAAGCCGCTACTAGCCAACAAGACCAAGGCAGCAATTGAATTCATAAACAACTTTGAGAAGCAATGGAAAATAAGCACAAATAAACAAAAGTTCCAGATAATACACATTGCAAAGAGAAACCCGGACCCCATTATCCTTGACAATCGTGCGATCCAATATGCGGAGGTCGGCAGAATACTGGGACTCATGATCAATAGAACAGGGATAAAAAGTCACGTATGGGACCGACTAAACAAAGCCAAAGCAGCCTTAGGAAAACTGAGGAGATTCCGAAGCCTCAGTACTAACATTCAGATCCACCTATATAAGGCTTTACTTCGACCGCATCTAGAGTATCCCCCAGTACCACTACACACCATAAAGAAAACTAACATGCAGAAACTGCAAGCAGTGCAAAATAATGCTCTACGGAGAACAGCAAAACACCGTCCACCATATGATCAGACATTCCAGGAGCTCCATGAACTCCTGAACATACAGCCACTAAACATCAGACTACAGCACCAAGCCATCAGGGTGTGGAACACCATCGAAATGTTAAGAGGACCCAATGTTAGAAAGATTACTCCAAGATGAGGCGCCCCGCTCCCACAGCTGGTGGCCCAAGAGCCTCGATTTACTAGATGAAAACCCCGCCCCACAGTACATAATTCCCAGATGAAATACTGACCAGAAATCCCTCATATATATATATATATATATATATATATATATATATATATATATATATATATATATATATATATATATATATATATATATATATATATATATAATCAATAAATAATAAAATTATTAAGGCTATTTAGCCCCAAACAGAACAAAACATAACATGAATTCACCTAGTTGTGTTTGCGGGGATTGAACTCTGCTCTTTCGGCCCGCCTCTCAACTATCAATCAACTGTTACTAACTACTAACAACTTTTTTCCTTCACACACACACACACACACACACACACACACACACACACACACACACACACACACACACACACACACACACACACACACACACACACACACACAGGACTATTATGTTATGAGGAAAGAGAGGGAAGGAAGAGGTGGGGGTGGTGTAGCTCTGCTGGTAAGACAAGGCTGGGATTTTGAGGAGATGGATATTCAGGGCTGCGAAGGTTTCAGTGACTACATAGCAGGTACTGTAACAAATGGAGGGAAAAAAATTATAGTCGCAGTCATATATAATCCACCACCAAATGACAGAAGACCTAGACAGGAATATGATAGAAACAACATGGCCACCATTAACATAATAGAAAGAGCAGCTTCTGTTGCTAGCAGGAATGGATCTGGACTACTAATTATGGGAGACTTCAACCATGGGAAGATAGATTGGAAGAACAGAGACCCGCATGGAGGACCAGAAACATGGAGAGCTAAGCTGCTGGACGTGGCAACAAGAAACTTTCTAAGCCAGCACACCAAAGAACCAACAAGAATGAGAGGAGAAGATGAACCAGCAATGCTTGATTTGATATTTACCCTAAATGAATGGGATATAAGGGAAGTTAAGATGGAAGCGCCCTTGGGAATGAGTGACCACAGTGTATTGAACTTTGAGTACCTGGTAGAGCTAGGACTTATCTCCCCCCAAAAAGAACTAGGAATCAAAAGGCTGGCATACCGAAAGGGGAATTATGAACAGATGAGAAGTTTCCTAAGTGAAATACCTTAGGACACAGACCTCAGAGACAAGTCTGTACAGGGTATGATGGACTATGTTACCCAAAAGTGTCAGGAGGCAGTAAACAGGTTCATCCCGGCCCAAAGGGAAAAATCCGAGAAGCAACAGAAGAATCCATGGTATAATAGGGCATGTATGGAAGCGAAGAAACTGAACAAAAAGGCGTGGAGGAACTTCCGGAATAACAGAACACCAGAAAGCAGAGAGAGATACCAGAGAACCAGGAATGAGTACGTCAGGGTGAGAAGAGAAGCAGAGAAAAATTTTGAAAATGATATAGCAAACAAAGCCAAGACCGAACCAAAGCTACTCCACAGTCACATCAGAAGGAAAACAACAGTGAAAGAACAGGTATTGAAACTTAGAACAGGCGAGGACAGGTATACAGAGAATGACAGAGAGGTGTGTGAGGAACTCAACAAGAGGTTCCAGGAGGTCTTCTCAATAGAACAAGGTGAGGTCACTGTGCTAGGAGAAAGGGAGGTAAACCAGGCGGCCTTGGAGGAGTTCGAAATTACGAGAGAGGAGGTCAAGAGACACCTGCTGGATCTGGATGTTAGAAAGGCTGTTGGTCCAGATGGGATCTCACCATGGGTACTGAAAGAGTGTGCAGAGGCACTTTGCCTGCCACTCTCCATAGTGTATAGTAAGTCACTAGAGACGGGAGACCTACCAGAAATATGGAAGACGGCGAATGTGGTCCCAATATACAAAAAGGGCGACAGACAAGAGGCACTGAACTACAGGCCAGTGTCCTTGACTTGTATACCATGCAAGGTGATGGAGAAGATCGTGAGAAAAAACCTGGTAACACATCTGGAGAGAAGGGACTTCGTGACAAATCGCCAACATGGATTCAGGGAGGGTAAATCTTGCCTTACAGGCTTGATAGAATTCTACGATCAGGTGACACAGATTAAGCAAGAAAGAGAGGGCTGGGCGGACTGCATTTTCTTGGATTGTCGGAAAGCCTTTGACACAGTACCGCATAAGAGGCTGGTACATAAGCTGGAGAGACAGGCAGGTGTAGCTGGTAAGGTGCTCCAGTGGATAAGGGAGTATCTAAGCAATAGGAAGCAGAGAGTTACGGTGAGGGGTGAGACCTCCGATTTGCGTGAAGTCACCAGTGGAGTCCCACAGGGCTCTGTACTCGGTCCTATCTTGTTTCTGATATATGTAAATGATCTCCCGGAGGGTATCGAGTCATTTCTCTCAATGTTTGCGGACGATGCTAAAATTATGAGAAGGATTAAAACAGAAGAGGACTGTTTGAGGCTTCAAGAAGACCTAGACAAGCTGAAGGAATGGTCGAACAAATGGTTGTTAGAGTTTAACCCAACCAAATGTAATGTAATGAAGATAGGTGTAGGGAGCAGGAGGCCAGATACAAGGTGTCATCTGGGAGAGGAAATTCTTCAGGAGTCAGAGAAGGAAAAAGACTTGGGGGTTGATATCACGCCAGACCTGTCTCCTGCAGCACATATCAAGCGGATAACATCAGCGGCATATGCCAGGCTGGCCAACATACGAACGGCATTCAGAAACTTGTGTAAAGAATCATTCAGAACTTTGTATACCACATATGTCAGGCCAATCCTGGAGTATGCAGCCCCAGCATGGAGTCCATATCTAGTCAAGGATAAGACTAAACTGGAAAAGGTTCAAAGGTTTGCCACCAGACTAGTACCCGAGCTGAGAGGTATGAGCTACGAGGAGAGACTACGGAAATTAAACCTCACTTCGCTGGAAGACAGAAGAGTTAGGGGGGACATGATCACCACATTCAAGATTCTGAAGGGGATTGATAGGGTAGATAAAGACAGTCTATTTAACACAAGGGGAACACGCACAAGGGGACACAGGTGGAAACTGAGTGCCCAAATGAGCCACAGAGATATTAGAAAGAACTTTTTTAGTGTCAGAGTGGTTGACAAATGGAATGCATTAGGAAGTGATGTGGTGGAGGCTGACTCCATACACAGTTTCAAGTGTAGATATGACAGAGCCCGATAGGCTCATGAATCTGTACACCTGTTGATTGACGGTTGAGAGGCGGGACCAAAGAGCCAGAGCTCAACCCCCGCAAACACAACTAGGTGAGTACACACACACACACACACACACACGGGTAGTAGAGGAAACGGGTAATAGAGGAAAACCCAGACATAATAGTCCTCACAGAAACAAAGCTCACGAAAACGATAACAAACGCAGTGTTCCCACAGGACTATTATGTTATGAGGAAAGAGAGGGAAGGAAGAGGTGGTGGTGGTGTAGCTCTGCTGGTAAGAAAAGGCTGGGATTTTGAGGAGATGGATATTCAGGGCTGTGAAGGTTTCAGTGACTACATAGCAGGGACCGTAACAAATGGAGGGAAAAAAATTATAGTCGTAGTCATATATAATCCATCACCAAATGACAGAAGACCTAGACAGGAATATGATAGAAACAACATGGTCACCATTAACATAATAGAAAGAGCAGCTTCTGTTGCTAGCAGGAATGGATCTGGACTACTAATTATGGGAGACTTCAACCATGGGAAGATAGATTGGAAGAACAGAGACCCGCATGGAGGACCAGAAACATGGAGAGTTAAGCTGCTGGACGTGGCAACAAGAAACTTTCTAAGCCAGCACACCAAAGAACCAACAAGAATGAGAGGAGAAGATGAACCAGCAATGCTTGATTTGATATTTACCCTAAATGAGTGGGATATAAGGGAAGTTAAGATGGAAGCGCCCTTGGGAATGAGTGACCACAGTGTATTGAACTTTGAGTACCTGGTAGAGCTAGGACTTATCTCCCCCAAAAAAGAACTAGGAATCAAAAGGCTGGCGTACCGAAAGGGGAATTATGAACAGATGAGAAGTTTCCTAAGTGAAATACCTTGGGACACAGACCTCAGAGATAAGTCTGTACAGGGTATGATAAGTCAGGAGGCAGTAAACAGGTTCATCCCGGCCCAAAGGAAAAAATCCGAGAAGCAACAGAAGAATCCATGGTATAATAGGGCATGTATAGAAGCGAAGAAACTGAACAAAAGGGCGTGGAGGAACTTCCGGAATAACAGAACACCAGAAAGCAGAGAGAGATACCAGAGAACCAGGAATGAGTACGTCAGGGTGAGAAGAGAAGCAGAGAAAAGTTTTGAAAATGATATAGCAAACAAAGCCAAGACCGAACCAAAGCTACTCCACAGTCACATCAGAAGGAAAACAACAGTGAAAGAACAGGTATTGAAACTTCGAACAGGCGAGGACAGGTATACAGAGAATGACAGAGAAGTGTGTGAAGAACTCAACAAGAGGTTCCAGGAGGTCTTCAAAATAGAACAAGGTGAGGTCACTATGCTAGGAGAAAGGGAGGTAAACCAGGCGGCCTTGGAAGAGTTCGAAATTACGAGAGAGGAGGTCAAGAGACACCTGCTGGATCTGGATGTTAGAAAGGCTGTTGGTCCAGATGAGATCTCACCATGGGTACTGAAAGAGTGTGCAGAGGCACTTTGCTTGCCACTCTCCATAGTGTATAGTAAGTCACTGGAGATGGGAGACCTACCAGAAATATGGAAGACGGCGAATGTGGTCCCAATATACAAAAAGGGCGACAGGCAAGAGGCACTGAACTACAGGCCAGTGTCCTTGACTTGTATACCATGCAAGGTGATGGAGAAGATCGTGAGAAAAAACCTGTTAACACATCTGGAGAGGAGGGACTTCGTGACAAATCGCCAACATGGGTTCAGGGAGGGTAAATCTTGCCTTACAGGCTTGATAGAATTCTACGATCAGGTGACAAAGATTAAGCAAGAAAGAGAGGGCTGGGCGGACTGCATTTTCTTGGATTGTCGGAAAGCCTTTGACACAGTACCGCATAAGAGGCTGGTACATAAGCTGGAGAGACAGGCAGGTGTAGCTGGTAAGGTGCTCCAGTAGATAAGGGAGTATCTAAGCAATAGGAAGCAGATAGTTACGGTGAGGGGTGAGACCTCCGATTGGCGTGAAGTCACCAGTGGAGTCCCACAGGGCTCTGTACTCGGTCCTATCTTGTTTCTGATATATGTAAATGATCTCCCGGAGGGTATCGAGTCATTTCTCTCAATGTTTGCGGACGATGCTAAAATTATGAGAAGGATTAAAACAGAAGAGGACTGTTTGAGGCTTCAAGAAGACCTAGACAAGCTGAAGGAATGGTCGAACAAATGGTTGTTAGAGTTTAACCCAACCAAATGTAATGTAATGAAGATAGGTGTAGGGAGCAGGAGGCCAGATACAAGGTATCATCTGGGAGAGGAAATTCTTCAGGAGTCAGAGAAGGAAAAAGACTTGGGGGTGGATATCACGCCAGACCTGTACCCTGCAGCACATATCAAGCGGATAACATCAGCGGCATATGCCAGGCTGGCCAACATACGAACGGCATTCAGAAACTTGTGTAAAGAATCATTCAGAACTTTGTATACCACATATGTCAGGCCAATCCTGGATTATGCAGCCCCAGCATGGAGTCCATATCTAGTCAAGGATAAGACTAAACTGTAAAAGGTTCAAAGGTTTGCCACCAGACTAGTACCCGAGCTGAGAGGTATGAGCTACGAGGAGAGACTACGGGAATTAAACCTCACTTCGCTGGAAGACAGAAGAGTTAGGGGGGACATGATCACCACATTCAAGATTCTGAAGGGAATTGATAGAGTAGATAAAGACAGTCTATTTAACACAAGGGGAACACGCACAAGGGGACACAGGTGGAAACTGAGTGCCCAAATGAGCCACAAAGATATTAGAAAGAACTTTTTTAGTGTCAGAGTGGTTGACAAATGGAATGCATTAGGAAGTGATGTGGTGGAGGCTGACTCCATACACAGTTTCAAGTGTAGATATGATAGAGCCCAATAGGCTCAGGAATCTGTACACCTGTTGATTGACGGTTGAGAGGCGGGACCAAAGAGCCAGAACTCAACCCCCGCAAACACAACTAGGTGAGTACACACACACACACATACACACACACACAGACACACACACACACACACACACAGACACACACACACACACACACACACACACACACACACACACACACACACACATGGGGGCCTGGTAGCCTGGTGGATAGAGCGCAGGACTCGTAATTCTGTGGCGCGGGTTCGATTCCCGGACCAGGCAGAAGCAAATGGGCAAAGTTTCTTTCACCCTGAATGCCCCTGTTACCTAGCAGTAAATAGGTACCTGGGAGTTAGTCAGCTGTCACGGGCTGCTACCTGGTGTGTGTGTGGGGGGGGGGGTAGTTAGTAAGCACTTGATTGACAGTTGAGAGGCGAGCCGAAAGAGCAAAGCTCAACCCCCGCAAACACAACTAGGTGAATACAACTAGGTGAATACACAGGAAGCAGCCCGTAACAGCTGTCTAACTCGCAGGTACCTATTTACTGCTAGGTGAAAAGAGCATCAGGGTGAAAAAAAATCAGCCCGTCTGTTTCCGCCGGCGCCGGGAATCGAATTCGGGGCCACAGGATTACGGGTCCCACGCGCTGTCTACTCAGCTACCAGACCCCGAATGTGTGTGATGTATGGAAGCATCGGAGGGTGTATATATGAATCCCACACAGTATTAGTCTATAGACACCCATATATGCTGAAACACATATGAAGAACCTCTCACACACTCACAGCTCCCTGACAAGAGGGAGCCAGCTTAGCTTAGCTGCCAACACCCACACATCGTGTCAGCAAGGCGGACAGTCCGCCTGCTTTTAAAAAAAAAACGCCAGGGAAGGCGCAAGGGTGCCAGGGCTGGCACCACGAGGCCTCTGGTGCCACGACGCCTGTAGAGGGCCAGAGTCTGGTCGGTGTCGCAGGTCCCAGCGCCAGACACCCTAACTCTGAGACATAATGAAAGGGTTTTGACTTTATATATCGGCCGTCGCGCAGCTTTTCTAAGGGAAGGTTGCATGTCGGCCCAACATCCCGGCCCCACCAATCAATTACACTCCACACCTACACCTTGGAATTATTGCATGTTAGGTGACATTTCTTCACCATCAATAACCTTAGAATTGGATACTTTGAGATTAGAGCGCACTGGGTACCAATTGATGCAGCATTTCACAAATGAATTGAACACTTTGTGCTTATTGCATGATAAGTGACGATTTGACCGATAAATAACTTGCGAACTGGATACTTCTAAATTAAAGACCAGAGAGACCGCGCTGACCCGCGGATAGTGGAGATACCGGCTGGTGGATCGGAGGCGGTCAGTAGCAGATAGCGAGTGCCGGCTAGCGGATAGCGAGTGCCGGCTAGCGGATAGCGAGTGCCGGCTAGCGGATAGCGAGTGCCGGCTAGCGGATAGCGAGTGCCGGCTAGCGGATAGCGAGTGCCGGCTAGCGGATAGCGGATACGGAGCGTCTGTCGAATGTGGAGAATTGCGATAGCGAAATAAAATCAAAATCTTTATTGATTAATAAATAATAAAAAGTTATTTCTGGTAATTAGGGAAGCGACATGTGTGTGTGTTGGCATGGACGGAAACTCAATAAAATACATACTGTTATACATTGAAAACTTACAGACTAAATATAACATGAATTTCTATAAATGTTCACAGGCTCTGAACTGTTCAGCATGAACAGGCTCACGGGCCTGGAACAAACTCATATTCAACACAAAAACTCATACGTAAATCCAAAGGGAGGGAGTGAATTATCAGGGGGGGAAAGCACCAAGCCATTACGACTATATAGCACTTGGAAGGGGTCAGAATAAGGATTTGGGATGGGACGGGAGGAAAGGAATGGTGCCCAACCACTTGGAGACGGTCGGGGATTGAACGCCGACCTGCATGAAGCGAGACTCTCGTTCTACCGTCCATTTCAAGTGGTTGGGCACGTGAATCCGGAACTGAGTTAAGAAGACTGTCTTATGGTATTTGATGGATGGGTGATGCTGCCAGACACAAGTATATCATCTGTTTGTTTACAGTGAGGTTGATACAGGGAGAATGGTGGCGCCTGATAGCTGAGTAGACAGCGCTTCGGATTCGTAGTGCTGAGGTACCGGGTTCGATCCCCGGTGGAGGCGGAAACAAATGGGCAGAGTTTCTTTCACCCCCTGATGCCCCTGTTCACCTAGCAGTAAATAGGTACCTGGGAGTTAGCTGCTACGGGCTGCTTCCTGGGGGATGTGTAACAAAAAGGAGGCCTGGTCGAGGACCGGGCCGCGGGGACGCTAAGCCCCGAAATCATCACAAGATAACCTCAAGATCTCAAGATAACCAAGATAATGAGTGATTCAGATCTGGATATCCAATCGTCAGTGCTAATTAGATAGAGTAGTTAAGTAAATGAATTTAAGTGAAGCGGTTAAGTATCAATTAAATGTGATGGAGAACAGTGTGAGTGTGGTGGAGAACAGTGTGAGTGTGGTGGAGAACAGTGTGAGTGTGGTGGAGAACAGTGTGAGTGTAGTGGAGAACAGTGTGAGTGTGGTGGAGAACAGTGTGAGTGTGGTGGAGAACAGTGTGAGTGTAGTGGAGAACAGTGTGAGTGTGGTGGAGAACAGTGTGAGTGTGGTGGAGAACAGTGTGAGTGTAGTGGAGAACAGTGTGAGTGTGGTGGAGAACAGTGTGAGTGTGGTGGAGAACAGTGTGAGTGTAGTGGAGAACAGTGTGAGTGTGGTGGAGAACAGTGTGAGTGTGGTGGAGAACAGTGTGAGTGTGGTGGAGAACAGTGTGAGTGTAGTGGAGAACAGTGTAAGTGTGGTGGAGAACAGTGTGAGTGTGGTGGAGAACAGTGTGAGTGTGGTGGAGAACAGTGTAAGTGTGGTGGAGAACAGTGTGAGTGTGGAGGAGAACAGTGTAAGTGTGGTGGAGAACAGTGTGAGTGTGGTGGAGAACAGTGTAAGTGTGGTGGAGAACAGTGTGAGTGTGGTGGAGAACAGTGTAAGTGTGGTGGAGAACAGTGTGAGTGTGGTGGAGAACAGTGTGAGTGTGGTGGAGAACAGTGTGAGTGTGGTGGAGAACAGTGTGAGTGTGGTGGAGAACAGTGTAAGTGTGGTGGAGAACAGTGTGAGTGTGGAGGAGAACAGTGTAAGTGTGGTGGAGAACAGTGTAAGTGTGGTGGAGAACAGTGTGAGTGTGGTGGAGAACAGTGTGAGTGTGGTGGAGAACAGTGTGAGTGTGGTGGAGAACAGTGTAAGTGTGGTGGAGAACAGTGTGAGTGTGGTGGAGAACAATGTAAGTGTGGTGGAGAACAGTGTAAGTGTGGTGGAGAACAGTGTAAGTGTGGTGGAGAACAGTGTGAGTGTGGTGGAGAACAGTGTAAGTGTGGTGGAGAACAGTGTAAGTGTGGTGGAGAACAGTGTGAGTGTAGTGGAGAACAGTGTAAGTGTGGTGGAGAACAGTGTAAGTGCGGAGGAGAATAGGTACAAGAAGCCACTCCATATAGACAGGTCCTCCCACTAACTGAGGCCAGCCCAGGAGCTAGAGATGGACCTGAGAGAGAGAGAGAGAGAGAGAGAGAGAGAGAGAGAGAGAGAGAGAGAGAGAGAGAGAGAGAGAGAGAGAGAGAGAGAGAGAGAGAGAGAGAGAGAGAGAGAGAGAGAGAGAGAGAGGAGTAGCGTGTGGTGCTCAGCCACTATGCCACAGTCCAGCGTGTCATTACATAGCGCCCCCGGGCCGCTCCCAGCACAGATTTATATCTATATTAACACGGCCCAATCGCCTCCAGCACGCCGTCAACCGCATAATATGCTGTACAAATGCCTCGGTCACTGCGCTATGAAATGTAAATATTAGCGGAGGTCTGGTGATCTTCAAGAACAAATATGGAACATTCCTGGTTGATTGTTCTCTCAGGAAGTGACTAATTAGACTCACTTTGCCCACATGTTCTTAATGTGCCCACATGTTCTTAATGTGCCCACATGTTCTTAATGTGCCCACATGTTCTTAATGAGATGGTTAGTGCATACCAAATTGTTCCTTCGCACCTCAGGCAGCACAGGTGAGAGGTACTAACAGGCCGGGGGTTACCTTTTTAGGGGACATCACTGCAAGGTCACTACCGCCTCAGGGGTCACGACCCCAGGGTCATTATCCTAGGGTTGGCAACTCAGGGGTCACTGTGAGAGAGCAGTCACTCAGCTTGCACTATTGCATGAGTGTTGCATAGGTGAAATGAATCGATGAATCAACCGGTTGTACTCAAGTGCACCAGTCAAGGGTCACTATCCCAATGGTCACTATCCCAATATACACCACCCCAATGGTCACCACCCCAATGGTCACCACCCCAGGCTGACTCCCCGGCTTCACACATACCCCATCAATAATGTCCCCCCTGTTCTTGAGTACAGATTGAACGCGAAGTGATATTCCGTGCATATGATCAGCAATAATTGCAAATGACAAGGTGAGCTTAAACCCAATAACAATGTATCAGATTCTATAAAAAAAAAAATTCTCTCGGGTGACCCTCGAGGCGCTGGAGCCGGTATAGCCATCCAGGACCAGCAATCAGAGGTCATCTCAGTATACACCCTTGACCAACTTGTGGTTAAAGGTGGGGTGGTCTTGGAGAGGCTTCAGCCTCCTGATACAACCCATCGCTACCACACTACCAATTATGCTCTCAAGAGTGGATTGTGGTGCTGCTGATCTCCAGTGTGGATACAGGAGCTCCTCCAACACTGTGATGGAGAAATATTAAGTCGAACGTGTAACGCTTTTCACTCTGAGGACGAGTGGTAGTGAGGACACTGAGTAGTGAGGACCTGAGGTAGCGTGCCTCCCTCTCATCAGTAACTCAAAGTGCCAATAACTCCCCCCAAACACCCGCATATAATATATCGACAGCATGTCTTCAACTCATAAATCACCGTCCGGAAATATTAGAGGCCATATTTCACTTCAAACACATCTTGCCCCTCTAATTTATTTTCTTCAATAACATTAGATTTGCAAGTAAAATGTCCAAGGCCGCACGCCATGCATCATCTGCCCGCTCGCGTTAATTATTGTCTATGTAATATTTAGTATTTAGTTAATATGATCTTGGTGACACTTGTCGTTAGTGACAGAGACGCGCACTCAATCCTCGCACGAGTTGATGCACGCACTTCCCATTGGTGAGGTTGCACGCAATGTTTACCAGTGAAGCCACACGCAATATTCAGCTGTGGCGCCACACACAATCTTCACCACTTCTCTGCACTCATCCATGTTTATGTGCAATAATACATATTGTTTCTTTGTACTCGAGTGAGTGCGCTTAAATAATTTATTTTGACTCTGCTGTATCTGCTATATGACTAGCACACCTTTCCTGTTGTGTTTACGCCTGTGTCGGGAGCCGGGTCGGCCGAGCGGACAGCACGCGGGACTTGTGAACCTGTGGTCCTGGGTTCGATCCCAGGCGCCGGCGAGAAACAATGGGCAGTTTCTTTCACCCTATGCCCCTGTTACCTAGCAGTAAAATAGGTACCTGGGTGTTAGTCAGCTGTCACGGGCTGCTTCCTGGGGGTGGAGGCCTGGTCGAGGACCGGGCCGCGGGGACATTAAAAGCCCCGAAATCATCTCAAGATAACCTCAAGGGTGTCCGCCTCGTATTCAACGCATAATGTTACGAGGCTTCATAACATTAGTGAAGCCTCGTAGTCAATTCACATTCACTTGACAACATTTGCTTCGTGTGTTCCCTCCTGACTTCTTCTCTCCCTCATGTCCCTTACTGACTTCTTATTGTTGACACCCCACACTCTGACCTCTAGTCTCTAGCAGTTTACAGTCCCGCCATCTTGTCTTCTGATTTATTTAAATATTTCAGCAGTCTTTGGTGATAAAATAAAGAGCATTTAGAGAAAATCTTGTCGTTTATCTTTCTATTCGTAGGAGTATTTGCTTCTACGACCCTTTTAGTAGTAATATTATTTATTTCATAATACAGAGTTAAACACTTATAATATTGGTTGGGTGTAAAACAGGAGCATTAAAAATAGTAAAGTTTGTGTCCTTGAAGCCACAGTTTTCTTTGAACGTCGACGCTGGACAGGAACTGAGAAGGCAGCGGGCATATCCTTAGAGGCTCGCCGCCCACACTGTGTCACTATCTTGGGTCCTTTGTTGCTTCGTTGAGTCTGGAACCCAGATCCTTAAGAATGTTCATTGCACTCTCTTCCAGTGAGTCAAAGGTCTCAGATCCTATAGGATCAAAGTTGTACTATTTTCTTGCACCTGTTTGAATTGAATCCTTCCCTGTGTGTGGCAGTGGCACCTCTTGACTAAAGCAGAGGGTAACGTTTGTGCTTGCATAGGTCTCAAACCAGCTGTCTGCCATTCCTCCATGGCCATAGTGTGATTCCATTTAGTCGACCAGAGAGAACAGTGGAATTATAGAATTATGGGACATTAGAACATTAGAAAACGAGGTTCTCTCTCTCTGCTGGACACTGGGCTCAGGCTTCTCATAATCATATACTTAGACTTTATGGTGCTTTGTGTGCTATCCCGTAGATTTTCTGCAAGCGGAGGGTGACTGCAATGTGGAGCTGCTGCAAATCAAGATGAGTGACTTTTGCAGACACAGGGACTGCCAAAAGGAAATCCCCTGCATGGGGAGCTGCATGGCTGTGAGGCGAGCATACTCCCTGACTGTTATGACTGTTTCTAAGAAAGGTGCAGTTTCTTTGCTACGATAAAGTTGTCCCAGTTGGATTGTTTATTGGCTGCTGGTAGGGGTAGTTTGAGTGCTGGGGCTGCCAAGATATCCCATTTTGTGATACATTCTTCAAAGCAGGGGTATATCCGTGCTGCGTCACCTAAGATATCGGGTAGAAGTTTGTTAATCAGGTCATCTGATGCCGGGGGAGGATGATAAGAAGACTGGAACAACAATTTGGGTGGCAGTGTAGACACCAAGGCCACCGAGTCTGACTAGAAAAGTGGCTTGCTTCCACAGATAGTCATTGACGTAAAACGTTGACACCTTTTTCTAACACGGTTTTGGGCTGTTGTAAGATGGAGTGCTCCTCGAAAAAGTATGTTAGCCATAGAAGTGATAGGCACCTTGTGAGAAGATAAAATACATCATGAGCATCGATGTCACCAGTCCTATCTTCCCTGCTCTTTAGGTCTGTGATTTTCTTTCCAAGAATTTATTGCGTTAGGTCTGAGAGAAGCGCCGAGGAGAGTGCTGTCTGCGGGCCTGATTATATGAAACTCAATAGAAAACAGATTTTACTCCATTAATAATATTTGGGTTTTAGGAAACTATTTTATACTTGGAGGAGATTAGGGAGAAGCCTAAGTTGTCTCCTTGCTCCCAAATTTTATCATAATTTATTTCAAGATATTCATTGTTTTGCGAATTATTTTCAATCTTCTTCATCTGTAATTAATGTTAACCTACACATGATCTTGTGACTTATTTCAGAATTTCCTCAGCCTGTTAATGTTCTGTTTAATGACGGCAAAATTAGTAAGAAGTAAACTTGTATATGTTGCTTCAGAGTTTGCACATCAGTTTTAATGAACATGAATTCTTCAGAATTTAAACAAATAATTAATCGGTCTTTAATCATTAATCCCGGGTTCGATTACCTCGCAGGACGTTATTTTCACCTAACAGTAAATAACTACAAGGGAGTTAGGACACTGTTATGGCAGGCATCCTGTGAAACGGACATCCGTTGGCCTAGGGAAAAGTTATAAGCCTAATAGGTTTCCTGTCCGAAAGATGGGAAACTAAAACTTTGTTCTAATAAAATATATAATATCAAGCTACATACATGTCCGTTAGCTCAGTTGGTAGAGCGCCAGATACAGTATCGTAGATAACACGGAACTATCCCTCTGGAGGTCACAGGTTCGAGTCCTGTACGGGCTGTCTATATTTTGTTAGATTTTTCATAATTACATCCATAACATTTGTGAAGCGTGTCTTTTATGCTTACATTATGCATATATGCTTATGAAACGGTCATTCGTTGGCCTAGGGAAACGTCATAAGCCTAACAGTTTTCGTGTTTTAAAGATGAGAAACTAAATCTTTGTTTTAATAAAATATATCAAATGAATACAATCATACCTGTTAGCTCAGATGGCAGAGCGCCGTGAGCGTAACCCTACGCAACAAACCGGAGGTCGCAGGTTCGAGTCCTGTTCAGGCTGGCAACGTTTCCTTAGATTTTTAAAATTACATCCATGACATTAGTGAAGCGTGTCTTTTACGCTTCTTTTATGCTTTTATGCTGATGAAACGGTCATACCTTGGCTTAGGAAAACGTTACAAACCTAACAGGTTTCCTGTCCAAAGATGGTAGGAACTAAAATGTTCCTTGAATAAAATATATAGCATCATAACAGTAAAGAGTAAGTAGGTACATGATCCCAAATATATAGGTCCCAAAAAATAGGTTTATGAACCCAAATTCGCGGACAGAGCCGACCAGTGGGACAATCTTGCCAACTCTCACCCACGTTTGTTTTTGTCCAAACGACTGCAAACAGGCCAAATGGGATAGTCCCATAGTGGAGAACATTGCCACAGCATTGATGGATATTCACAGCATATTTTGTATGATCTTTTAATGGTTTTTATGCTCATAGAACGGTCATCTGTGGGATTAGGAACACGTCATAAGCCTAACAAGTTTCCAGTCCGAAAATGGGGAACTAAAATTTTGTTTTTATAAAATACATATCATCTTAGTACACACATGTCCGTTAGCTCAGTTGGTAGAGCGCCAGGTAATGGCCCAGCCCTGGGAAACAAACTGGAGGTCACAGGTTCGAGTCCTGTACAGGCTGGCTATATTTTGTTAGGTTTTTTATATTACATCCATAACATTAGTGAAGAGTGTCTTTTATGCTTCTTTAATGCTGTTTTGCTTATGAAACGGTCATTCATTGGCCTAGGAAAACGTCATAAGCCTAACAGGATTCCTGTCCGAAACTTGGGAGGAACTAAAACTTGGCTTTGATAAAACATATAGCATCATAATAATAAATAGGTACATGATCCTATATTTATAGGTCCCAATAACAAGTTTATGAACCCAAATTCGCAGACGCACCGACCAGTGGGACAATCTTGCCAACTCTCACCCGTGACCAACTTTTCTAAACGACTGCAAACAGGCCAAATGGGATAGTCCCATAGTGGAGAACATTGCCACAACATTGCTGGAGGCAGCTTCTGGGAAGGACAAAGAGCGCCTTGTAGCTGTGCAAGCTCGCCATGCTGGGGACTTCCTGTTGGCTGTCTCTAATTCCATTTTGGGCGCCCGCCTGGACCATCGGGACCTAAAAACAGTGGTGTTGTCATGCGCCCCGATACCGATTCCCCTATCTCCACCGAACACCGGTGGATCTACGGCTATGCGCGGGAAGACCAACACGGCAGCCATGGAGGGAAGGTAAACAGGTCGTGTGGGACTACATATGTGTGTTTACATTGACTGATACTTATCTACCTCACTGTACAGCTGAGGGAGGCGGGGCAGCCACCTTCAGGGAGACCCAGAAAACTAGTAAGTACAGGGACCTGGAACGTTGTTATAGGTTTGTGCCAATTGGCTCTGAGACCCTGGGCGCCTGGGTAAATGTGCATCTAAGTTCTTAAAGGAGGTGGGTGAGGAACTCATTAGGCAAACTAGAGACTCAAGAGCGGCCAGTTTCCTGTTCCAGCACTTCCGTGTTGCGAACCAGAGAGGAAATGCTTGCTGTATCTTGGGCACGCACCCGACCTCTGACGAGCTGGATGAGGTCTTCGAACATTTAGTGTTATATGTGTGTGATTTTTTTTTTAACTGTTACATATATACATGCCCGCTATCTCAATTGGCAGAGCGCCAGGTTCTGTTTACGTCAACATACCGGAGGTCACAGGTTCGAATCCCGTACAGGGTGGCTTTTTTTTTTTTTTTTTAGATTTTTCATAATTACATCCTTACCATTAGTGAATCATATTTTTTATGCTTCTTTAATGCTTTTATGCTTATGAAACGTTCATCTGTGGACTTAGGGAAACGTCATAAAATTAACGGGGTTTCTTTCCGAAAGATGGAGAATTAAAACTTTGTTTTAATAAAATATATAGCATCATAATATATACATGTCCGTTAGCCCAGTTGGTAGAGCGCCAGAAACAGTATCATAGATAACACGGAACTATCCCTCTGGAGGTCACAGGTTCGAGTCCTGTACGGGCTGTCTATATTTTGTTAGATTTTTATAATTACATCCATAACATCAGTGAAGTATGTCTTTTATACTTCTTTAATGCTGTTATGCTTATGAAACGGTCATCCGTTGGCTTAGGGAAACGTGATAACCCTAACAGGTTTCCTGTCCCAAAGTTAGGATGAACTAAAACTTTACTTTGATAAAATATATAGCATCATAACAGTAAATAGGTAAATGATCCTAAATTTATAGGTCCCAATAATAGGTCTATGATCCCAAATTCGCGGACGCACCGGCCAGTGGGACAATCTTGCCAACTCTCACGCGTGACCAACTTTTCCAAATGTAGCGAGTAAATCTTATACTCGCTCTATTATCTCATTATCATAATAGCATAACTAATTAGCACTAATTACAGAAGCTACAATCCTTTCCCCAATTACAGGTAATACTCTTCTCATCTTGTTGGAGGGAGCTGAGGTGTAGTCACCATATAAGCAAGCGATATGAGGAAAAGCTAACAGTACAATTCCCACAGTCAACAATGTAGCACTCGGTGTGTACAGTTCTAATCGACCCAAGACGCTACAGCCTCGACACAGAGCAGACAACAGACTACGACCGCATCGAGCCGCCACGCTCTCGCTCTCCGAGTTCAGACACTCACAATTCCCAATTGAGCCGCCATGCTCTCCCACATAGAGTTCCACGATTCTGGCCTCACTCAGCTCTCTGCTCTGCTCCCGGCTTCGTCTTAACGTCTACGACACTGCTGTATCCAGAACTACTAAATAAATATGAAACTCAATAAACACTGTGTATCTAATCAACCCAACAACGTAACATAAACCGTACGTTACACAAAAGACTGCAAACAGGCGAAATAGGATAGCCACATAGTGGAGAACATTGCCACAACATTGGTGGAGGCAACTTCTGGGAAGGACAAAGCTCGTAGCTGTGCAAGCTCCCCATGCTGGGGACTTCCTGTTGGCTGTCCCTAATCCCCTCCTAGGGCGCCCGCCTGGACCATCGGGCCCTAAGTATTGGTGTTGCCCTGCACCTTGCCACCCCTATCACCACCGAACACCGGTGAATCTGCGGGTATGCGTACGCAGACCAATACGGCAGTCATGGTCTCATCTGTCGTAGATCACGGAGGTCTTTGAACATTGATTGTTATTAAGTGCTTTCGGGATATTGGGAAAATAGCTTCGGCTGCTAATGTGTTTTGAACAGTTATGGTGGTAGAATGGTTTAAGAACCAGATATGCCTTGTGCATGGTGGTCCTGGCTGTCTGGGTTCAAATCCTTCTGTGGTGTGGAGTTTTCAGCTGCATATATGCTTGGGGACCATTCAAGCTTGTTTGTATTGATTTTTATGTGTTTTGTTTTTTATCTATTGCATATATACATGCTCGTTATCTCCACTGGCAGAGCGCCAGGTTCTGTTGACGTCAACATACCGGAGGCCACAGGTTCGAATCCTGTACAGGGTGGCTGTGTTTTGTTAGATATTTCATAATTACATCTATAACATTAGTGAAGCATATTTTGTATGATCTTTTAATGGTTTTTATGCTCATAGAACGGTCATCTGTGGGACTAGGAACACGTCATAAGCTTAACAGGTTTCCTGTTCGAAAATGGGGAACTAAAATTTTCTTTATATAAAATATATAGCATCATAGCACATAGATGTCCGTTAGCTCAGTTGGTAGAGCGCCAGGTAATGACCCAGCACTGGGAAACAAACTGGAGGTCACAGGTTCGAGTCCTGTACGGGCTGGCAGTATTTTGTTAGATATTCCATAATTACATCCATAATATTATTGAAGCATGTCTTTTTGCTTCTTTTCTGTTTTTATGCTGATGAAACGGTCATCCGTTGGCTTAGAGGAACGTCATAAGCTCAACAAGTTTCCTGTCTTAAAGATGGGGAACTAAAATCTCTTTTAATAACATATATAGCTCAAAATGTATGAATGCTTGTTAGCTCAGCTGGTAGAGCGCCGTGTAGCGTAATATTACGTAACAAATTGGAGGGCACAGGTTCGAGTCCTGTACAGGCTGGCTATGTTTTGTTAGGTTTTTTATATTACATCCATAACATTAGTGAAGCGTGTCTTTTATGCTTCTTTAATGCTGTTTTGCTTATGAAACGGTCATTCATTGGCCTAGGGAAACGTCATAAGCCTAACAGGATTCCTGTCCGAAACTTGGGAGGAACTAAAACTTGGCTTTGATAAAACATATAGCATCATAATAATAAATAGGTACATGATCCTATATTTATAGGTCCCAATAACAAGTTTATGAACCCAAATTCGCGGACGCACCGGCCAGTGGGACAATCTTGCCAACTCTCACCCGTGACCAACTTTTCTAAACGACTGCAAACAGGCCAAATGGGATAGTCCCATAGTGGAGAACATTGCCACAACATTGCTGGAGGCAGCTTCTGGGAAGGACAAAGAGCGCCTCGTAGCTGTGCAAGCTCGCCATGCTGGGGACTTCCTGTTGGCTGTCTCTAATTCCATTTTGGGCGCCCGCCTGGACCATCGGGACCTAAAAACAGTGGTGTTGTCATGCGCCCCGATACCGATTCCCCTATCTCCACCGAACACCGGTGGATCTACGGCTATGCGCGGGAAGACCAACACGGCAGCCATGGTCTCATATGTCGTCGGTTACCGGGAAAGATTGCCAGACATAAAGCAGTCAATGACATCATGAAGAGAAGTTAGGCTACAGTTGGGTGTCCAGCACAAAGGGAACCTCAGTTATGCAGACCTGACAAAAGACACAAACGCCCAGATGGAGTCACCCGGCAGCCATGGAGGGAAGGTAAACAGGTCGTGTGGGACTACATATGTGTGTTTACATTGACTGATACCTATCTACCTCACAGTACAGCTGAGGGAGGCGGGGCAGCCACCTTCAGGGAGACCCAGAAAACTAGTAAGTACAGGGACCTGGAACGTTGTTATAGGTTTGTGCCAATTGGCTCTGAGACCCTGGGCGCCTGGGTAAATGTGCATCTAAGTTCTTAAAGGAGGTGGGTGAGGAACTCATTAGGCAAACTAGAGACTCAAGAGCGGCCAGTTTCCTGTTCCAGCACTTCCGTGTTGCGAACCAGAGAGGAAATGCTTGCTTTATCTTGGGTACGTACCAGACCTCTGACGAGCTGGATGACGTCTTCGAACATTTAGTGTTATATGTGTGTGATTTTTTTTTTAACTGTTACATATATACATGCCCGTTATCTCAATTGGCAGAGCGCCAGGTTCTGTTTACGTCAACATACCGGTCACAGGTTCGAATCCCGTACAGGGTGGCTTTTTTTTTTTTTTAGATTTTTCATAATTTCATCCTTACCATTAGTGAAGCATATTTTTTATGCTTCTTTAATGCTTTTATGCTTATGAAACGTTCATCTGTGGACTTAGGGAAACGTCATAAAATTAACGGGGTTTCTTTCCGAAAGATGGAGAATTAAAACTTTGTTTTAATAAAATATATAGCATCATAATATATACATGTCCGTTAGGCCAGTTGGTAGAGCGCCAGATACAGTATCGTAGATAACACGGAACTATCCCTCTGGAGGTCACAGGTTCGAGTCCTGTACGGGCTGTCTATATTTTGTTAGATTTTTATAATTACATCCATAACATCAGTGAAGTATGTCTTTTATACTTCTTTAATGCTGTTATGCTTATGAAACGGTCATCCGTTGGCTTAGGGAAACGTGATAACCCTAACAGGTTTCCTGTCCCAAAGTTAGGATGAACTAAAACTTTACTTTGATAAAATATATAGCATCATAACAGTAAATAGATAAATGATCCTAAATTTATAGGTCCCAATAATAGGTCTATGATCCCAAATTCGCGGACGCACCGGCCAGTGGGACAATCTTGCCAACTCTCACCCGTGACCAACTTTTCCAAATGTAGCGAGTACTCGCTCTATTATCTCATTATCATAATAGCATAACTAATTAGCACTAATTACAGAAGCTACAATCCTTTCCCCAATTACAGGTAATACTCTTCTCATCTTGTTGGAGGGAGCTGAGGTGTAGTCACCATATAAGCAAGCGATATGAGGAAAAGCTAACAGTACAATTCCCACAGTCAACAATGTAGCACTCGGTGTGTACAGTTCTAATCGACCCAAGACGCTACAGCCTCGACACAGAGCAGACAACAGACTACGACCGCATCGAGCCGCCACGCTCTCGCTCTCCGAGTTCAGACACTCACAATTCCCAATTGAGCCGCCATGCTCTCCCACATAGAGTTCCACGACTCTGGCCTCACTCAGCTCTCTGCTCTGCTCCAGGCTTCGTCTTAACGTCTACGACACTGCTGTATCCAGAACTACTAAATAAATATGAAACTCAATAAACACTGTGTATCTAATCAACCCAACAACGTAACATAAACCGTACGTTACACAAAAGACTGCAAACAGGCGAAATAGGATAGCCACATAGTGGAGAACATTGCCACAACATTGGTGGAGGTAACTTCTGGGAAGGACAAAGCTCTTAGCTGTGCAAGCTCCCCATGCTGGGGACTACCTGTTGGCTGTCCCTAATCCCCTCCTAGGGCGCCCGCCTGGACCATCGGGCCCTAAGTATTGGTGTTGCCCTGCACCTTGCCACCCCTATCACCACCGAACACCGGTGAATCTGCGGGTATGCGTGCGCAGACCAATACGGCAGTCATGGTCTCATCTGTCGTAGATCACGGAGGTCTTTGAACATTGATTGCTATTAAGTGCTGTCGGGATATTGGGAAAATAGCCTCGGCTGCTAATGTCTTTTGATCAGTTATTGTTATAGAGTGGTTTAAGAACCAGATATGCCTTGTGCATGGTGCTCCTGGCTGTCTGGGTTCGAATCCTTCTGTGGTGTGGAGTTTTCAGCTGCATATATGCTTGGGGACCATTCAAGCTTGTTTGTATTGATTGTTATGTGTTGTGTTTTTTATCTATTGCATATATACATGCTCGTTATCTCCACTGGCAGAGCGCCAGGTTCTGTTGACGTCAACATACCGGAGGCCACAGGTTCGAATCCTGTACAGGGTGGCTGTGTTTTGTTAGATATTTCATAATTACATCTATAACATTAGTGAAGCATATTTTGTATGATCTTTTAATGGTTTTTATGCTCATAGAACGGTCATCTGTGGGACTAGGAACACGTCATAAGCTTAACAGGTTTCCTGTTCGAAAATGGGGAACTAAAATTTTCTTTATATAAAATATATAGCATCATGGCATATAGATGTCCGTTAGCTCAGTTGGTAGAGCGCCAGGTAATGACCCAGCCCTGGGAAACAAACTGGAGGTCACAGGTTCGAGTCCTGTACGGACTGGCAGTATTTTGTTAGATATTCCATAATTACATCCATAATATTATTGAAGCATGTCTTTTTGCTTCTTTTCTGTTTTTATGCTGATGAAACGGTCATCCGTTGGCTTAGAGAAACGTCATAAGCTCAACAAGTTTCCTGTCTTAAAGATGGGGAACTAAAATCTCTTTTAATAACATATATAGCATAAGAATGTATGAATGCCTGTTAGCTCAGATGGCAGAGCGCCGTGTAGCGTAATATTACGTAACAAACTGGAGGTCACAGGTTCGAGTCCTGTACAGGCTGGCTATATTTTGTTAGGTTTTTTTATATTACATCCATAACATTAGTGAAGCGTGTCTTTTATGCTTCTTTAATGCTGTTTTGCTTATGAAACGGTCATTCATTGGCCTAGGGAAACGTCATAAGCCTAACAGGATTCCTGTCCGAAACTTGGGAGGAACTAAAACTTGGCTTTGATAAAACATATAGCATCATAATAATAAATAGGTACATGATCCTATATTTATAGGTCCCAATAACAAGTTTATGATCCCAAATTCGCGGACGCACCGGCCAGTGGGACAATCTTGCCAACTCTCACCCGTGACCAACTTTTCTAAACGACTGCAAACAGGCCAAATGGGATAGTCCCATAGTGGAGAACATTGCCACAGCATTGTTGGAGGCAGCTTCTGGGAAGGACAAAGAGTGCCTTGTAGCTGAGCAAGCTCCTCATGCTGGGGACTTCCTGTTGGCTGTCCCTAATTCCATTTTGGGCGCCTGCCTGGACCATCGGGACCTAAAAACAGTGGTGTTGTCATGCGCCCCGATACCAGTTCCCCTATCTCCACCGAACACCGGTGGATCTACGGCTATGCGCGGGAAGACCAACACGGCAGCCATGGTCTCATCTGTCGTAGGTTACCGGGAAAGATTGCCAGACATGAAGCAGTGAATGACATCATGAAGAGAAGTTTGGCTACAGTTGGGTGTCCAGCACAAAGGGAACCTCGCTTGTGCAGTCCTGACAACAGACACAAACGCCCAGATGGAGTCACCCGGCAGCCATGGAGGGATAGTAAACAGGTCGTGTGGGACTACACGTGTGTGTTTACATTGACTGATACCTATCTACCTCACAGTACAGCTGAGGGAGGCGGGGCGGCCACCTTCAGGGAGACTCAGAAAACTAGTAAGTACACGGACCTGGAACGTTGTTATAGGTTTGTGCCAATAGGCTCTGAGACCCTGGGCGCCTGGGTAAATGTGCATCTAAGTTCTTAAAGGAGGTGGGTGAGGAACTCATTAGGCAAACTAGAGACTCAAAAAAAAAGCAACACTTAGTGGGCCAGCCAGAGGCTTAGGGCCCGCGCAGGAATATCCCAGCAAAAAAAAAAAAAATAGAGACTCAAGAGCGGCCAGTTTCCTGTTCCAGCACTTCCGTGTCGCGATCCAGAGAGGAAATGCTTGCTGTATCTTGGGCACGCACCCGACCTCTGACGAGCTGGATGACGTCTTCGAACATTTAGTGTTATATGTGTGTGATTTTTTTTAAACTGTTACATATATACATGCCCGTTATCTCAATTGGCAGAGTGCCAGGTTCTGTTTACGTCAACATACCGGAGGTCACAGGTTCGAATCCCGTACAGGGTGGCTTTTTTTTTTTTTCGATTTTTCATAATTACATCCTTACCATTAGTGAAGCATATTTTTTATGCTTCTTTAATGCTTTTATGCTTATGAAACGTTCATCTGTGGACTTAGGGAAACGTCATAAAATTAACGGGGTTTCTTTCCGAAAGATGGAGAATTAAAACTTTGTTTTAATAAAATATATAGCGTCACAATACATACATGTCCGTTAGCTCAGTTGGTAGAGCGCCAGATATAGTATCGTAGATAACACGGAACTATCCCTCTGGAGGTCACAGGTTCGAGTCCTGTACGGGCTGTCTATATTTTGTTAGATTTTTATAATTACATCCATAACATCAGTGAAGTATGTCTTTTATACTTCTTTAATGCTGTTATGCTTATGAAACGGTCATCCGTTGGCTTAGGGAAACGTGATAACCCTAACAGGTTTCCTGTCCCAAAGTTAGGATGAACTAAAACTTTACTTTGATAAAATATATAGCATCATAACAGTAAATAGGTAAATGATCCTAAATTTATAGGTCCCAATAATAGGTCTATGATCCCAAATTCGCGGACGCACCGGTCAGTGGGACAATCTTGCCAACTCTCACCCGTGACCAACTTTTCCAAATGTAGCGAGTAAATCTTATACTCGCTCTATTATCTCATTATCATAATAGCATAACTAATTAGCACTTATTACAGAAGCTACAATCCTTTCCCCAATTACAGGCAATACTCTTCTCATATTGTTAGAGGGAACTGAGGTGTAATCACCATATAAGCAAGCGATATGAGGAATAGCGAACAGTACAATTCCCACAGTCAACAATGTAGCACTCGGCGTGTAAAGTTCTAATCGACCCAAGACGCTACAGCCTCGACACAGAGCAGACAGCAGACTACGACCGCATCGAGCCGGCACGCTCTCGCTCTCCGAGTTCAGACACTCACAATTCCCAATTGAGCCACCATGCTCTCCCACATAGAGTTCCACGACTCTGGCCTCACTCAGCTCTCTGCTCTGCTCCAGGCTTCGTCTTAACGTCTACGACACTGCTGTATCCAGGACTACTAAATAAATATGAAACTCAGCAAACACTGTGTATCTAATCAACCCAACAACGTAACATAAACCATACTTACACAAAAGACTGCAAACAGGCAAAATAGGATAGCCACATAGTGGAGAACATTGCCACAACATTGGTGGAGGTAACTTCTGGGAAGGACAAAGCTCTTAGCTGTGCAAGCTCCCCATGCTGGGGACTTCCTGTTGGCTGTCCCTAATTCCTCCTAGGGCGCCCGCCTGGACCATTGGGCCCTAAGTATTGGTGTTGCCCTGCGCCTTGCCACCCCTATCGCCACCGAACACCGGTGAATCTGCGGCTATGCGCGCGCAGACCAATACGGCAGTCATGGTCTCATCTGTCGTAGATCACGGAGGTCTTTGAACATTGATTGTTATTAAGTGCTGTCGGGATATTGGGAAAATAGCTTCGGCTACTAATGTCTTTTGAACAGTTATGGTGGTAGAGTGGTTTAAGAACCAGATATGCCTTGTGCATGGTGCTCCTGGCTGTCTGGGTTCGAATCCTTCTGGGGTGTGGAGTTTTCAGCTGCATATATGCTTGGGGACCATTCAAGCTTGTTTGTATTGATTGTTATGTGTTGTGTTTTTTATCTATTGCAGATATACATGCTCGTTATCTCCACTGGCAGAGCGCCAGGTTCTGTTGACGTCAACATACCGGAGGCCACAGGTTCGAATCCTGTACAGGGTGGCTGTGTTTTGTTAGATATTTCATAATTACATCTATAACATTAGTGAAGCATATTTTGTATGATCTTTTAATGGTTTTTATGCTCATAGAACAGTCATCTGTGGGACTAGGAACACGTCATAAGCCTAACAGGTTTCCTGTCCGAAAATGGGGAACTAAAATTTTGTTTTTATAAAATACATGGCATCTTAGTACATACATGTCCGTTAGCTCAGTTGGTAGAGCGCCAGGTAATGACCCGGCCCTGCTGGGAAACAAACTGGAGGTCACAGGTTCGAGTCCTGTACGGGGTGGCAGTATTTTGTTAGATATTCCATAATTGCATCCATAATATTATTGAAGCATGTCTTTTTGCTTCTTTTCTGTTTTTATGCTGATGAAACGGTCATCCGTTGGCTTAGGGAAACGTCATAAGCTCAACAAGTTTCCTGTCTTAAAGATGGGCAACTGAAACTTCTTTTAATAACATATATAGCATGAGAATGTATGAATGCCTGTTAGCTCAGATGGCAGAGCGCCGTGTAGCGTAATATTACGTAACAAACTGGAGGTCACAGGTTCGAGTCCTGTACAGGCTGGCTATGTTTTGTTAGGTTTTTTATATTACATCCATAACATTTGTGAAGCGTTTCTTTTATGCTTCTTTAATGCTGTTTTGCTTATGAAACGGTCATTCATTGGCCTAGGAAAACGTCATAAGCCTAACAGGATTCCTGTCCGAAACTTGGGAGGAACTAAAACTTGGCTTTGATAAAACATATAGCATCATAATAATAAATAGGTACATGATCCTACATTTATAGGTCCCAATAACAAGTTTATGATCCCAAATTCGCGGACGCACCGGCCAGTGGGACAATCTTGCCAACTCTCACCCGTGACCAACAGTTCTTAACGACTGCAAACAGGCCAAATGGGATAGTCCCATAGTGGAGAACATTGCCACAACATTGCTGGAGGCAGCTTCTGGGAAGGACAAAGAACGCCTTGTAGCTGTACAAGCTCCCCATGCTGGGGACTTCCTGTTGGCTGTCCCTAATTCCATTTTGGGCGCCTGCCTGGACCATCGGGACCTAAACAGTGGTGTTGTCATGCGCCCCGATACCAATTCCCCTATCTCCACCGAACACCGGTGGATCTACGGCTATGCGCGGGAAGACCAACACGGCAGCCATGGTCTCATCTGTCGTAGGTTACCGGGAAAGATTGCCAGACATGAAGCAGTGAATGACATCATGAAGAGAAGTTTGGCTACAGTTGGGTGTCCAGCACAAAGGGAACCTCGGTTGTGCAGACCTGACAACAGACACAAACGCCCAGATGGAGTCACCCGGCAGCCATGGAGGGATAGTAAACAGGTCGTGTGGGACTACACGTGTGTGTTTACATTGACTGATACCTATCTACCTCACAGTACAGCTGAGGGAGGCGGGGCGGCCACCTTCAGGGAGACTCAGAAAACTAGTAAGTACACGGACCTGGAACGTTGTTATAGGTTTGTGCCAATAGGCTCTGAGACCCTGGGCGCCTGGGTAAATGTGCATCTAAGTTCTTAAAGGAGGTGGGTGAGGAACTCATTAGGCAAACTAGAGACTCAAAAAAAAAGCAACACTTAGTGGGCCAGCCAGAGGCTTAGGGCCCGCGCAGGAATATCCCAGCAAAAAAAAAAAAAAAAGAGACTCAAGAGCGGCCAGTTTCCTGTTCCAGCACTTCCGTGTCGCGATCCAGAGAGGAAATGCTTGCTGTATCTTGGGCACGCACCCGACCTCTGACGAGCTGGATGACGTCTTCGAACATTTAGTGTTATATGTGTGTGATTTTTTTTAAACTGTTACATATATACATGCCCGTTATCTCAATTGGCAGAGTGCCAGGTTCTGTTTACGTCAACATACCGGAGGTCACAGGTTCGAATCCCGTACAGGGTGGCTTTTTTTTTTTTCGATTTTTCATAATTACATCCTTACCATTAGTGAAGCATATTTTTTATGCTTCTTTAATGCTTTTATGCTTATGAAACGTTCATCTGTGGACTTAGGGAAACGTCATATAATTAACGGGGTTTCTTTCCGAAAGATGGAGAATTAAAACTTTGTTTTAATAAAATATATAGCGTCACAATACATACATGTCCGTTAGCTCAGTTGGTAGAGCGCCAGATATAGTATCGTAGATAACACGGAACTATCCCTCTGGAGGTCACAGGTTCGAGTCCTGTACGGGCTGTCTATATTTTGTTAGATTTTTATAATTACATCCATAACATCAGTGAAGTATGTCTTTTATACTTCTTTAATGCTGTTATGCTTATGAAACGGTCATCCGTTGGCTTAGGGAAACGTGATAACCCTAACAGGTTTCCTGTCCCAAAGTTAGGATGAACTAAAACTTTACTTTGATAAAATATATAGCATCATAACAGTAAATAGGTAAATGATCCTAAATTTATAGGTCCCAATAATAGGTCTATGATCCCAAATTCGCGGACGCACCGGTCAGTGGGACAATCTTGCCAACTCTCACCCGTGACCAACTTTTCCAAATGTAGCGAGTAAATCTTATACTCGCTCTATTATCTCATTATCATAATAGCATAACTAATTAGCACTTATTACAGAAGCTACAATCCTTTCCCCAATTACAGGCAATACTCTTCTCATATTGTTAGAGGGAACTGAGGTGTAATCACCATATAAGCAAGCGATATGAGGAATAGCGAACAGTACAATTCCCACAGTCAACAATGTAGCACTCGGCGTGTAAAGTTCTAATCGACCCAAGACGCTACAGCCTCGACACAGAGCAGACAGCAGACTACGACCGCATCGAGCCGGCACGCTCTCGCTCTCCGAGTTCAGACACTCACAATTCCCAATTGAGCCACCATGCTCTCCCACATAGAGTTCCACGACTCTGGCCTCACTCAGCTCTCTGCTCTGCTCCAGGCTTCGTCTTAACGTCTACGACACTGCTGTATCCAGGACTACTAAATAAATATGAAACTCAGCAAACACTGTGTATCTAATCAACCCAACAACGTAACATAAACCATACTTACACAAAAGACTGCAAACAGGCAAAATAGGATAGCCACATAGTGGAGAACATTGCCACAACATTGGTGGAGGTAACTTCTGGGAAGGACAAAGCTCTTAGCTGTGCAAGCTCCCCATGCTGGGGACTTCCTGTTGGCTGTCCCTAATTCCTCCTAGGGCGCCCGCCTGGACCATTGGGCCCTAAGTATTGGTGTTGCCCTGCGCCTTGCCACCCCTATCGCCACCGAACACCGGTGAATCTGCGGCTATGCGCGCGCAGACCAATACGGCAGTCATGGTCTCATCTGTCGTAGATCACGGAGGTCTTTGAACATTGATTGTTATTAAGTGCTGTCGGGATATTGGGAAAATAGCTTCGGCTACTAATGTCTTTTGAACAGTTATGGTGGTAGAGTGGTTTAAGAACCAGATATGCCTTGTGCATGGTGCTCCTGGCTGTCTGGGTTCGAATCCTTCTGGGGTGTGGAGTTTTCAGCTGCATATATGCTTGGGGACCATTCAAGCTTGTTTGTATTGATTGTTATGTGTTGTGTTTTTTATCTATTGCAGATATACATGCTCGTTATCTCCACTGGCAGAGCGCCAGGTTCTGTTGACGTCAACATACCGGAGGCCACAGGTTCGAATCCTGTACAGGGTGGCTGTGTTTTGTTAGATATTTCATAATTACATCTATAACATTAGTGAAGCATATTTTGTATGATCTTTTAATGGTTTTTATGCTCATAGAACAGTCATCTGTGGGACTAGGAACACGTCATAAGCCTAACAGGTTTCCTGTCCGAAAATGGGGAACTAAAATTTTGTTTTTATAAAATACATGGCATCTTAGTACATACATGTCCGTTAGCTCAGTTGGTAGAGCGCCAGGTAATGACCCGGCCCTGCTGGGAAACAAACTGGAGGTCACAGGTTCGAGTCCTGTACGGGGTGGCAGTATTTTGTTAGATATTCCATAATTGCATCCATAATATTATTGAAGCATGTCTTTTTGCTTCTTTTCTGTTTTTATGCTGATGAAACGGTCATCCGTTGGCTTAGGGAAACGTCATAAGCTCAACAAGTTTCCTGTCTTAAAGATGGGCAACTGAAACTTCTTTTAATAACATATATAGCATGAGAATGTATGAATGCCTGTTAGCTCAGATGGCAGAGCGCCGTGTAGCGTAATATTACGTAACAAACTGGAGGTCACAGGTTCGAGTCCTGTACAGGCTGGCTATGTTTTGTTAGGTTTTTTATATTACATCCATAACATTTGTGAAGCGTTTCTTTTATGCTTCTTTAATGCTGTTTTGCTTATGAAACGGTCATTCATTGGCCTAGGAAAACGTCATAAGCCTAACAGGATTCCTGTCCGAAACTTGGGAGGAACTAAAACTTGGCTTTGATAAAACATATAGCATCATAATAATAAATAGGTACATGATCCTACATTTATAGGTCCCAATAACAAGTTTATGATCCCAAATTCGCGGACGCACCGGCCAGTGGGACAATCTTGCCAACTCTCACCCGTGACCAACAGTTCTTAACGACTGCAAACAGGCCAAATGGGATAGTCCCATAGTGGAGAACATTGCCACAACATTGCTGGAGGCAGCTTCTGGGAAGGACAAAGAACGCCTTGTAGCTGTACAAGCTCCCCATGCTGGGGACTTCCTGTTGGCTGTCCCTAATTCCATTTTGGGCGCCTGCCTGGACCATCGGGACCTAAACAGTGGTGTTGTCATGCGCCCCGATACCAATTCCCCTATCTCCACCGAACACCGGTGGATCTACGGCTATGCGCGGGAAGACCAACACGGCAGCCATGGTCTCATCTGTCGTAGGTTACCGGGAAAGATTGCCAGACATGAAGCAGTGAATGACATCATGAAGAGAAGTTTGGCTACAGTTGGGTGTCCAGCACAAAGGGAACCTCGGTTGTGCAGACCTGACAACAGACACAAACGCCCAGATGGAGTCACCCGGCAGCCATGGAGGGATAGTAAACAGGTCGTGTGGGACTACACGTGTGTGTTTACATTGACTGATACCTATCTACCTCACAGTACAGCTGAGGGAGGCGGGGCGGCCACCTTCAGGGAGACTCAGAAAACTAGTAAGTACACGGACCTGGAACGTTGTTATAGGTTTGTGCCAATAGGCTCTGAGACCCTGGGCGCCTGGGTAAATGTGCATCTAAGTTCTTAAAGGAGGTGGGTGAGGAACTCATTAGGCAAACTAGAGACTCAAAAAAAAAGCAACACTTAGTGGGCCAGCCAGAGGCTTAGGGCCCGCGCAGGAATATCCCAGCAAAAAAAAAAAAAAAAGAGACTCAAGAGCGGCCAGTTTCCTGTTCCAGCACTTCCGTGTCGCGATCCAGAGAGGAAATGCTTGCTGTATCTTGGGCACGCACCCGACCTCTGACGAGCTGGATGACGTCTTCGAACATTTAGTGTTATATGTGTGTGATTTTTTTTAAACTGTTACATATATACATGCCCGTTATCTCAATTGGCAGAGTGCCAGGTTCTGTTTACGTCAACATACCGGAGGTCACAGGTTCGAATCCCGTACAGGGTGGCTTTTTTTTTTTTCGATTTTTCATAATTACATCCTTACCATTAGTGAAGCATATTTTTTATGCTTCTTTAATGCTTTTATGCTTATGAAACGTTCATCTGTGGACTTAGGGAAACGTCATATAATTAACGGGGTTTCTTTCCGAAAGATGGAGAATTAAAACTTTGTTTTAATAAAATATATAGCGTCACAATACATACATGTCCGTTAGCTCAGTTGGTAGAGCGCCAGATATAGTATCGTAGATAACACGGAACTATCCCTCTGGAGGTCACAGGTTCGAGTCCTGTACGGGCTGTCTATATTTTGTTAGATTTTTATAATTACATCCATAACATCAGTGAAGTATGTCTTTTATACTTCTTTAATGCTGTTATGCTTATGAAACGGTCATCCGTTGGCTTAGGGAAACGTGATAACCCTAACAGGTTTCCTGTCCCAAAGTTAGGATGAACTAAAACTTTACTTTGATAAAATATATAGCATCATAACAGTAAATAGGTAAATGATCCTAAATTTATAGGTCCCAATAATAGGTCTATGATCCCAAATTCGCGGACGCACCGGTCAGTGGGACAATCTTGCCAACTCTCACCCGTGACCAACTTTTCCAAATGTAGCGAGTAAATCTTATACTCGCTCTATTATCTCATTATCATAATAGCATAACTAATTAGCACTTATTACAGAAGCTACAATCCTTTCCCCAATTACAGGCAATACTCTTCTCATATTGTTAGAGGGAACTGAGGTGTAATCACCATATAAGCAAGCGATATGAGGAATAGCGAACAGTACAATTCCCACAGTCAACAATGTAGCACTCGGCGTGTAAAGTTCTAATCGACCCAAGACGCTACAGCCTCGACACAGAGCAGACAGCAGACTACGACCGCATCGAGCCGGCACGCTCTCGCTCTCCGAGTTCAGACACTCACAATTCCCAATTGAGCCACCATGCTCTCCCACATAGAGTTCCACGACTCTGGCCTCACTCAGCTCTCTGCTCTGCTCCAGGCTTCGTCTTAACGTCTACGACACTGCTGTATCCAGGACTACTAAATAAATATGAAACTCAGCAAACACTGTGTATCTAATCAACCCAACAACGTAACATAAACCATACTTACACAAAAGACTGCAAACAGGCAAAATAGGATAGCCACATAGTGGAGAACATTGCCACAACATTGGTGGAGGTAACTTCTGGGAAGGACAAAGCTCTTAGCTGTGCAAGCTCCCCATGCTGGGGACTTCCTGTTGGCTGTCCCTAATTCCTCCTAGGGCGCCCGCCTGGACCATTGGGCCCTAAGTATTGGTGTTGCCCTGCGCCTTGCCACCCCTATCGCCACCGAACACCGGTGAATCTGCGGCTATGCGCGCGCAGACCAATACGGCAGTCATGGTCTCATCTGTCGTAGATCACGGAGGTCTTTGAACATTGATTGTTATTAAGTGCTGTCGGGATATTGGGAAAATAGCTTCGGCTACTAATGTCTTTTGAACAGTTATGGTGGTAGAGTGGTTTAAGAACCAGATATGCCTTGTGCATGGTGCTCCTGGCTGTCTGGGTTCGAATCCTTCTGGGGTGTGGAGTTTTCAGCTGCATATATGCTTGGGGACCATTCAAGCTTGTTTGTATTGATTGTTATGTGTTGTGTTTTTTATCTATTGCAGATATACATGCTCGTTATCTCCACTGGCAGAGCGCCAGGTTCTGTTGACGTCAACATACCGGAGGCCACAGGTTCGAATCCTGTACAGGGTGGCTGTGTTTTGTTAGATATTTCATAATTACATCTATAACATTAGTGAAGCATATTTTGTATGATCTTTTAATGGTTTTTATGCTCATAGAACAGTCATCTGTGGGACTAGGAACACGTCATAAGCCTAACAGGTTTCCTGTCCGAAAATGGGGAACTAAAATTTTGTTTTTATAAAATACATGGCATCTTAGTACATACATGTCCGTTAGCTCAGTTGGTAGAGCGCCAGGTAATGACCCGGCCCTGCTGGGAAACAAACTGGAGGTCACAGGTTCGAGTCCTGTACGGGGTGGCAGTATTTTGTTAGATATTCCATAATTACATCCATAATATTATTGAAGCATGTCTTTTTGCTTCTTTTCTGTTTTTATGCTGATGAAACGGTCATCCGTTGGCTTAGGGAAACGTCATAAGCTCAACAAGTTTCCTGTCTTAAAGATGGGCAACTGAAACTTCTTTTAATAACATATATAGCATGAGAATGTATGAATGCCTGTTAGCTCAGATGGCAGAGCGCCGTGTAGCGTAATATTACGTAACAAACTGGAGGTCACAGGTTCGAGTCCTGTACAGGCTGGATATGTTTTGTTAGGTTTTTTATATTACATCCATAACATTTGTGAAGCGTTTCTTTTATGCTTCTTTAATGCTGTTTTGCTTATGAAACGGTCATTCATTGGCCTAGGAAAACGTCATAAGCCTAACAGGATTCCTGTCCGAAACTTGGGAGGAACTAAAACTTGGCTTTGATAAAACATATAGCATCATAATAATAAATAGGTACATGATCCTACATTTATAGGTCCCAATAACAAGTTTATGATCCCAAATTCGCGGACGCACCGGCCAGTGGGACAATCTTGCCAACTCTCACCCGTGACCAACAGTTCTTAACGACTGCAAACAGGCCAAATGGGATAGTCCCATAGTGGAGAACATTGCCACAACATTGCTGGAGGCAGCTTCTGGGAAGGACAAAGAACGCCTTGTAGCTGTACAAGCTCCCCATGCTGGGGACTTCCTGTTGGCTGTCCCTAATTCCATTTTGGGCGCCTGCCTGGACCATCGGGACCTAAACAGTGGTGTTGTCATGCGCCCCGATACCAATTCCCCTATCTCCACCGAACACCGGTGGATCTACGGCTATGCGCGGGAAGACCAACACGGCAGCCATGGTCTCATCTGTCGTAGGTTACCGGGAAAGATTGCCAGACATGAAGCAGTGAATGACATCATGAAGAGAAGTTTGGCTACAGTTGGGTGTCCAGCACAAAGGGAACCTCGGTTGTGCAGACCTGACAACAGACACAAACGCCCAGATGGAGTCACCCGGCAGCCATGGAGGGATAGTAAACAGGTCGTGTGGGACTACACGTGTGTGTTTACATTGACTGATACCTATCTACCTCACAGTACAGCTGAGGGAGGCGGGGCGGCCACCTTCAGGGAGACTCAGAAAACTAGTAAGTACACGGACCTGGAACGTTGTTATAGGTTTGTGCCAATAGGCTCTGAGACCCTGGGCGCCTGGGTAAATGTGCATCTAAGTTCTTAAAGGAGGTGGGTGAGGAACTCATTAGGCAAACTAGAGACTCAAAAAAAAGCAACACTTAGTGGGCCAGCCAGAGGCTTAGGGCCCGCGCAGGAATATCCCAGCAAAAAAAAAAAAAAAAAGAGACTCAAGAGCGGCCAGTTTCCTGTTCCAGCACTTCCGTGTCGCGATCCAGAGAGGAAATGCTTGCTGTATCTTGGGCACGCACCCGACCTCTGACGAGCTGGATGACGTCTTCGAACATTTAGTGTTATATGTGTGTGATTTTTTTTAAACTGTTACATATATACATGCCCGTTATCTCAATTGGCAGAGTGCCAGGTTCTGTTTACGTCAACATACCGGAGGTCACAGGTTCGAATCCCGTACAGGGTGGCTTTTTTTTCGATTTTTCATAATTACATCCTTACCATTAGTGAAGCATATTTTTTATGCTTCTTTAATGCTTTTATGCTTATGAAACGTTCATCTGTGGACTTAGGGAAACGTCATAAAATTAACGGGGTTTCTTTCCGAAAGATGGAGAATTAAAACTTTGTTTTAATAAAATATATAGCGTCACAATACATACATGTCCGTTAGCTCAGTTGGTAGAGCGCCAGATATAGTATCGTAGATAACACGGAACTATCCCTCTGGAGGTCACAGGTTCGAGTCCTGTACGGGCTGTCTATATTTTGTTAGATTTTTATAATTACATCCATAACATCAGTGAAGTATGTCTTTTATACTTCTTTAATGCTGTTATGCTTATGAAACGGTCATCCGTTGGCTTAGGGAAACGTGATAACCCTAACAGGTTTCCTGTCCCAAAGTTAGGATGAACTAAAACTTTACTTTGATAAAATATATAGCATCATAACAGTAAATAGGTAAATGATCCTAAATTTATAGGTCCCAATAATAGGTCTATGATCCCAAATTCGCGGACGCACGGGTCAGTGGGACAATCTTGCCAACTCTCACCCGTGACCAACTTTTCCAAATGTAGCGAGTAAATCTTATACTCGCTCTATTATCTCATTATCATAATAGCATAACTAATTAGCACTTATTACAGAAGCTACAATCCTTTCCCCAATTACAGGCAATACTCTTCTCATATTGTTAGAGGGAGCTGAGGTGTAATCACCATATAAGCAAGCGATATGAGGAATAGCGAACAGTACAATTCCCACAGTCAACAATGTAGCACTCGGCGTGTACAGTTCTAATCGACCCACGACGCTACAGCCTCGACACAGAGCAGACAGCAGACTACGACCGCATCGAGCCGGCACGCTCTCGCTCCCCGAGTTCAGACACTCACAATTCCCAATTGAGCCGCCATGCTCTCCCACATAGAGTTCCACGACTCTGGCCTCACTCAGCTCTCTGTTCTGCTCTAGGCTTCGTCTTAATGTCTACGACACTGCTGTATCCAGAACTACTAAATAAATATGAAACTCAATAAACACTGTGTATCTAATCAACCCAACAACGTAACATAAACCGTACGTTACACAAAAGACTGCAAACAGGCGAAATAGGATAGCCACATAGTGAAGAACATTGCCACAACATTGCTGGAGGCAACTTCTGGGAAGGACAAAGCTCTTAGCTGTGCAAGCTCCCCATGCTGGGGACTTCCTGTTGGATGTCCCTAATCCCCTCCTAGGGCGCCCGCCTGGACCATCGGGCCCTAAGTATTAGTTGCCCTGCGCCTTGCCACCCCTATCACCACCGAACACCGGTGAATCTGCGGGTATGCGCGCGCAGACCAATACGGCAGTCATGGTCTCATCTGTCGTAGATCACGGAGGTCTTTGAACATTGATTGTTATTAAGTGCTGTCGGGATATTGGGAAAATAGCTTCGGCTACTAATGTCTTTTGAACAGTTATGGTGGTAGAGTGGTTTAAGAACCAGATATGCCTTGTGCATGGTGCTCCTGGCTGTCTGGGTTCGAATCCTTCTGTGGTGTGGAGTTTTCAGCTGCATATATGCTTGGGGACCATTCAAGCTTGTTTGCATTGATTTTTATGTGTTTTGTTTTTTATCTATTGCATACATACATGCTCGTTATCTCCACTGGCAGAGCGCCAGGTTCTGTTGACGTCAACATACCGGAGGCCACAGGTTCGAATCCTGTACAGGGTGGCTGTGTTTTGTTAGATATTTCATAATTACATCTATAACATTAGTGAAGCATATTTTGTATGATCTTTTAATGGTTTTTATGCTCATAGAACAGTCATCTGTGGGACTAGGAACACGTCATAAGCCTAACAGGTTTCCTGTCCGAAAATTGGGAACGAAAATTTTGTTTTTATAAAATACATGGCATCTTAGTACATACATGTCCGTTAGCTCAGTTGGTAGAGCGCCAGGTAATGACCCAGCCCTGGGAAACAAACTGGAGGTCACAGGTTCGAGTCCTGTACGGGCTGGCAGTATTTTGTTAGATATTCCATAATTACATCCATAATATTATTGAAGCATGTCTTTTTGCTTCTTTTCTGTTTTTATGCTTAAGAAACGGTCATTCGTTGGCTTAGGGAAACGTCATAAGCTCAACAGGTTTCCTGTCTTAAAGATGGGCAACTAAAACTTCTTTTAATAACATATATAGCATAAGAATGTATGCATTCCTGTTAGCTCAGATGGCAGAGCGCCGTGTAGCGTAATATTACGTAACAAATTGGAGGTCACAGGTTCGAATCCTGTACAAGCTGGCTATGTTTTGTTAGGTTTTTTATATTACATCCATAACATTAGTGAAGCGTTTCTTTTGTGCTGTTATGCTTATGAAACGGTCATCCGTTGGCCTAGGGAAACGTCATAAGCCTAACAGGATTCCTGTCCGAAAGTTGGGAGGAACTAAACTTTACTTTGATAAAACATATAGCATCATAATAATAAATAGGTACATGATCTTAAATTTATCAGTCCCAATAATAGGTTTATGATCCCAAATTCGCGGACGCACCGGCCAGTGGGACAATCTTGCCAACTCTCACCCGTGACCAACATTTCAAAACGACTGCAAACAGGCCAAATGGGATAGTCCCATAGTGGAGAACATTGCCACAGCATTGCTGGAGGCAGCTTCCGGGAAGGACAAAGAGCGCCTCGTAGCTATGCAAGCTCCTCATGCTGGGGACTTCCTGTTGGCTGTCCCTAATTCAGCCAAGGGAACCTGCCTGGACCATCCGGACTTATATATTGGTGTTGACCTGCGCCTTGTCACCCCTATGTCCACTGAACACTGTTGTATCTGCGGCTATGCGCGGGCAGACCAATACGGCAGCCATGGTCTCATCTGTTGTAGGTCTCCGGGAAAGATTGCCAGACATGAAGCAGTCAATGACATAATCAAGAGAAGTTTGGCTACAGCTGGGTGTCCAGCACAAAGGGAACCTCAGTTGTGCACACCTGACAACAGTAACAAAGGCCCAGATGGAGTCACCCAGCAGCCATGGAGGGATGGTAAACAGGTCGTGTGGGACTACACGTGTGCGTCTACATTGACTGATACCTATCTACCTCACAATACAGCTGAGGGAGGCGGGGCGGCCACCTTAAGGCAGACCCAGAAAACTAACGAGTACAGGGACCTAGAACGTTGTTACAGGTTCGTACTAATAGGCTCTGAGACCCTGAGCGCCTGGGGTAAATGTGCACATAAGTTCCTAAAGGTGAGGAACTCCTTAGGCAAACTAGAGGCTAAAGAGCCGCAAGTTTCCTGTTCCAGCACTTCCGTGTCACGATCCAGAGAGGAAATGCTTGCTGTATCTTGGGCACGTACCCCACCTCCTGAGGTTCCGGGTTCGATCCCCGGTGGAGGCGGAAACAAATGGGCAGAGTTTTTTTCACCCTGATACGCCTGTTCGCCTAGCAGTAAATAGGTACCTGGGAGTTAGACAGCTGCTACGGACTGCTTTCTGAGGGTGTGTAACAAAAGGAGGCCTGGTCGAGGACCGGGCCGCGGGGACGCTAAGCCCCGAAATCATCTCAAGATAACCTCCGAAGAGCTGGATGACGTCTTCCAACAATGTTTGTTATATGTATGTATGTGTTTCTTTTATATATAAACTGATGCATATATACATGCCCGTTAACTCTGTTGGTACAGCGCCAGGTTCTGTCAACGTACCGGAGGTCACAGGTTCGAATCCTGTATGGGTGGTTGTGTTTTGGTAGTTTTCTGATAATTACATCCATACCATTAGTGAAGCATGTCTTTTATGCTTATGAATATATCAGCCGTTGTCAAAGAGAAACGTTATAAGCTTAACAGGTTTCCTGCCCCAAAGATGAGGGAAGAAAAAATTTGTTTTAATAAAATATATTGTTACATAATATATATTTGTCTGTTAGCTCAGTTGGTAGAGCGCCGTGTAGCGTAACTTTCCGCAACAAACCAGAGGTCTCAGGTTCGAGTCCTGTACAGGCTGGGTATGTTTTTTTAGATTTTCATAATTACATCCATGACATTAGTAAAGCATGTCTATTATAGTTCTTTTATACTATTTTGCTTATGAAACTTTCATCCGTTGGCCTAGGGAAACGTCATAAGCCTAACAGGTTTCCTGTCCCAGAGTTGGAGGAACTAAAACTTTCCTTAAATAAAATATATAGCATCATTACAGTATATAGTAAATAGGAACATGATCCCAAAAATAGGTTTATGATCCCAAATTCGCGGACGCACCGCCCAGTGGGACAATCTTGCCAACTCTCACCCGTGACCAACATTTCAAAACTACTGCAAACAGGCCAAATGGGATAGTCCCATAGTGGAGAACATTGCCACAGCATTGCTGGAGGCAGCTTCTGGGAAGGACAAAGAGCGCCTCGTAGCTGTGCAAGCTCCCCATGCTGGGGACTTCCTGTTGGCTGTCCCTAATTCCATTTTTGGCGCCTGCCAGGACCATCGGGCCCTAAACATTGGTGTTGCCCTGCGCCTTGCCGCCCCTATGTCCACTGAACACCGTGTATCTGCGGCTATGCGCGGGCAGACCAATACGGCAGCCATGGTCTCATCTGTCGTAGATCACGGATGGCTTTGAACATTGATTGTTATTAAGTGCTGTCGGGATGTTGAGAAAATAGCCTCGGCTGCTAATGTCTTTTGAACAGTTATGGTGGTAGAGTGGTTTAAGAACCAGATATGCCTTGTGCATGGTGCTCCTGGCTGTCTGGGTTCGAATCCTTCTGGGGTGTGGAGTTTTCAGCTGCATATATGCTTGGGGACCATTCAAGCTTGTTTGCATTGATTGTTATGTGTTGTGTTTTTTATCTATTGCATATATACATGCTCGTTATCTCCACTGGCAGAGCGCCAGGTTCTGTTGACGTCAACATACCGGAGGCCACAGGTTCGAATCCTGTACAGGGTGGCTGTGTTTTGTTAGATATTTCATAATTACATCTATAACATTAGTGAAGCATATTTTGTATGATCTTTTAATGATTTTTATGCTCATAGAACGGTCATCTGTGGGACTAGGAACACGTCATAAGCTTAACAGGTTTCCTGTTCGAAAATGGGGAACTAAAATTTTCTTTATATAAAATATATAGCATCGTAGTATGTACATGTCCGTTAGCTCAGTTGGTAGAGCGCCAGGTAATGCCCCCGTTATTCTGGGAAACAAACTGGAGGTCACAGGTTCAAGTCCTGTACGGACTGGCAGTATTTTCTTAGATATTCCATAATTATATCCATAACATTATTGAAGCATGTCTTTTTTACTTCTTTTCTGTTTTTATGCTGATGAAACGGTCATCCGTTGGCTTAGGGAAACGTCATAAGCTCAACAAGTTTCCTGTCTTAAAGATGGGCAACTAAAACTTCTTTTAATAACATATATAGCATAAGAATGTATGAATACTTGTTAGCTCAGATGGCAGAGCGCCGTGTAGCGTAATATTACGTAACAAACTGGAGGTCACAGGTTCGAGTCCTGTACAGGCTGGCTATGTTATGTTAGGTTTTTTATATTACATCCATAACATTAGTGAAGTGTGTGTTTTATGCTTCTTTAATGCTGTTATGCTTATGAAACGGTCATCCGTTGGCCTAGGAAAACGTCATAAGCCTAACAGGATTCCTGTCCGAAACTTGGGAGGAACTAAAACTTGGCTTTGATAAACATATAGCATCATAATAATTAATAGGTACATGATCCTAAATTTATAGGTCCCAATAACAGGTTTATGATCCCAATATCGCGGACGCACCGGCCAGTGGGACAATCTTGCCAACTCTCACCCGTGACCAACTTTTCTAAACGACTGCAAACAGGCCAAATGGGATAGTCCCATAGTGGAGAACATTGCCACAACATTGCTGGAGGCAGCTTCTGGGAAGGACAAAGAACGTGTCCTAATTGTGCAAGCTCCCCATGTTGGGGACTTCCTGTTGACTGTCCCTAATTCTGCATACGGCGCCCGCCTGGACCATCGGAACGTAAGTATTGGTGTTGCCCTGCACCTTGCCGCCCCTATAGCCACCAAACACTGTTGTATCTGCGGCTATGCGCGGGCAGACCAATATGGCAGCCATGGTCTCATCTGTCGTAGGTCTCCGGGAAAGATTACCAAACATGAAGCAGTCAATGACATCATCAAGAGAAGTTTGGCTACAGCTGGGTGTCCAGCAGAAAGAGATCCTCAGTTGTGCAGACCTGACAACAGACACAAACGCCCAGATGGAGTCACCCGGCAGCCATGGAGGGAAGGTAAACAGGTCGTGTGAGACTACACGTGTGCGTCTACATTGACTGATACCTATCTACCTCACAGTACAGCTGAGGGAGGCGGGGCAGCCACCTTCAGGGAGACCTAGAAAACTAGTAAGAACAGGGACCTAGAACGTTGTTACAGGTTCGTGCTAATAGGCTCTGAGATCCTGGGCGCCTGGGGTAAATGTGCACATAAGCTCCTAAAGGTGAGGAACTCCTTAGGCAAACTAGAGACTCAAGAGCGGCCAGTTTTCTGTTCCAGCATTTCCGTGTCGCGATCCAGAGAGGAAATGCTTGCTGTATCTTGGGCACGTACTCTACCTCCTGAGATTCCGGGTTCGATCCCCGGTGGAGGCAGAAATAAATGGGCAGAGTTTCTTTCACCCTGATACCCTTGTTCACTTAGCAGTAAAAAAGTACCTGGGAGTTAGACAGCTGCTACGGGCTGCTGCATGAGTGGGTGTAACAAAATGAGGCCTGGTCGAGGACCGGGCCGCCGGGACGCTAAGCCCCGAAATCATCTCAAGATAACCTCCGAAGAGCTGGATGACGTCTTCCAACAATGTTTGTTATATGTATGTATGTGTTTCTTTTATATATAAACTGATGCATATATACATGCCCGTTAACTCTGTTGGTACAGCGCCAGGTTCTGTCAACGTACCGGAGGTCATAGGTTCGAATCCTGTATGAAGCATGTCTTTTATGGTTATGAATATATGAGACGTTGGCCTAGAGAAACATTATAAGCTTAACAGGTTTCCTGCCCCAAAGATGAGGGAAGTAAAAATTAGTTTTTAAAAATATATTGTTACATGATGTAAATATGCCTGTTAGCTCAGTTGGTAGAGCGCCATGTAGCGTATCCTAACGCAACCAACTGGAGGTCGCAAGTTCGAGTCCTGTACAGGCAGGATGTTTTTTGGTATTTTTTCATAATTACATCCATAACATTATTGAAGCATGTCTTTTATGCTTCTTTTATGCTTTTATGCTTAAGAAACGGTCATCCGTTGGCCTAGTGAAACGTCATAATCCTAACTGGTTTCCTGTACCAAAGTTGGGAGAAACGAAAACTTTGCTCTGATAAAATTTATAACATCATAACAGTAAATAGTCAATAGGTACATGATTCTAAATTTATAGGTCCCAATAATTGGTTTATGATCACAAACTCGCGGACGCACCGGCCAGTGGGACAATCTTGCCAACTCTCACCCGTGACCAACTTTTCTAAAGGACTGCAAACAGGCCAAATGGGATAGTCCCATAGTGGAGAACATTGCCACAACATTGCTGGAGGCAGCTTCTGGGAAGGACAAAGAGGACCTCGTAGCTGTGCAAGCTCCCCATGCTGGGGACTTCCTGTTGGCTGTCCCTAATTCCGTATAGGGCGCCCGCCTGGACCATCGGGCTCTAAGTATTTTTGTTGCCCTGCGCCTTGCCGCCCCTATAGCCACTGAACAACGGTGTATCTGCGGCTATGCTCGGGCAGACCAATGCGGCAGCCATGGTCTCATCTGTCGTAGGTCACCGAGTAGTTCCTAAACGAGGTGGGTGAGGAACTCATTAGGCAAACTAGAGACTCAAGAGTGACCAGTTTCCTGTTCCAGCGCCTACGTGTCGCGATCCAGAAAGGAAATGCTTGCTGTATCTTGGGCACGCACCCGACCTCTGACGAGCTCGATGAGGTCTTCGAACATTGATTGTTATATGTGTGTGTTTATCTTAACTGTTACATATATATATGTCCGTTATCTCAATTGGCAGAGCGCCAGGTTCTGTCAACGTCAACGTACCGGAGGCCACAGGTTCGAATCCTGTACAGGGTGGCTGTTTTTTTTTTTTTTTTAGATGTTTCATAATTACATCCTTACCATTAGTGAAGCATATTTTTTATGCTTCTTTAATGCTTTTATGCTTATGAAACGTTCATCTGTGGGCTTAGGGAAACGTCATAAACCTAACTGGTTTTCTGTCCGAAAGATGGAGAATTAAAACCTTGTTTTAATAAAATATATAGATTCGTAATATATACATGTCCGTTAGCTCAGTTGGTAGAGCACCAGGTCTACGCGTCGCGTACCGAACATACTGGAGGTCACAGGTTCGAGTCCTGTACGGGCTATCTATATTTTGTTAGAATTTTTATAACTACATCCATAACATTAGTGAAGTATGTCTTTTATGCTTTTTTATGTTTTTATGCTTATGAAACGGTCATCCGTTGACCTCGGGAAACGTCAAAGCTCAACAGGTTTCCTGTCTTAAAGATGGGGAATTCAAACTTATTCAAATATTACGCAACAAACCGGAGGTCACAGGTTCGAATCCTGTACAGGCAGGTTATGTTTTGTTAGATTTTTAAAATTGCATCTATAACATTATTGAAAAGTGTCTTTTATGCTTCTTTAATGTTGTTATGCTTATGAAACGGTCATCCGTTGGCCTAGGGAAACGTGACAACTCTAACAGGTTTTCTGTCCCAAAGTTGGGAGGAATTAAATTTGCTTTAATAAAATATATTGCATCATAATAGTATATAGGAACATGATTCCAAATTTATAGGCTCAATAACAGGTTTATGATCCCAAATTCGCGGACGCAACGGCCAGTGGGACAATCTTGTCACCTCTCACCCGTGACCAACTTTTCTAAACGACTGCAAACAGGCCAAATGGGATAGTCCCATAGTGGAGAACATTGCCACAGCATTGCTGGCAGCAGCTTCTGGCAAGGACAAAGAGCGCCTCGTAGCTGTGCAAGCTCCCCATGCCGGGGACTTCCTGTTGGCTGTCCCTAATTACTCCTAGGGCGCCCGCCTGGACCATCGAGCCCCAAGTATTGGTGTTGCCCTGCACCTTGCCGCCTCAATCCCCCATCGAACACCGTGTATCTGCGGCTATGCGCGGGCAGACCAATACGGCAGCCATGGTCTCATCTGTCGTAGATCACGGATGGCTTTGAACATTGATTGTTATTAAGTGCTGTCGGGATGTTGAGAAAATAGCCTCGGCTGCTAATGTCTTTTGAACAGTTATGGTGGTAGAGTGGTTTAGGAACCAGATATGCCTTGTGCATGGTGCTCCTGGCTGTCTGGGTTCGAATCCTTCTGTGGTGTGGAGTTTTCAGCTGCATATATGCTTGGGGACCATTCAAGCTTGTTTGTATTGATTGTTATGTGTTGAGTTTTTTATCTATTGTATACATACATGCTCGTTATCTCCACTGGCAGAGCGCCAGGTTCTGTTGACGTCAACATACCGGAGGCCACAGGTTCGAATCCTGTACAGGGTGGCTGTGTTTTGTTAGATATTTCATAATTACATCTATAACATTAGTGAAGCATATTTTGTATGATCTTTTAATGGTTTTCATGCTCATAGAACGGTCATCTGTGGGACTAGGAACACGTCATAAGCTTAACAGGTTTCCTGTTCGAAAATGGGGAACTAAAATTTTGTTTATATAAAATATATAGCATCATAGCAAATACATGTCCGTTAGCTCAGTTGGTAGAGCGCCAGCTAATGCCCCCGTTATTCTGGGAAACAAACTGGAGGTCACAGGTTCAAGTCCTGTACGGGCTGGCAGTATTTTCTTAGATATTCCATAATTATATCCATAACATTATTGAAGCATGTCTTTTTTACTTCTTTTCTGTTTTTATGCTGATCAAACGGTCATCCGTTGGCTTAGGGAAACGTCATAAGCTCAACAAGTTTCCTGTCTTAAATATGGGCAACTAAAACTTCTTTCAATAACATATATAGCATAAGAATGTATGCATGCCTGTTAGCTCAGATGGCAGAGCGCCGTGAAGCGTAATATTACGTTACAAACTGGAGGTCACAGGTTCGAGTCCTGTACAGGCTGGCTATATTTTGTTAGGTTTTTTAAATTACATCCATAACATTAGTGAAGAGTGTCTTTTTTACTTCTTTTCTGTATTTATGCTTATGAAACGGGTATCCGCTGGCCTAGGGAAACGTCATAAGCCTAACAGGATTCCTGTCCGAAAGTTGGGAGGAACTAAAACTTGGCTTTGATAAAACATACAGCATCATAATAGTAAATAGGTACATGATCTTAAATTTATCAGTCCCAATAATTGGTTTATGATCCCAAACTCGCGGACGCACCGCCCAGTGGGACAATCTTGCCAACTCTCACCCGTGACCAACAGTTCTTAACGACTGCAAACAGGCCAAATGGGATAGTCCCATAGTGGAGAACATCGCCACAATATTGCTGGAGGCAGCTTCTGGGAAGGACAAAGAGCGCTTCGTAGCTGTGCAAGCTCCCCAAGCTGGGGACTTTCTGTTGGCTGTCCCTAATTCAGCCAAGGGAAACCGCCTGGACCATCGGGACTTATATTTGTGTTGACCTGCGCCTTGTCACCCCTATAGCCACTGAACATCGGTGTATCTGCGGCTATGCGCGGGCAGACCAATATGGCAGCCATGGTCTCATCTGTTGTAGGTCTCCGGGAAAGATTGCCAGACATTAAGCAGTCAGTGACATCATGAAGAGAAGTTTGGCTGCAGTTGGGTGTCCAGCACAAAGGGAACCTCAGTTGTGCAGACCTGACAACAGACACAAACGCCCAGATGAAGTCACCCGGCAACCATGGAGGGAAGGTAAACAGGTCGTGTGGGACTACACGTGTGCGTCTACATTAGCTGATACCTATCTACCTCACAGTACAGCTGAGGGAGGCGGGGCAGCCACCTTCAGGGAGACCTAGAAAACTAGTAAGAACAGGGACCTAGAACGTTGTTACAGGTTCGTGCTAATAGGCTCTGAGATCCTGGGCGCCTGGGGTAAATGTGCACATAAGCTCCTAAAGGTGAGGAACTCCTTAGGCAAACTAGAGACTCAAGAGCGGCCAGTTTCCTGTTCCAGCACTTCCGTGTCACGATCCAGAGAGGAAATGCTTGCTGTATCTTGGGCACGAACTCCACCTCCTGAGGTTCCGAGTTACATCCCTGGTGGAGGCATAAAAAAATGGGCAGGGTTTCTTTCACCCTGATACTCCTGTTCACCTAGCAGTAAATAGGTACCTGGGAGTTAGACAGCTGCTACGGGCTGCTGCCTGGGTGTGTGTAACAAAATGAGGCCTGGTCGAGGACCGAGCCGCTGGGACGCTAAGCCCCGAAATCATCTCAAGATAACCTCCGAAGAGCTGGATGACGTCTTCCAACAATGTTTGTTATATGTATGTATGTGTTTCTTTTATATATAAACTGATGCATATATACATGCCCGTTAACTCTGTTGGTACAGCGCCAGGTTCTGTCAACGTACCGGAGGTCACAGGTTCGAATCCTGTATGGGTGGTTGTGTTTTGGTAGTTTTTTGATAATTACATCCATACCATTAGTGAAGCATGTCTTTTATGCTTATGAATATATGAGACGTTGGCCTAGAGAAACGTTATAAGCTTAACAGGTTTCCTGCCCCAAAGATGAGGGAAGTAAAAATTTGTTTTAATAAAATATATTGTTAAAAGCTAAATACATGCCTGTTATCTCAGTTGGTAGAGCGCTGTGAAGTGTAACGTTACGCAACCAACCGGAGGTCGCAGGTTCGAGTCCTGTAAAGGCTGGTTATGATTTTTAAGATTTTCATAATTACATCCAAGACATTAGTAAAGCATGTCTTTTATAGTTCTTTTATACTATTTTGCTTTTGAAACGGTCATCCGTTGGCCTAGGGAAACGTCATAACCCTAATAGGTTTTCTGTCCCAAAGTTGGGAGGAACTAAAACTTTCCTTTAATAAAATATATAACATCATTACAGTAAATAGTCAATAGGTACATGATCCCAAAAGTAGGTTTATGATCCCAAATTCGCGGACGCACCGGCCAGTGGGACAATCTTGCCAACTCTCACCCGTGACCAACTTTTCCAAATGTAGCAAGTAAATCTTATACTCGCTCTATTATCTCATTATCATAATAGCATAACTAATTAGCACTTATTACAGAAGCTACAATCCTTTCCCCAATTACAGGCAATACTCTTTTCATCTTGTTAGAGGGAGCTGAGGTGTAGTCACCATATAAGCAAGCGATATGAGGAATAGCGAACAGTACAATTCCCACAGTCAACAATGTAGCACTCGGCGTGTACAGTTCTAATCGACCCAAGACGCTACAGCCTTGACACAGAGCAGACAGCAGACTACGACCGCATCGAGCCGCCACGCTCTCGCTCTCCGAGTTCAGACACTCACAATTCCCAATTGAGCTGCCACGCTCTCCCACATAGAGTTCCACGACTCCGGCCTCAGCTCACTCAGCTCTCTGCTCTGCTCCAGGCTTCGTCTTAACGTCTACGACACTGCTGTATCCAGGACTACTAAATAAATATGAAACTCAGTAAACACTGTGTATCTAATCAACCCAACAACGTAACATAAACCGTACGTTACACAAAAGACTGCAAACAGGCGAAATAGGATAGCCGCATAGTGGAGAACATTGCCACAACATTGGTGGAGGCAACTTCTGGGAAGGACAAAGCTCTTAGCTGTGCAAGCTCCCCATGCTGGGGATTTCCTGTTGGCTGTCCCTAATTCCTCCCAGGGCGCCCGCCTGGACCATCGGGCCCTAAGTATTGGTGTTGCCCTGCACCTTGCCACCCCTATCGCCACCGAACCCCGGTGAATCTGCGGCTATGCGCGCGCAGACCAATACGGCAGTCATGGTCTCATCTGTCGTAGATCACAGAGGTCTTTGAACATTGATTGCTATTAAGTGCTGTCGGGATATTGGGAAAATAGCTTCGGCTGCTAATGTCTTTTGAACAGTTATTGTTATAGAGTGGTTTAAGAACCAGATATGCCTTGTGCATGGTGCTCCTGGCTGTCTGGGTTCGAATCCTTCTGTGGTGTGGAGTTTTCAGCTGCATATATGCTTGGGGACCATTCAAGCTTGTTTGTATTGATTTTGATGTGTTTTGTTTTTTATCTATTGCATATATACATGCTCGTTATCTCCACTGGCAGAGCGCCAGGTTCTGTTGACGTCAACATATCGGAGGCCACAGGTTCGAATCCTATACAGGGTGGCTGTGTTTTGTTAGATATTTCATAATTACATCTATAACATTAGTGAAGCATATTTTGTATGATCTTTTAATGGTTTTTATGCTCATAGAACGGTCATCTGTGGGACTAGGAACACGTCATAAGCTTAACAGGTTTCCTGTTCGAAAATGGGGAACTAAAATTTTGTTTATATAAAATATATAGCATCATAGCAAATACATGTCCGTTAGCTCAGTTGGTAGAGCGCCAGGTAATGACCCGGCTCTGCTGGGATACAAACCGGAGGTCGCAGGTTCGAGTCCTGTACGGGCTGGCAGTATTTTCTTAGATATTCCATAATTATATCCATAACATTATTGAAGCATGTCTTTTTGCTTCTTTTCTGTTTTTATGCTGATGAAACGGTCATCCGTTGGCTTAGGGAAACGTCATAAGCTCAACAGGATTCCTGTCCGAAAGTTGGGAGGAACTAAAACTTGGCTTTGATAAAACATATAGCATCATAATAATAAATAGGTACATGATCTTAAATTTATCAGTCCCAATAATAGGTTTATGATCCCAAATTCGCGGACGCACCGGCCAGTGGGACAATCTTGCCAACTCTCACCCATGACCAACTTTTCTAAACGACTGCAAAAAGGCCAAATGGGATAGTCCCATAGTGGAGAACATTGCCACAGCATTGCTGGAGGCAGCTTCTGGGAAGGACAAAGAGCGCCTCGATCGTAGCTGTGCAAGCTCCCCATGCTGGGGACTTCCTGTTGGCTGTCCCTAATTCAGCCAAGGGAAATCGCCTGAACCATCGGGACTTATATATTTGTGTTGACCTGCGCCTTGCCGCCCATATAGCCACTGAACATCGGTGTATCTGCGACTATGCGCGGGCAGACCAATATGGCAGCCATGGTCTCATCTGTTGTAGGTCTCCGGGAAAGATTACCAGACATTAAGCAGTCAGTGACATCATGAAGAGAAGTTTGGCTGCAGTTGGGTGTCCAGCACAAAGGGAACCTCAGTTGTGCAGACCTGACAACAGACACAAACGCCCAGATGAAGTCACCCAGCAGCCATGGAGGGAAGGTAAACAGGTCGTGTGGGACTACACGTGTGCGTCTACATTGACTGATACGTATCTACCTCACAATACAGCTGAGGGAGGCGGGGCGGCCACCTTCAGGGAGACCTAGAAAACTAGTAAGAACACGGACCTAGAACATTGTTACAGGTTCGTACCAATAGGCTCTGAGACCCTGGGCGCCTGGGGTAAATGTGCACATAAGCTCCTAAAGGTGAGGAACTCCTTAGGCAAACTAGAGACTAAAGAGCGGCCAGTTTTCTGTTCCAGCACTTCCGTGTCGCGATCCAGAGAGGAAATGCTTGCTGTATTTTGGGCACGTACCCCACCTCCTGAGGTTCCGGGTTCGATCCCCGGTGGAGGCAGAAACAAATGGGCAGAGTTTCTTTCACCCTTATACGCCTGTTCACTTAGTAGTAAATAGGTACCTGGGAGTTAGACAGCTGCTACGGGCTGCTGCATGAGTGTGTGTAGCAAAATGAGACCTGGTCGAGGACCGGGCCGCAGGGATGCTAAGCCCCGAAATCATCTCAAGATAACCTCCGAAGAGCTGGATGACGTCTTCCAACAATGTTTGTTATATGTATGTATGTGTTTCTTTTATATATAAACTGATGCATATATACATGCCCGTTAACTCTGTTGGTACAGCGCCAGGTTCTGTCAACGTACCGGAGGTCACAGGTTCGAATCCTGTATGGGTGGTTGTGTTTTGGTAGTTTTTTGATAATTACATCCATACCATTAGTGAAGCATGTCTTTTATGCTTATGAATATATGAGACGTTGGCCTAGAGAAACGTTATAAGCTTAACAGGTTTCCTGCCCCAAAGATGAGGGAAGTAAAAATTTGTTTTTAAAAATATATTGTTTCATGACGTAAATATGCCTGTTAGCTCAGTTGGCAGAGCGCCATGTAGTGTAACCTAACGCAACCAACTGGAGGTCGCAGGTTCGAGTCCTGTACAGGCTGGATGTATTTTCTTAGATTTTCATAATTACATCCAAGACATTAGTAAAGCATGTCTTTTATAGTTCTTTTATACTATTTTGCTTATTAGACGGTCGTCCGTTGGCCTAGGGAAACGTGATAAGCCTAACAAGTTTCCTGACCCAAAGCTGGGTGGAACTAAAACTTTTCTTTAATAAAATATATAACATCATTACAGTAAATAGTAAATAGGTACATGATCCCCAAAATAGGTTTATGATCCCAAATTCGCGGACGGACTGGCCAGTGGTGCGTCCGCTGTGGGTGAGGAACTCATTAGGCAAACTAGAGACTCATGAGTGACCAGTTTCCTGTTCCAGCGCCAACGTGTCGCGATCCAGAGAGGAAATGCTTGCTGTATCTTGGGCACGCACCCGACCTCTGACGAGCTGGATGACGTCTTCGAACAGTGATTTTTATGTGTGTTTTCTTTTTTAACTGTTACATATATACATGTCCATTATCTCAATTGGCAGAGCGCCAGGTTCTGTTAACGTCAACATACTGGAGGTCACAAGTTCGAATCCCGTACAGGGTGGCTGTGTTTTTTTAGATTTTTCATAATTACATCCTTACCATTAGTGAAACATATTTTTTTATGCTTCTTTAATGCTTTTATGCTTATGAAACGTTCATCTGTGGACTTAGGGAAACGTCATAAAATTAACTGGTTTTCTTTCCAAAAGATGGAGACTGAAAACTTTGTTTTAATAAAATATATAGCATCATAGAATATATATGTCCGTTAGCTCAGTTGGTAGAGCGCCAGATACAGTATCGTAGATAACACGGAACTATCCCTCTGGAGGTCACAGGTTCGAGTCCTGTACGGGCTGTTTATATTTTTATTTTTCATAATTACATCCATAATTTTAGTGAAGTATGTCTTTTATGCTTCTTTAATGATGTTTTGCTTATGAAAACGGGTATCCGTTGGCTTAGGGAAACGTCATAAGCCTAACAGGTTTCCTGTCCCAAAGTTGGGAGGAATTAAACTTTGCTTTAATAAAATATATTGCATCATAACAGTAAATAGTAAATAAGAACATGATCCCAAATTTATAGGTCCCAATAATAAGTTTATGATCCCAAATTCGCGGACGCACCGGCCAGTGGGACAATCTTGCCAACTCTCACCCGTGACCAACATTTCCAAACGACTGCAAACAGGCCAAATGGGATAGTCCCATAGTGGAGAACATTGCCACAACATTGCTGGAGGCAGTTTCTGGGAAGGACAAAGAGGACCTCGTAGCTGTGCAAGCTCCCCATGCTGGGGACTTCCTGTTGGCTGTCCCTAATTCCATTTAGGGCGTCCGCCTGGACCATCGGGCCCTAAACATTGGTGTTGCCCTGCACCTTGCCGCCCCTATGTCCACTGAACACTGGTTTATCTGCGGCTATGCGCGGGCAGACAAATATGGCAGCCATAGTCTCATCTGTCGTAGATCACGGAGGTCTTTGAACATTGATTGTTATTAAGTGCTGTCGGGATGTTGGGAAAATAGCCTCGGCTACCAATGTCTTTTGAACAGTTATGGTGGTAGAGTGGTTAAGGAATCAGGTACGCCATGTGCATACTGCTCCTGGCTGTCTGGGTTTGAATCCTTCTGGAGTGTGGAGGTTTCACTTGCACATATGTTTGGGGACCATTCAAGGTTGTTCGCATTGATTGTCATGTGTTGTGATTTTTTTCTGTTACATATATACATGCCCGTTATCTCAATTGGCAGAGCGCCAGGTACTGTTAACGTCAACATACCGGAGGCCACTGGTTCGAATCCCGTAAGGGGTGGCTGCGTTTTTTAGATTTTTCATAATTGAAGCATATTTTTTTAGGCTTCTTCGCTGGTCACGCAGCGGTGTGTGATGCTCCATGAGTCAATCCTCTGTCTTTTTGAAGCCTTTAACTCCTGCTGCTGTCTTTACCAATTGTTCCAGAACTCTTTTCTTTTTCCTTGTGTTTCATGTTTCCCCTTCCCCCCCCCCCCTCTTCTCCTTTCTAATTGTCATTTCCTGCCGACCTTTTGCCAGTCTTGATTATTCTTTCGGATTTCTTCTGTTTTGATGCCCGGGTGTTTGAGGAGGCATACTCTCTCACCCGTAGAACTGTAGTACCCAACGTCTCGAGCAAGGGGACCCATTTATTGTCAACCCTCCTTTCGTCACTGAAACTGATTTCAACGGACTGACGGTTCTTAATAAGGTGGCATTTGTGGGGCATATACTCACGACGCACCCCTGGGGTCCCCAGCAAGATCGGCAACATGTTTCTTGTTGGGTGTTCTGCCTCTAATTGTGGCTCCGTGATGGGTGCGGGGGCACATTCGTGACTGAAAGTATTACCTCACGTTTCTATGTCGATGAATACTGTTCCTATTATGACTTCTCAGGCTCGTGGGGTGGGCGACCAAGCCCCTGAATCGGACTGTGTTGGAAGACCGGACTCTGTAGCCCCCGCTACTTTGGGCCCAGACCTAGATCCTCCTTTGACCCTCCTGACTCCTGACGACCCTTAAGAGTCGTGTGTCTCTGTGGCCTTCCGCTTACCACCGGAACCGGCGGTGGGAAACGGCTCTGGCTCTGTATTGGCCATACACGTTTAACTCACGGTCACTTAATGGAGTGCCGCCCTGCTCCTTATTGTCCTAATTGCATTGTTCCTCTTACGGTTGTGCACATTCTTGTTGAATGTCCTGACTTCCAGGACAAGCGTGTGTCTTGCTCTCCGGCTGGCCCTCATAGTCAATTGTCTCTCGATAGAATTCTTGGTAAATCTGATACTTTTTATATCGTTCGCCTTATGCGTTTTATGCGTTTCTGTTCTCGTATTGGAATTCTTGGTGATATTTAGCGCCCTCTGATTATTCAGCACATTTCGTGGTGCTACATAACCTTCCCGGTTTGGTGCCTTCTTTTAATAATTACTTACTTCTGGGAAGGACAAAGCGCGCCTCCTAGCTGTGCAAGCTCCCCATGATGGGGACTTCCTGTTGGCTGTCCGTAACATCGCTTTGGGCACCCGCCTGGACCATTGGGCCTTAAATATTGGTGGTATCCTGTATCTGCGGCTATGCGTCAGCAGACCAATGCGACAGCCATGGTCTCATCTGTCGTAAGTCACAGCGAAAGATTGCCAGATATAAAGCAGTGAATGACATCATCAAGAGAAATTTGGCTACAGCTGGGTGTCCAGCACAAAGGGAATCTCAGTTGTGCACACCTGACAACAGTAACAAAGGCCCAGATGGAGTCACCCGGCAGCCATGGAGGGATGGTAAACAGGTCGTGTGGGACTACACGTGTGCGTCTACATTGACTGATACCTATCTACCTCACAGTACAGCTGAGGGAGGCGGGGCGGCCACCTTCAGGGACACTCAGAAAACTAATAATAACAGGGACCTAGAACATTGTTACAAGTTTGTTCCAGTACCCTCTGAGACCCTGAGCGCCTGGAGTAAATGTGCATTTAAGTTCCCAAAGGAGGTGGGTGAGGAACTCAATAGGCAAACTAGAGACTCATGAGTGACGAGTTTCTTGTTCCAATTCCTACGTGACGTGACACGATCCAGAGAGGAAATGCTTGCTGTATCTTGGGCACGCACCCGACCTCTGAAGAGATAGTTGAAGTTTTCAAACATTTATTATTATATGTGTGTTTATTTTTAATTGTTATATATATATATATATATATATATATATATATATATATATATATATATATATATATATATATATATATATATATATATATATATATATATATATATATATATATATATATATATATATATATATATATATATATATATATATATATATATATATATATATATATATATATATATATATATATATATATATACATGCTCGTTATCTCAATTGGCAGAGCGCCAGGTTCTGTTAACGTAAACTTTCCGGAGGTCACAGGTTCGAATCCTGTACGGGATGGCTGTGTTTTGTTAGAGTTTCATAATTACGTCTATAACTTTAGTGAAGCATATTTTGTATGCCTCTTTTATGTTTTTATGCTTATGAAATGGTCATCCGTTGGCCTAAGGAAATATCATAAGCCTAACAGGTTTCCTGTCCGAAAGTTGGGGAACTAAAACTTTGTTTTAATAAATTGAATAACGTAAGTTTATATATGTGCCCGTTAGCTCAGTTGGTAGAGTGCCAGAATGCGACGTGGTTCTTGATGAACTTGTTGGAGGTCACAGGTTCGAGTCCTGTACGGGCTGTTTGTATTTTAGATTTTTCATAATTACATCCATAACATTATTGAAACGTGTCTTTTATACCTCTTTTATGCTTATGAAACAGTCATCCGTGGGTCTAGGGAAACATCATAAGGCTGACAGGTTTCCTGTCCCAAAGTTGGGAGAAACTAAGACTTTGCTTGAATAAAATATATAGAATCATATTATATACATGTTCGTTAGCTCAGTTGGTAGAGCGCCAGGTAGTATCGTAGCCTTCTACGATACGTAGACGGCTACGATACGTAGAAGGCTACATCTGTAGCATGTTTCTAGCAACGAAACGTGCTTGAGGTCACAGGTTCGAATCCTGTGCGGGCTAGCTGTATTTTGTTATATTTTTCATAATTACATCCATAAGTTTAGTGAAGCGTGACTTTTATATTTATATATACAACCAAGAGAGAGAGAGACTATACGAGACGAGCAGCTGGAGTGATCATGACAAGTGTCAGTTATTGTAGTTAGTGCTGGTGTGCCTGACGGCTGGTTTTCTGTTAATATATCTTACATCGCGGCTCCACTAGGCTGTTGTGTGTGTCATTCTGCACCAGGCTGTTGTGTGTGTCATTTTGCACCAGGCTGTTGTGTGTGTCATTTTGCACCAGGCTGTTGTGTGTGTCATTTTGCACCAGGCTGTTGTGTGTGTCATTTTGCACCAGGCTGTTGTGTGTGTCATTCTGCACCAGGCTGTTGTGTGTGTCATTTTGCACCAGGCTGTTATGTGTCTCATTCTGCACCAGGCTGTTATGTGTCTCATTCTGCACCAGGCTGTGATATGCCTCATTCTTAAGGAGCATGTAAGCGCTGTCGATAAGTGCAGTCGGGTCACACCTGCGAGGTCCCGGGTTCGATTCCTTCGGCAAGACAAAATCGTTGGGAGCAAGGTTTCTCTTCACCTGATGTCTCTGTTCACCTTGCCGCAAATGGGTAACCCGAGAGTTAGGCAACTGTTGTGGGTTGCGTCCTGGGGAAGATCAGTAGTTACCGTCCTTTTGATAGAACGTCGCATTTTGACGTACACTCCACCCAAGGCCAAAAATCGCCGTACTAGAAAATGAAAGCGGCTCGCGAAATGGACACACTTCCCCGTTTTCTGTTTTGGGTCCTCTGGCGGTACCACACCAACAATCGCTAACAGCAACAACAACAACACCCAGTAACCACCACCAACTACGAGGCAGCAACCACCACAACTACCAGCAGGTCTCCAATACTCTACCTTTCAGCTCGTGGTTACCAGTATTGGTTAATCATTAGTCTCGCTAAGACTTCGCTTTTTAATGACGAAGCTTTTAACGAACTGCCGACATCGGATACGGAAAAAAAAGGCCACATAACTTCTCCTTTCTCGCCTCCCTTGGCAAGCCTTCTTCCCCCGAGGAGAACCAATTACAACACGGTATTAAACGTAATCCTTCCCCCATTGGGCGTTGCTATGGATAAAGAGACCGTGAGGGTGAGGGAGGTGAGGGAGGGATTCATCATCTCATTGGCAAACAAGGATAAGCCAGCCAGAGGGGGTAAGGCCTCAGGTGAAATAATTATAAATTTTATCTGTGGCGGGCTCCGGAGATCAGGCTCTGCGGCATTAATGAAGGCCGCCATTAAAATTGTGGTGGGGGTTATATAGTGTTTCGCGATAACCTATTACGCCTATTTTTGTGTGCGTGGCGCCGTGGTAACAGGAGGCTCTACGGAGTCTACATATGCACACACACACGCACGCGCACACGCCCGCGCACACACACACACACATATACACACACACACTCACACACACCAAATGACAGAAGACCCAGACAGGAATATGATAGAAACAACATGGCCACCATCAATATAATAGTGAGAGCAGCTTCTGTGGCTAGCAGGAACGGATCCAGACTACTAATCATGGGAGACTTCAACCACGGGAAGATAGATTCGGAGAACAGAGACCCACATGGAGGACCGGACACATGGAGAGCTAAGCTGCTGGACGTGGTAACAAGAAACTTTCTAAGCCAATACAACAAGGGACCGACAAGAATGAGAGGAGGGGATGAACCAGCTTTGCTTGATCTGATATTTACCCTAAATGAGTCGGATATAAGGGAAGTTAAGTTGGAAGCACCCTTGGGAATGAGTGATCACAGTGTATTGATCTTCGAGTACCTGGTAGAGCTAGGAATTATCTCCCCCAAAAAAGAACTGGGAAACAAAAGGCTGGCATACCGAAAGGGAAATTATGAAGATATGAGAAAATTCCTAGGGTATATACCATGGGACACAGAACTCACAACTAAGTCCATACAAGACATGATGGACTATGTCACCCAAAAGTGTCAGAGGGCAGTAAACAGGTTTATCCCGCCCCAAAGGGAAAAATCCGAGAAGCAAAAGAAGAATCCATGGTTTAACAGGGCATGTACGGAAGCAAAGGGACTGAACAAAAGGCCGTGGAGGAACTTCGAAAATAACAGAACACCAGACAGTAGAGAGAGATAACAGAGAACCAGGAACGAGTATGTTAGTGTATGTTCTGCGGCATATGCCAGGTTGGCTAACATAAGAACGGCCTTTAGAAACTTGTGTAAGGAATCTTTCAGAACTTTGTATACCACATATGTCAGACCAATCCTGGAGTATGCGGCTCCAGCATGGAGTCCATATCTAGTCAAGCATAAGACTAAACTGGAAAAGGTTCAAAGGTTTGCCACCAGACTAGCACCCAAACTGTGGGGTATGAGCTACGAGGAGAGACTACGGGAATTAAACCTCACGTCACTGGGAGACAGAAGAGTTAGAGGGGACATGATCACCACATACAAGATTCTCAGAGAAATTGATAGGGTAGATAAAGACAGGCTATTTACCACAAGGGGCACACGCACTAGGGGACACAAGTGGAAATTGAGTGCCCAAATGAGCCATAGAGACGTTAGAAAGAATTTTGTCAGTGTCAGAGTAGTAGACAAGTGGAATGCATTAGGAAGTGATGTGGTGGAGGCTGACTCCATACACAGCTTCAAGTGTAGATATGATAGAGCCCAGTAGGCTCAGGAATCTGTACACCAGTTGATTGACAGTTGAGAGGCGGGACCAAATAGCTCAACCCCCTGCAAGCACAATTAGGTAAGTACACACACAGATAGACAACGTTAGAGAAGATTCAGAGGTATTCCACCAGACTAGTTCCGGAACTGAGAGGTATGAGCTACAAGGAAATGCTAAGGGAGCTGAACCTCACGTCCCTGGAAAACAGAAGAGTAAGGGGAAACATGATAACCACTTACAAAATTCTCGAGGAAATTAACAGGGTTGACAAATACAAACTCTTCAGCACGGGTGGAACACGAACAAGGGGACACAGGTGGAAACTTAGTACACAGATGAGCCACAGAGACGTTAGAAAGAATTTTTTCAGTGTCAGAGTAATTAACAAGTGGAATGCACTAGGCAGTGATGTGGTGGAGGCTGACTCCATACACAGTTTCAAATGTAGATATGATAGAGCCCAGTAGGCTCAGGAATCTGTACACCAGTTGATTGACATTTGAGAGGCGGGACACTCTAGTTCAACACCTTGTAACCTAGGTATTTGATTACCTAGGTGCTACATCCACAAGACATTGTAACTTGATCAGCTACCCACAACTCTAGAGAGAAACTCTAGAACATTTCACTGCCACAAATGTATAAGAGAAACGAAAAGAAAGAGATGAATAATGAAGTAATTAGCAAGCAAGGGCGAGGGAGGTAGAGAGGAGGGAGGAGTAGGTGGGAGGAGTAAAGAGGGTCATCAGGTGAAAGGGAAAGGCGGAGAGAGGTGGAGACAGAGGAGAGGGAGTAGGAAGTGAGTAGGAGAAGTAGAGGTAGAACAGTAGATAAGTAGAAGTAGAAATGCTGCCACCATCCATCCTAGTCAGTACATACAAGACAAGGAATGGAACTTGTCTGTATGAAAAGATGTTATTAGCATGTGTCAACAGGAATCATGTTCCAGGCAAGATTCTTTTAGTGCCTAACTCAAGAGTGCTCTACACTCTAGTTCCCATATTATAACAGAAATTCCAAGATCTCGGGAACACAATTAAAATCAAATTAAAAGTAAGTGAATCAAGTATTTATTTAGCATGATAAATATCAGAATTCAAGCAATGGAACTGAAGGTTCATTATGTCCAGATAAACAATGTAAGCCACAACACAGAACTTTGAGAGGCACTACAGCTGTCTGCCCCCAGAGATCACACCACATCTTAGTACACGAAATAAGTCAACGGTCTCCGTGGTGTAGTGGTAAGACACTCGCCTGGCGTTCCGCGAGCGCTATGTCATGGGTTCGTATCCTGGCCGGGGAGGATTTACTGGGCGCAATTCCTTAACTGTAGCCTCTGTTTAACGCAACAGTAAAATGTGTACTTGGATGAAAAAACGATTCTTCGCGGCAGGGGATCGTATTCCAGGGACCATAGGATTAAGGACTTGCCCGAAACGCTACGCGTACTAGTGGCTGTACAAGAATGTAATAACTCTTGTATATATCTCAAAAAAAAAAAGTCACCTTTCATGTTCAACTCACCAAGTGTCTGCCTATAGCTGGATAGAGAGAAGGGGAGGGTCTGCAGTTGACAGAGTTCCCCCCGTCTGGCTGACAGCCTGTCTGGCTATGCTGTCCTCTGCTCTGCTCTGCTGGGCTGCTCTCCTATTGCTCTCAAGTGTACAGTACCCTGGATATATATTGGGGACCAACTAGCTAACTCCGCCCACAAGTAGATAGCCCCAGGCACTCTACCAAGCCACACCTTAAACTGGCGGCATATTTGAAGGACCCACCCGGCTACCCGGCTACAATTATGACCTTAGCAGAAACCAGGTCAACTTCACACGACCTGACCTTGGTCACTTGGTGGTCATTAACACTCTAGAGGTGTGACTTTCGGGCCGACAGATTGGCGCCTCTCAAATCTTGTCTGGCTTAACTCATGTGCTATATATATATTAAATAAAACTAAACAAAACACCTTTACGGTGTTACATGCATTAGAGTGAAATATTTGTAATAGACATAATTGAGGAAAACTACACTGGTTAGAAAGGCGGGGTCCAAGAGCTAATGCCTCGCTTCCGCAAGCACAAATAGTAAATACAGACACACACACACCAGGTGGGATAACGAGATCTGTCTCTCACTCTCTCTTAAGGGAAATCTTTATAATTAATAAGATATATTAAAAACAATCATCACAGATGGCTTGTGAGCCTCTGTCCCACCATGCCCCCCCCCCGGCAGCCCTTCCCCACCATGCCCCCCCCCCTGCAGCCCTTCCCCACCATGCCCCCCCCCCGGCAGCCCTTCCCCACCATGCCCCCCCCCCCTGCAGCCCTTCCCCACCATGCCCCCCCCCCTGCAGCCCTTCCCCACCATGCCCGCCCCCCCCACCTGCAGCCCTTCCCCACCATGCCCCCCCCCCCTGCAGCCCTTCCCCACCATGCCCACCCTTCACCAGTCAGCTGTCTCTCACACAACATAAGAACATAAGCACCATCTGACTGCCTGTAACACCACCTGACTCTCTCTAATACCAAGTTTTTTCTCTCGGCTGGTAGTTCCCTGCTGTGGCCTGACTAGTGACAGGTTATGGTCAGCATGTCACACTGAACAGCTGGTAGTGTGTGAGGTCCTCGGGGCCCAGCGTGTGTTCCACGCTCTTGCACGCTCTTGCACGCTCTTGCACGCTCTTGCACGCTCTCTGCGGTTGTGGCTGTTGCCAGGGCTACTCTCGTCCGGTCACTAGGCCTTGTATGCACTGATTTTTGCACTGATTTGCATAGTCGTGTGCATGGGTGTATGTGTTTGAGTGAGCGTGTGTGAGCGTGTGTGTGTATTTCATTAGTGTTGTATTTTTGTATTATACATTTAGGCCTGCGTGTGTATGCTCGTACACCTGTTGTTGCCTATTCCTGACTTGACGCAAGATCCCTGACGTTGCTCCTGTTCCGTACTCCTGACATTTGACGCAAGTTCACTGACGCTGCTTCTGTTAAGCTTCCCTGACATTTGACGCAAGGGTTCCGACGCACTGACGCAGGAGAATGCCTCTCGGCTTACCCTTCACAGAGAAGCAAGTCTGTGAATCACACAAATTGACCCTGAAAATCGCTATTTATGGAGACTCGTAACCTTCCAGCGAGGAGCGGCAGAAGCAGGACGCAGCAGAGGGGGAGGTCAGCAGGCCGGTGTAATGATCTGGGGCTCAGATCATTGGTTCTCCCTTCTCCCCTCTTTTCCCTCCCCTTCTCCCCTCCTTTCCTTCTCCCTCTCCCCTCCTTCCTTCTCCCCTCCCCTTGGCCGTCATTCGTCTCCTCCTCTTCCCCCCCCCCCCCCTGTCGCCCATTTGTCAGGGTCAAGAGGTTGACCTGAGGGTAGGGTGGTCGTGGATACCTTGGCTTCTCCCACTCAATTCCCCACTCAGATATTTCCCTCTCCACCCCCTCTCATCCCTCTCTGTCCCTCTCAGCAGCGGCCTTCCCCATACCAGGCAGAGTCAAATGTCCCTACTCCTATCTTAGAGGAGACAGGCTTGAACATAAATTATCAGTTTTGTAAACATTGCTCGCAGGTGCCTGGGCTCCATAGACGCGCCTTGTCCCTCTTCTCTTTAGCTGGGGAGAGCTGACTCAATCTTCAGAAATTCATGTAGCTTTCCACGACAGATCAGTGAAGGTGATTGGCCTGAGATAAGGGCCAAGTCCTTATTGGCCCTAGAGAGCCAGACCTCAGGCCTACGTGTTAAATGGTTGGCCATTGCCAAAATAATGGGTGGAGCCCTGGGGCTGTAGTAGATGGTGGGAGGAGTAATCCTTCCCAGCAATAGGTTGGAAAAACTAAATTTCATTAGTGTGTCTTGGGAGTGTATTAGGAACAGGGCCGCAAGCCCGTATCCTCGGGGCTGAGGGCAGCCATCAACATCGTGGCCGTAGTGCGGGTATTTAAGGTAGAGTAGCACTTGAGTTTCGTGTCCTCGGTAAATATCCATTGTGCCTCTAGGGAAATAGAATAGGTGATGTGTTCAAATTGTCTTAATTTACGTTTCATAAAATAAATTGTATAGCTTGTCCAGTGGTATTCACTAACTCCCCTTTGATATATTTTGCTACTTTGTCATTTTTTAGGTGTTGTATTGGAAGCCCCCCAGGTTCTCCTAACAATAAATCGATACTAAAGTTGCCCTTGGATTTAAATTAGTAACGTAAATTACACAAACTAATTTTCCAAAATTTATTACTGAAATTCATATTACCCGGAGTCCCAGGATTACTGATTCCTTGCCTTCCTGGGGGATCGGTGATTGACACATTCAGGTATGGTTGGTCAGGAAGGTGGTGGCAGTGTAAATGTGTTTTGTTATTGTTTCTTTTAACTAATAACCCTTGTCCTTGGTGTATCTTCCTCATTTAATATTCCTCTTACATACGTGGCCGTCCAGTGAGGGGTCATGCTGGACTGTAACAGTGTTAAGCTGGGGTATTGAGTGAAGAGAGACAGAGATGTACAACAGAGAGCGTATATTACGATCACGAGAGATAACAAGATAACAGGATTACTACTGGGGAACATTGGGTTATTACAATAGTGGCCGCGGTTATTACGACAGAGGGAAGCGGTCGTTACACCGGGGCGGAGGGAGGGAAGCTGGCATGGGCGTGGCTCAGGGCAGCAGAGGTGGGCGTGGCGGAGGTGGGCGGCAGAAATGGGCGTGTCAGGAGATGAGTGCGGCTGCGGGGGGCGCCATCCCTCAAGGGGGCCGTTATCCGGGGGCGCTCCGCTCCAGAACAGACGGACTATAACCGCCCGCATCTAGCCTCCATATCTCACCCAAATGGCCGCCAGAATCTCCCGTCCTCCTGCAATATTTCAGCGGAAGCTGCGGAACGAGGTTGATAAAATGGATGATTATTACTGTTCGGATGTTGCAGGTGCAACGGGCAACTGCAACTGGAAATCAACTGTGAAAAGGATGGGTTTGTTTTCCAGAACTTTGTTTAGTGGTTCGCGTTGAGGCATAGAAACTGTTTTCTTTACCTCACAGTTCACGGGAACTGTGAGGTGGTTGATTCTCCACGCCCCTGATCCCCGAGCCTGCTCCTGCTGGGGTGGATGACTGTTGGGGTCGATGACTGCTGGGGTGGATGACTGCTGGGGTGGATGACTGCTGGAGGTCACCCTCACACTCGAGGCTGGAGGTCACCCTCACAGACGAGGCTGGAGGTAGCTATATAGGTCATTATATAGGTCATGTGGGAATAATAGGAAATGACATTACAGACGAAGCTGCAAAACTTGCAACTAAGCGAAGAAATATAAACATTTATATACCCCAGAGTTTATCACAGATTAAGAAAGTAATTAGAAATAGAGCAATGCAGATGATGTATAGTGACCACAACACAGCTGTTGCAACATCAGGATCTGCGGGTTGGTACAAGAATTCGGCCAACTATGAACCACTTAGTTTGATGACAGGGAGCAGTAGAGCAACAGAAGTGCACTTACATCGCATCAGGTTTGGATACCCATGTGCATGGGAAATAGGCCTACAGGTAGCTCTTAGCTCTTTGGTCCCGCCTCTCAACCGTCAATCAACGTCATCTTTGCAGGTGTGTGTGTGTATGTGTGTGTGGTCATGGCTGCAAGCTACGCTAAAGTGTGTGTGTGGGAGCGGGGAAGCAGGTCAGGTGTCTGGTGGGGGATGCAAGAGGCGGCCACAAGGTTGTGTTGGTGTCCCCTTACCCAGGTGTCCCCTTACCTGTGCTTCCCCTCCCCTCTATACCCCATCCCCTCACGCCTCTCCTCCCCTCACCCCCCACTCCCAGCTCTCCCCCACCCCACCCACCCCCCAACCCTGGATCTCACAGAACGTTTCCTCGGCTGGCCGTCGACCTGCCAGGGAGATTCTGGTTGATATGTTTGAACTTACGTTTAAAATCTCGCTGGTGGGAGGAGCAGCTTTACCTAGACATCTATCTGTACGTGACCTCCTTAGTGACTTCCACAGTGACTTCCACGATGACTTCTACAGTGGCCTCAGTGACTTCCACGATGACTTCTACAGTGGCCTCCTCCTTCTCAGTGACTTCCATAGTGACTTACACGGTGACGTCCTCAGTGACCTCCTTAGTGACTTTTCCAGTGACTTCCTCATTGACTTCCACAGTGACTACATTCTCCTGAGGTCTGTAGAAGGAGACCGAAATGTTATTGCGTATTTGGATTCCATAAGGGAGCCAATCCCATCAAAATACGTATATTAAATACTTACCCAACTCCCTTAATAATCAATCAACCAATGGGATAATATATAATTAACTCAATTAACTAAATTAAACATACCAAGATATAATTTAACATTAAAAAAAATATAAATTCATCAGCTTGAAAAAAAAAATTCTTGCATAAAGCAAAAAAAATGTTCGCTATCCTAAAATATACTTTTTCTTGAGTGAGTGAGACCGGAAGTGGTTGAACATTAGCAAAAGGAAAACGCTCGCTGGTCCGAAATAATATGACAAAATATAGTCTAATTTTTCAAGAGACTAAAATAAATTTGAGAATCCCGTTGCATTAAATATATATATATATATATATATATATATATATATATATATATATATATATATATATATATATATATATATATATATATATATATATATATATATATATATATATATATATATCGTGTTAAGTGTAATATTCGAAATCTGTAGGTTGTGTGGGCAGTCCGTCTTCCTAAGATTTCCTAAGGTCAAGGTAAAACGATCAATTTAAAGTGGTCTCTCCTAACTTGCCAGAGGACCCAAAACAGAAAACGGGACAGTATGTCACTTTCGCCAGCCGCTTCCATTTTCTAGTACGGCAATTTTTGGTCTTGTGTAACGTATACGACCGAAATTCGACGTTCTTTGTAGGGGGGACAGGTTGTCACGCGCCGGAGAGCGGCTCCCTGGTCGGAGGACTCTATGACCCAACCTGTGACTTGAGCCTTGCTGCAGCTGCAGATGCCAAGACAAGCATATGCTGTTGTAGAGGTGGTTGAGGCCCCCTCCACGACGCCACACCTCCACGACGCCTACAGCTCCACGACGCCACACCTCCACGACGCCTACAGCTCCACGACGCCACACCTCCACGACGCCTACAGCTCCACGACGCCACACCTCCACGACGCCTACAGCTCCACGACGCCACACCTCCACGACGCCTACAGCTCCACGACGCCACACCTCCACGACGCCTACAGCTCCACGACGCCACACCTCCACAACGCCACACCTCCACGACGCCTACAGCTCCACGACGCCACACCTCCACGACGCCTACAGCTCCACGACGCCACACCTCCACGACGCCTACAGCTCCACGACACCACACATCACGACGCCACACCTCCACAACGCCACACCTCCACAACGCCACACCTCCACGACGCCTACAGCTCCACGACGCCACACCTCCACGACGCCTACAGCTCCACGACGCCACACCTCCACGACGCCTACAGCTCCACGACGCCACACCTCCACGACGCCTACAGCTCCACGACGCCACACCTCCACGACGCCTACAGCTCCACGACGCCACACCTCCACGACGCCTACAGCTCCACGACGCCACACCTCCACGACGCCTACAGCTCCACGACGCCACACCTCCACGACGCCTACAGCTCCACGACGCCACACCTCCACGACGCCTACAGCTCCACGACGCCACACATCACGACGCCACACCTCCACAACGCCACACATCCACGACGCCTACAGCTCCACGACGCCACACCTCCACGACGCCACCCCCATCACCTCAGAGTGAACCCGATGCCGCGGCGCTTCGCCTTCTAAACCAACCTACACCTGCTGGACAGTGACAGAATACAACCTTGTGCCAGGCTCCGGGTCCCTGCATGTTACACTGTCAGGGTGTTATATGAATTAATCTAATGATAAATATGTAGCTCGTTGTGTTGGTTGAGTTACACCATCCCACAAGTCACTACCATCCAGGTGGTCTCTCTCCTCAGGTGGTCATTCTTCTCAGGTGGTCTCTCCTCTAAGATAATTTGCCAACGTATTTTGAAAGCTACGTAACATAACCAAAATCAACTCAACCCATCCTAATCAAACCGATCTAGCCTATCCCAGCAGAGCCCAAAACTGCCTGCTGGGATAGGCTGTTTTGGGTTAAGCTAATGCTATATATATATGGTTTTAATAAACAGAAAACGAGCTTTGTCGAATAGTCTTGTGTACAAAATGACCAAAGTCCACACAAGAGAGGCGTGTGTAAGGGTGGACGAATGGAGGAACATGGACGAAGGGAGGAACATGGACGAAGGGAGGAACATGGACGAAGGGAGGAACATGGACGAAGGGAGGAACATGGACGAAGGGAGGAACATGGACGAAGGGAGGAACATGGACGAAGGGAGGAACATGGACGAAGGGAAGAACATGGACGAAGGGAGGAACATGGACGAAGGGAGGAACATGGACGAAGGGAGGAACATGGACGAATGGAGGAACATGGACGAAGGGAAGAACATGGACGAATGGAGGAACATGGACGAAGGGAGGAACATGGACGAAGGGACGAACATGGACGAAGGGAGGAACATGGACGAAGGGAAGAACATGGACGAAGGGAGGAACATGGACGAAGGGAGGAACATGGACGAAGGGAAGAACATGGACGAAGGGAAGAACATGGACGAAGGGAAGAACATGGACGAAGGGAGGAACATGGACGAAGGGAGGAACATGGACGAAGGGAGGAACATGGACGAAGGGAGGAACATGGACGAAGGGAGGAACATGGACGAAGGGAGGAACATGGACGAAGGGAGGAACATGGACGAAGGGAGGAACATGGACGAAGGGAGGAACATGGACGAAGGGAAGAACATGGACGAAGGGAAGAACATAGACGAAGGGAGGAACATGGACGAAGGGAAGAACATGGACGAAGGGAAGAACATGGACGAAGGGAGGGACCTACTGACGACGCCAACATGTCAGCTGGCAACACTGACAAGTGGGAAGACGCCCGCGTTGAATTAACTGGTGGAATAACTGGAGGCTTGGGAGAGTGGAGGGATTACTGGAGGCTGTGTTGTGTACAGGGATGACTGGAGACTGAAGGCAGCATAGAGAGGGTACCTTTAGAAAGCCAATTAATGCTGGTTTTCCTCCGCCATATCCAGGTCCACTCCAGTTACTTGCTGTTCATCACTGACCGTCCTCAACTAAAACTCTAACTGTCTCGTCTTCCTGCAACTGTCAGCTTCAAGAGTTCACCGGACGCTAGTGACGTCAAAAGAAAATGCCATTCCAGAATATCGCGGTGTTTCCTGGAAGCATTCTGAAGAAATTCCACATCATTTTATAAATCTCCAGAGTCGTTTGGAAGTGCTTCCGGTGGTTGTGTTGTATCAGGATGTTTCTGTCTTATAGTGACAGCTGTCAGCGTCCCCCTGCTCGATCCTGTGAGTGACAGCTGTCAGCGTCCCCCTGCTCGATCCTGTGAGTGACAGCTGCACATGTTTTATACAGTACATGTTTGTTGTATACCATCCTTGATGGGGTATGATTCTCTCTCTGCCTGTATATCTATCTATCTTTTTATCTCTCTGTCTGGCTTTTTTATTTTTAACTAAGACTAGGGTTCATAAAGGCTGTCAAGTGACGTGCCTAGTGAAACTGCAAGCGAGAGCTGTTATCCTGCCTCAGCTTATCTGAAGCCTGATCCTAGAAACTCATTTATTTCATGAGCCTGTTATATGCATGAGTAGGAATAGCCTTTATTCATTAACAACATTAGGTAACAATCATATACTCATATGATTATCTCTCTCTCTCTCTCTCTCTCTCTCTCTCTCTCTCTCTCTCTCTCTCTCTCTCTCTCTCTCTCTCTCTCTCTCTCTGGGTGATGCTAAAGATCCCCATCACACAGGATGGTTAGTCATACAGAGGCATGTGATCAGTAGTCTACACTAGCAAGCTCTAGGTGCATTATGAGGATATCAATATCTGATTTTTTTTCAATTCTGGACAACTAATCCCCCTTTTGAGACTTCCTAACAGTTGCTGGGATATAGAATAGGAGCCACTCCTACTTAAGAGGTAAGGAAGTGGACCCCAACCACCCTATGACACTCTCCATGCTATCACAACTCACCATGTACAGTTTCATGAGACTAGCCCTCGGCCTCTGGCCTCCAACCTCGGACATACAGAGACAAACTGACATTCTGGTTGATACCTGGTTGATACCTGGTTACCTGGTTGATACCTGGTTACCTGGTTGATACCTGGTTACCTGGTTGATGGAGTTCTGGGAGTTCTTCTACTCCCCAAGCCCGGCCCGAGGCCAGACTTGACTTGTGAGAGTTTGGTCCACCAGACTGTTGCTTGGAGCGGCCCGCAGGCCCACATACCCACCACAGCCCGGTTGATCCGGCACTCCTTGGAGGAAACAATCTAGTTTCCTCTTGAAGATGTCCACGGTTGTTCCTGTAATATTTCTGATGCTCGCTGGTAGGACGTTGAACAACCGTGGACCTCTGATGTTGTATAGATATAGATAGAAGATAGATAATGCACCGCTGGTGAATGTTATTCATTCTTATAGTCGGGTTGAACACAAGTTCAACAGCCCCCACCCTTCCCTTCCCGAAGTCAGAATATACAAGTGAACACTAATTGGTATCAAAATATGTATTTGATTGCATATACTGTATATACACGCACGTATATACCAATAGTCTGTATTCCTGGGGGGGGGGAGAGGGTAACGTGTGATAGGGGAAGGGGGTGACACACACGTAGGTGCACCCTCTAATGGGTGAAGGGGATAACACAGGTAGGGGGGCAGCTTGTCATTGGCGGAGAGGGAGAGAGGGAACAAGAGACTCGCTGAGAGCGTCGTTGAACGCGTGAGGAAGCAGATGCTGAAGCCGCTATCCGTCCCCACCGAGGGCCGGACTCTGATTAATTGAGATCAAATTTTAATCAAAGTTAACCCAATCTGGCGCACCTGTCGCGCTCCAGGGGGGAGGGGGGTGTTGGCCCGTGGGAACTAGAGGGAGACGAACTCCCTCGTCTCTTGTCCCCCTCTGACTCTTATGGGTATGCTGTCAACTCACTTATTTGTGAACAAATCCACAAGGGCCGTGACGAGGGGTTCGAACCTACGTCCGAGAGGATCCCAGACGCTGCCATAGCGTGATGCATTCAGTTGATGCATCACGCTATTGTGATTTCTGTGTGTCACCTATTTGTAATTACCTAAGTGTAGTTACAGGATGAGAGCTACGCTCGTGGTGTCCCGTCTTCCCAGCACTCTTTGTCATATAACGCTTTCAAACTACTGACGGTCTTGGCCTCCACCACCTTCTCACCTAACTTGTTCAACTGTTTGTGCCTGCAGGATCAAGCTTTAGCTCCTCGACCCCGTCATTCTAGCCGCCAGTTGTGTAATGCAATGACTCCTGAATTATTTCTATATTATAGCTACTTTTAAAAAAAATTCAATGGAGTTCGCTTGTACAATCTGCTCTTTTTGTTCATTCAGTTTTCCACTATTTCTATGCCAAAATTTTTTTATGTTTCCATGGCTTATCTGTTTCTCTTGTTCTGTTGGTATTTATTCTGAACAGTTCGTATTTTCTACTCTAACAATCACTTAAGTATTTTATTCTTTAGTATCATGTCTCCCTTCTCCATCCTCTATAGCCACGTCAGGTCTGGTTATTTTCAGTCGCTCTTCAACCCGTTCCTTTACAGTCATGTGACGAGTCTTATTCCAAACTTCCATTTTGAGTTTTCATAATTTTTTTTTAGGTGGGGGGTTCGACAAAGGGGCGACATACTCTAAAACTGGTCTTACGTAGGCGGTGTACAATAAAATTGAAATTGAATTGTGTAAGGTCCTTTTCATCTCCCGGCCTAAAGTTTCAGTTGGGCAGCAGATAGGTGCCTTTGGAATCCTTTCTTTGAAGGGGGTGTTGGTAGAACATCTAGTTACTGTCATTGTGGTCGACGGTTCGAAGCCTTGATGGTCCATGTGAATGAAATGTATTAATATAATTACAGATGTCATTAATGGTTAGTAATTATTTATTTATTTATTTATTTATTTATTTATTTATTTATTTATTTATTTATTTATTTATTTATTTATTTATTTATTTATTTATTTATTTATATACAAGAAGATACATTAAGTTTATGAGAGTACATAGCATTGATGTGTTTACACTCTTTTTAAAGCCACTAGCACGCATCAACCCGTCCTCTTAAAAATAACGTCACTTTTCGCTGGTATGGCCAAATTTGGACGTAATTTGAAATGAAATCGACTCACAAAAGTGACGTACTGTTCCGTTTTCTGGCTTACTCGGTAAGGTTAGAAGAGGAAACTTTCAATTATCGTTTTTCATAACGATTTGAAACTTTATGAGAGTTTCCTGCCCACCTAACCTATCAGAAGACCCTTAACTTACTGTTGTTGAAAAAAAAATCCCAAATTTATTTTCATTTTTTGTTCATTTTCAAATTACGTCCACTTTCGGCCATACGGGTAAACGGCCAAAAGCCACGTTATTTTTAAGAGGACAGGTTTGATGGGCAGATCCTTAATCTAACATATAATTTTAAGTAGGTAATTTCTAGAAAAATTGAGAAATGATAACAAGTGCATTGTAAGAAAATTTGACGAAGGTACATATGTTACATATATTACATTATATTACATTATACATTATATTGTACATTATAGGTACATTACAGTAAAATTTGAGGATTATAAACAGGTACATTGTAGCATAATTTAAGGATTATTTCTAGGTATAATGTAGTAAAATTTGCGTCCAATGTAACAACCATGATGTAAGATGAGAGCAGTGATTACAATGGTGAAGATGAATGGCTGTAGTTGAGTCTCTTGTCTAATGAACAAATCCACAAGGGCCGTGCCGAGGGTTCGAACCTGTTCCGAGAGGATCCCAGACGCTGCCTTAATCGACTGAGCTTACGGCATGGTCAAAATTGTGATTTTGACATGGTCAAATATTGTGATTTCTGTGTCTCTTGTCTAAGTATAGGCCAAGGAACTTTCCATCATTGTTATTGCTGGAAACATTGTTTATCTGAAGCTGAAATGCATTTGTTGATTTGCTTCCAAATACGATGTAGTAGATCTTTACTATGTTCAGTGTGAGTTTGTTGGTTGACATCCATAAGTGGACTTTTTTAATTCATTATTTACAACATTATTTAATGTGTGTGGGTTGGGGGTCTGAGTAGATGAGAGTAGTATCGTCAGCAAATAACATAAGTGTAAGAATGTTAGAGACATTAGGCAGAACATTGATGTATATAAGAAATAGGAGAGGTCCTAGCTAGGATACTGCCCTGTGGCACTCCTCCGGTTAGTAGTAGAGTGGGAGAGGTTATATCATTGATGGCTACACATTGGTGTCTGTCACTAAGATAGGATCGGATATAGTTCAGGGCAAGGCCTCAGATTCCATAATGGTGGAGTTTAAGTAAGAGGGAGTTATGGTTAACAGTATCAAAGGCCTTTCTCAGGTCAATGAAGAGTCCAATCGGAAACTCATTTTTGTCAAGGGAACTCATTTTTTTTGCTTTGCAATATGATTGCAAATCTCATTGTTGATAAGTAGCAGGCACATTAGAGTTATCTTAGTTCATTTATTATGCACCCCATACCCATCCTGTGGGCGGTAGTGGAAATGGTTACGCAGGCACATAATGGGCTCAGAGACTGAACCCTATAATTAATTTAGCTAACCGAGTTACAGTCGTGATGAGCTAGTTACAAAATTAAATATTTACATTGAATTAAATATCTACACATTTCTTGAGCATTTGTTATAAGGTTGTAGTTGAATTGAATTATATGTATATACATATATTTGATAATGAAAATAAATACCTGGCTATTATTAAAGAATTTTCCACATTTCTGGATGTTATGTAGTGAATCTGTTCATTTTAATATAGTCTCTGCCTTAAAACTATTTTCTAATGCAATTACATTACAGAAAATGAACTTTTATGGGGGGACATAAAGAACTTTGATAAAATATAAATTGCTTAGCATATATTTGCCTGAATTTTAACTGAGGGCCACTAGTTCTCAAATGACCTCGACGAGGACAGAAAGCTGGTGGCTTGTCGAAGGTCCCCCATTTGTCCTGATGGTTTTTTGTAAACTGGAGTTTGAAATGCAACAGCGTTTTGGCATTTACGGCTACAGCAAAGTTGCTTAATATTTTAAAAGTTTATATTGATATAAATATAATTTATACAAAAGTGAGATCAGCAATGCAGGCGATGAATCACAATAACGTGGCTGAAGTATGCTGACCAATCCACATACTAGAAGGTGAAGGGACGACGACGTTTCGGGTCCGTCCTGGACAATCGACTTGAGAATGGTCCAGGACGGACCGAAACGTCGTCGTCCCTTCATTTTCTGGGGAGATTAGCAATGATATGTTTAGTTTGCAGTATGGGAGTCGACTTAGTTCTGGAATGGTTTTTGTCGTCCAGCGTTGAACTTCTCCAACTCAGAATGTGTTTCTGAAAGTCCCCCATGCTTTTATTTTTTGTATTTATTTACCTCTCCATTTTCTCATCTACATTAATAATCTTCCAAATGCCTCTCAACACCTAAAACCAATTTTATTTGCTGATGACACAACTTTCATTTTCTCCTCTCCTAACCTTCATATTTTGAATGCCACAGTAAATACTGAACTAAATAAAGTCCATCTTTGGCTAACTGCTAACAAAGTCACCCTTAACTTTGACAAAACCTTCTTTAGTCTATTTGGTACTAAATCCTTAGATCAAATTAATCTAAGAATTAACAATATCTAAATTAGTAGCAAAGTGGATGATAAATTCCTTGGTGTTCTCAATGACAACAAGCTGAATTTCCAGGGGCCACATTCAACATATAGCAAAAAAGTTTCTAACACAGTTGGCATTCTTTCTAAAATGAGATATTATATATGCCTCGCCCTGCCCTGGTGACGCTCTATTACGCTCTCATTTATCGTTATCTCAATTATGGTATTTGTGCTTGGGATTCTACTACCCAAAATCATCTCCGTACTCTAATTACTCAACACGAAACTGCTATTAGACCAATAACTAACTCTGGCCCCAGACAGCACTCGGCATCCTTACTTAAATCTTTAAATTTGTTAGATATTAAATCACTGCACATCCTCTCAAGTGTACTCTATATATATGACTCTGAACTGTATTGCCAATCCTGACCTTAACGCTTCCTAGAAGGTTGTAACAGAACCCATGGGCACCACACCAGAAACAAATTCCTATTTGATATTCCAAGAGTGCGTCTTAACCAAACTAGAAATGCTCTACAAATCAAGGGACCCAGAATGTGGAATGACCTTCCCAATCATGTCAAAGACTGTACCTCTCTCAACCAATTTAAGAGAAAAACTAAGTACTACCTAATAAACTCCATGTAACCTACCTTACCTCCTAAATGTCAATCTATGTCTATTTATTTTCAAACAATATTAATTATTGACCAACTTGTTTAACTGCTGATATCCGATATGTATAAACTTAAAAGAAAATTGTTGTCTTCTATTTATTTAATTAAAATTACTTCAGTTGTACTGTTACAATTTCTGCTGTTCCATCCATCATCTAAATTATTATAATTCTTTTTTTTTTCCTTTTTCAATTCAATTTATGCTTTTGATCTTAATTAGTTTTAAGCTTTAGTCTAAGCGTTTTTACCTCACCTTGCCCGAAACGCTGTGTATATTAGTTATACAGTACAAGCATATTATATCAAATTAACAATTATATCAAAACATATATAAGAGTAGTTATATCAAACTAGCATACTGGTATACTTACCAATATAACAATAAGAGTTAAACTTGGCTCTAGGCATAGTTGTACTAGCTCTATCTAGAAATCCAGCATTATGTTTGTAACTCATTTTGAATATATGCACTGTCACCTAAATAAACATTATCTTATCTAGAGACGAACCCAGGCCAAATCGCTTGCGAAGTACGGGGCGAGTGCTTTATCACCGTGCCACGGGGACCCGTAAGCGTTTTCATGTTTCCTTTTGCTTCTTTGAATCTACTCTCATGAAAGGAAAGTTTAGATCTTATTATTATACAGGAATGTATATCAGTATACATACTGGTATGTATACCACTATGCTTGTTTGATATAATTACTCTTATATATGTTTTGATATAATTGTTAATTTGATATAATATGCTTGTATAATTGATAATTATACTTGTCTCATTTTCTTTATTTTCATATTGAGTGGTATTTTGATATATAAGTTGTGTAAGAGTTTATATGTGAACAATTAATGATGGAATATAGATTGACAATAGTCGCAGTGGCACAGCGGTAAAGCACTTGCCCTGTACTTTACGAGCGCTTTGGCCTGGGGGTTCGTATCCTGGCCGGGGAGGATTGACTGGGCACTAATCCTTAACTGAAGCCTCTATTCACCCAGCAGTAAAATGGGAAATTATTTATCAAGCCGTATTCCAGGCAAAAATTAGAATTATGGACCTGCAACCCTGAAACGCTATGCGTGCTAGTGGTTTTACAAGAATGTAATAACGTTTGTATATATATAAATAAAGTAATACAATATAAATGAAGATAGCTCGCCTAGCAACAGATAGTACCAGTATATAGTGAATTAGAACGCCGGGAGAGGGCCACAGAGTCCACCCGGCCAGCAGCCTGATCACTATGGCGTTCTTCAACGTTCTCTCCTCCAGAACCTTATCCCACTCTGCTGTCATGTCCGCCGCTATCAAGAACGTGACGGTGATTGGCAGTGGCCTGATGGGTGCTGGTATTGCTCAGGTGAGAGTGACGGAGAGAGAGAGAGGAATGAAGTATCTGGCACGACCCGGCTCCCTTCACCTTCTGGGGAGGATTCGGCAAAAATCTTTTAAGACACAGCGAGGGTGTCTTCGCTGTGTCAAGATGGAAATGTTGTTCTGGTACACTGTATTTGGAAAGCTTTATCATAGCAGTTAATTATTATCACCTGAAAGTTAGTTTAGTTCATTTATTATGCACCTCATACCCATCTTGTGGGTGGTAGTGGAAAGGGTTACAGAGGCACATAATGGGCTCAGGGACTGAACCCCACAATTCATTTAGCTAAGCAAGTTACAATCTTGATGAGCTAGTTACAAAATTCAGTATGTCGTCACATCAACAATGGGTTCGAGATTGACCACAAGTACAGGTTCTAAATTAAGCAACTGACATATCGCCTGAAAGCAAAACAGTTGTATTTGTACTGGCCCTCAGACGCTGGTATAACTGGCCTATCTTGGTTATCTTGAGATGATTTCGGGGCTTAGCGTCCCTGCGGCCCGGTCCTCGACCAGGCCTCCTTTTTGTTACACATCCCCAGGCAGCAGCCTGTAGCAGCTGTCTAACTCCCAGGTACCTATTTACTGCTAAGTGAACAAGGGCATCAGGGTGAAAGAAACTTGGTCCATTTGTTTCCGCCTCCAACGGGGATCAAACCCGGAACCTCAGGACTACGAATCCCGAGTGCTGTCCACTCAGCTGTCAGGCCTCAGGTGCTGGTATAAAAAGTGTCTAGGGGGATGCACTTACACAGAGGAATGGTCGGATAATAATTATAATAATCGTTATTTAAAAAATACAGAGACGAATATGATCGTGGTTTAATAATTGAGTTTCAGGCATAATTTAAAATAATAGTTATTGTGTGTCCCAATTGTGAAAAATGTATATAGGTATATCATTAGGTTACGATGTACAGTACTGTATTAGGCTATGTTAATTTCGTTGGGTTGGTTTGACTTAGATTACGTTAGGTAAGGGGGGGTTTTTATGTCCGTTTGCAAAACGATATGTATGGTTGTGTATAAATACAAGTCACAGTGTATGATGTGACTAGCATTTATTTAATTTTTTATTTACATACAAGAAGGTACATTGGGTTGTGAAAGTACATACATTGGGGTTTGTTATATTCTTGCAAAGCCACTAACACAAGTTTGGAGGGTTTTTTTTCCTCGTTTTAAAGATTTTGGGGGTTAGATTATGCTGCTCTGGAGATTGTTCAACACCTGGCAACAAAAATCATTCCAGAGCCAAGTCCTGCCTGAAACACTATGCGTGTTAGTGGCTTTGCAAGACTGTAAAAACACCAATGTTATGTACTCTTATGAACCTAATGTACAGTATAAATAAATACAAAAATAAATGTCATCTCATACCAAGAACAGTTGAGGGCAGCAGGGCTAACAACACTGCAAACCAGACATGACAGGGCTGATCACATCAAAACGTTTAAAATAATGAACAATTTGGAGGATGTTGATCTAGATGTCTTCAACAGGTCAGATGTAACACGAACAAGGAGCAATGGTTTCAAGCTCAACAAGCCACAACGTAGGACTGAAAACAGTAGATGTTTTTTCACCCACAGGGTTATAAACCCATGAAACTGCCTACTAGCTGAAGCTGCAAATGCCAAAACTGTTGAACTTTAAAATCCAGCTTGAAAAAATCAGGACCAATTAGGGCACTTTTAACGAGCTGCCGGCTTCCTGTCCTCATCAAGGCAACTAGTGTGTTAGTGGCCCTCGGGTAAATTCGCATAAAAATTCAAAGGGATTACTTGACTTGTATCTCAGATCAGGTTCCTGGTGAAAGAACAGTAGCTGAAATTCCTCATGTTAGCACTTCCAGAAGATGATGTGAGCCTTAAGTCAAATCATGTATACATTCTTTCCACAAATAGTTAATGTAGTAGGTTTTTGTATATAGGAATAATTTTTTTCATACATGTGTGCATCTTGACTTGTGTTCACAATTGTTCTCATCTTCCAAGACAGTAAAATTACTTTAACATTATAATTGTTATGCTGATTAGTTAAGAATGTGTTTAATAACTGTGGAAGATCTAGGACAAATGTGCCTTGGAACAGGGAACTAAGTAAACCTGATCAATAAATAATGTACTGTATATGGTGGATACGCTAATTGTCGATCAGGTTTCCTTGGTTCCCATTTCCAAGGCACATTTGTCTCGGGTCTTCTGCAGTCATTGAAACTAGCCAGACTGTAGTCTACCCACAAGCCCATGATGATTGTAAGTTTGAGGCTTTGGCCGTCACATTTGCTAATATGTTGTGGGCAAATTTTCGGGCTCAGATTTTGGAAATCAAATCGAGTCTTAGGAGGTAGGTATCTGGTTATGTTCCTGATCCCATTCGGGCTTGTGTTGCCGTGGCTGGGTCTCCCGACCTGTGTTTCTTCTTCGATTTTGTAACTACCACCTCTCCACTTTCCTGGCAATGTCTCGTCTGCTTTCTCTGGGTGTTTTCTTGGCGAGGGTAATCATAACAATCCTCTGCTCCCCTGTGCCTCTTTGAGGTGGCGAGGCTTTAGCTCCGGTCTTCAGTTGGCCAACAGGATGCCTATGACTGATGTGATTAGATATTCAGAAATTATATCTGCTATATAAGCTTCAGAGAGCCACTGGGGCTTGCCCCAAAAAAAAGGTTATTTCGCTACATTATATGTTTTTTTTATTTGTATTTACCTAACAATGCAGTTTAAAACCCTCAGCAGCATTACCTCTGATAAAAGTATCTTTGTATATACCTGTACTTTCCAATGATATTAAATTAATCTAATTATTTTAAGTTTTCATTTTAATTTGCTAGTTTTAATGATATTTTGAGCACTTTCTTTTGTCTAAAGGAAACTGTATTGATCTACAGTAATTTCTTTCAAAAAAAGAATAAACTGTAGCTGGAAAGATAGGCTGCCTTGTGCTATGAAAAATAATACACTGTATTTGACAAAATGTAATAGTTCATCAAATAAAGCTAAAAATGGCTTCTTAATATATAACCTATTGCTATATTATCCAGGTTTTTTCTCTGTGCTGATGCCTCCCCATCCCTTGAAAGTGGGAACCAATAGTGTCAATCTCTATGTATTTAATGTACTAATCAAGAGAGGTCAGGCAAGGGGCCATCATTGGAAGCTAGACATAAAATTAAGTTGGAGATGTAAGGGCATTCTTATTCCCTGTGCTTTGCATGTGGTTTGCACTGAAGGAAGAGGTTGGTATCCAATTCCATCCACAACTTTTAAGACCAAAAATATGATGAAAATGGTAATGTTAAGAAAGGTAATTAGTGCATCATGTATAAACAGCTAGGAGGTGAGGCATAAAGACCTATCACTTACTCCCCCAGAGTCACTGATGGGTAAGATAAACAGTTGAAACAGACACCAAGGTATGCTTCACAATTTTTTCTTGATCTTGGGAATTCTAGTTCTCTACAATTGACAATTGTAATACAATATGTGCAATGTGATATGTTTCTCATAATTCTTTTCATCTTGCAGGTAGCAGCACAAACTGGCCATCATGTGACCATGGTAGATATTGATGCTGTTGCCGTAGAAAAGGCACAGAAGAGAATTAACGATTCTATCCAACGTGTAGCTAAGAAGAAATTTGGTGGTGAAAGTGAGGAGGCTAGAAAGTTTGTCGCGGATTCTGTCTCTCGCCTCAGCACATCAACTGATGCTGTGGCATCTGTAGGAACAGCGGATTTGGTAGTAGAGGCTATTGTTGAAAATTTGGATGTAAAGAAGAAGCTATTTACAGAGCTAGATAAGGTCAGTACAGTATGCAAGAAATATGTATGTTTATCACTCAAAATGTTCTGTAATATGTTTATGTGTGTATATATGTATGAACACGTTGTACTGATCTGGGTGAGAATAGCTTGAGCTACCTCATCCCTTTCTGTGTATTTTACCACGGTAAACTTATTTCAATTTCAATTTCAGTACAGTATGTGGTTGGTTTGTACTGTATTTGTTTAATTTAATTTATTGCATATCTGGGATACTTTTAGGCTTTCGTTAAACAAGTTATTTCATTGTATAAATTTACAGCATGGATAGATTTTTCATTTAAAAATTCTAAAGATATACTTTAATACTGTATGCTGTCTTCTGGTATTGCTGGCAACTTTCTGTGATAACGTTCTTGAAAACTCCTTCAGTAACTTGGTGCTTTACTCTATAATTATTGCACAGTAGATAACTTGACCTGAGATAACTCTCAGGTTATGATGAAGCATTAACGCATTGTCACTAATTTGATCTCGTTGTTACAATGATGCTCTAACGCATCTGATCCCACATATCCTGAAAACTAATTGTTAACCATAATTTGTGCACTTGGTCTGGCCGGTAGAGCAACGGTCTCGCTTCGTCCAAGTTGGCGTTCAATTCCCGTTTGTCCAAGTGGTTGGGCTCCGTTCCTTCTCCCCATCCCATCCCAAATTCTTATCCTGATCCCTTCCAAGTGCTATACTGTATAATTGTAATGGCTTGGCACTTTCTCATAGCTTCCTTCTTATAAGTATCTTGTATCGTTTCATAAATAGGTAACTTGCAGTCCTTCCAACCCATCAGTAATATTATTTCTGCCTCCCTCAACACCACTCAACACCCAAAGGTACACCACACCACCACTTGTCACCATCCATTTGTCTACACCTTTTTTTTGGAGATATATACAAGATTTGTTACATTCTTGTACAGCCACTAGTACACGTAGCGTTTCGGGCAGGTCCCTGGAATACGATCCCCTGCTGCGAAGAATCGTTTTTTCATCCAAGTACACATTTTACTGTTGCGTTAAACAGAGGCTACAGTTAAGGAATTGTGCCCAGTAAATCCTGCCCGGCCAGGATAAGAACCCATGACATAGCGCTCGCGGAACACCAGGCGAGTGTCTTGCCACTACACCACGGAGACTGTGTGACCTATGGCCACACCCCTCCTACAGCCAACCACATGCAGTCCCCCCTTTGTATATAAATATATTAAAATGTTTTTGTAAATATTCATATTGTGTGTATTGCAAGACATGCCTGGCATAGGTATTGATGATCTCCCAAATCCAACCAGCTGTGATTGAAACATACTGTACATCATTTTGGGAAAATCACATTAATGTGATTTCGTTGTGCATGCATCATCTTATTTTTAATTCATATATTGTATTCAGAGACTAACACTTTACTCGATAATTTTGCCTGTGAGAAGTAAACAAATCTATTCTTTTAATTCTGACATATATGATTTCAGGTAGCGCCTTCCCACACCATATTTGCTTCCAACACGTCGTCTTTGTCCATTGGTAAAATAGCAGATGCTACTAACCGTAGGGATCGATTTGGAGGTCTTCATTTCTTCAACCCAGTGCCAGTTATGAAGCTGCTGGAGGTAAGTGTATTGAAGCTTTTAAGGAATGAAAGCTCTTGCTTGCTGGCTTTACTCAAGCTGGCGGTAGTGTGGTGGATGACTGTTCGTTAACACTGTTGCATTGGACACGTTCCCTTACTGTGAAGATTCCGGGCACATATGGTTCCCTTTCTTAATATTGTATTAATAATTTGTATATATTACCTTTGTCATTTAAAATTTTTGTTTTTCTGTCACCTTTGTGACTATTTGTAAATTCTGTTTGTCTTATTGTTGATATATACTAGTTAATATTTTTGTACTAAATTTATAATTTGATTAACCAATCATTGTAATACATTAATACATTATTTTAATTGTCTGCTTCACATATAAAGCAGTCAACTCGCTACCAATTGGTCCTGGGTTCAATTCCCAGGCAGGGCAAGACATTTGGGCGAGTATGAGAGAATGCATCATTTACATGACAGGACACTAACTAAAATAGTTTTACTTTTAAAATGAAGCAGAAAATAGGAAAATGCAAAAACACATTTTTGTCTTCTTGTTCTTCTACACATCGGGAGGAAGCCAGTTGGGGGAGTTAGTATAACACTTTGGCGTCCTGGTGATGCTCTCGGTGTCATTAAAACAATACACACAGAGTGGGTGATGATGCTCTCGGCATCATGCATTAATGTTTGGTTATTCGTATTATTAAGTACAGAATAAATATTGTAAGGGAAAGAGTTTGGACATTGGGTTGTGTGCTTACCGTTAATGCCCAGCCTACCTTCCGGAGTGATGTGGGTGGCCCACTGAGCATTCCAACAGTAAAATTAATGAGCCTCTGGACATGTTTATACTCAGCTTGATGACTCGTCATATAGGGATAAGGGGTCGGGTGTTCAAGTATAGGTGGTTCACTACATGGCTTCCTATCACTGCTGTGTTCAATGGATGTTCACAGGAGCTCAATGAGACATTAATTTGCATGCACAACATTCAAAATTTAAATGTTTAGGTAAAAGTACATACAGTGTACATAGAAGATGAGTTACAAACATAATGTTGGATTTATAGATAGAGCTAGTACATAAAATACCTAAAGCCACTAATACACACAGCATTTTGGGCAAGGTGTGGGGGAAAAAAACACTTGGACTAAAACTTAATACTAATTGAGATTAAAGTATAAATTGAGTGTGAAGGGGGGGAGGGGGGGGGGGAACATGGCAGAAATTAGAAATTAAGCAAGTTGGTATTGTTTGAAAATAGCAAGACATGGGTTGACATTTAGGGGGTAAGGAAGGTTACATGGAGTTTATTAGGTGTGTTTGACATGTGCTGTAAAATAATCACACTCGTGGATTGACCTGACGTGATTCTGACACGTTATAAAATAATCACACACACATGGATTGACCTGACATGAGTCTGACATGTGTTGTAAAATAATCACACATGTGGAGTGCCTGGACGTGCCTGATCTTGCAATTCCAGGTTCGAACACTTACTTTTAAAATCTTCATATTCCATTACTCTATAATAACCATGCATCAACTAATCATGATTGTTAATGCCATGAATTGTACTGATAATTTATTTCTTGATTAATACAATATAACAAGGATGTGAAATAACTGAAGGAAATTTGGGTCATTATGCATTGTTTTGATATTATTATTACACAGGTTGTGCGCATCGCAGAAACGTCACAAGACACTTACGAAGCAATGTGTAGTTGGGGCAAAGCCATGGGCAAGGTGACTGTGGAGTGCAAGGACACACCTGGATTTATTGTCAATCGTCTGCTAGTGCCATACATGTTTGAAGCCGTTAGGATTCTGGAAAGAGGTAAGCAACTTCTTCAGACTATTTAGTGTTTTCTTTGTCTGAATTCAGTATGTTTACACAATGTAACTCACATTTTGTTCCTGAGTTGTGTTATTTACTATTTGCTTATGCCTCTGAAATATATAAAATGGCTATTAATTCCCCCTCAAACTTTGAATTTTGTGACCTGGACAGTCAGATTTTGACATTTGCCTATTTCCAATGAGATAAAGGGCAAATTTGCATCTTTTCATTGGTGTCCTTGCTGTGGCAGAGACAAAGATAGCAGGGAAACTTTGTAAAAATCACCTTGGATGCCCATCAGGAGTGCCACCATTTTGATGTCCCCAATGACCTTCCAACTGTACTCATCATACTTTAAGATGTCCCGCAGGGTCTTCATGCTGTTGTAATCCTCTTTGAGGTGTACCAAGTGAGTCATGGGGGGGAAAAGACAGGTTCTTGTTCCCATTATGGGGTTTCTCCAAGTTTATGCAGCACTAGATCGATCTGCAATGTTCTGGGAAATAGGTAAATTTTAAAATATCGCTGTCCTAGTCACAAGGGCAATGAGCCTGTGGACATTGTGAGGGAACAATAGCCGTATTCTATACTTTAAAGAAATAAGCAATTGGTAAATAATGCTTATTATCCAAGAGCAAAAGATATTGTTAATGAATTGATGATTATTCATCATATGTTCATCTAACATGAGAAACCTTTTCAGTACACTCTTCTCAATCTTGCTGTTAATTAACTTTTTGTACTCCTCATCTTTACACAACATTTTAATTTCTTACTCTATCCTCCAAACACTGCAATTGTTCTCAGATTTGTCCAGTCCTTGTATTGCTCTGGCTTCATCTCCTACTGTTTTGGCCTTTATAACTAGGGCTGTCACTTTCCTTTTGGCTTCACTTCCACAATTTCTTCTTTTGTCAGTCACATACTCTGGGTATTTACTTGTCAGTCACTTCTAGCACATCTCTATTCACTAAATTTATTACATAGAATTGTCTTTTCCTTTCATCATAAAAGTTACTTTTCTTCATATTCACTTGTAAGTCTTCTTTCATACACCAGTAAAATTGTCAACAAGTTTACAAAAATTATCCTATCTCACACTGCTAAAGTGATGGAGTAAAGCAATGACAAAAAAATTATAAACCTATCACACTAATGTCAAACATGTTTTGAGATAGTGATTAGGATCCACATCTTATTTTTTTTATGGTGAGAATATTTAGTTTTTTAGATCAACTAAACCACTATAACAAAATCAATGAAGAATTAGGAGAAACCTAGAATGTTAAATATACAGGTAATTGCAAAGATATTTATTAAATGTGATCATGGAGTAATAATTCATAAAATGAGATCCAGAGGAACAAGATACAGTGGGTTGTCCCCAATATTTATTAAATTTTCTGAAATGGGTTGTACAGAATAATGGTAAACCATGCATAATCCTGTCCAATTAATAAAAGCTCTATATCACAAGGGTTCTTTTGTCACTTTTCTCTCTCTCTCTCATCTCTCTTTTAAAGACAGATATGTAAACCACAGCTTTGTGTCATCCATTGCAGATAACAACTTGGATATGCTTAAATAAATAAATAAATATATATATATATATATATATATATATATATATATATATATATATATATATATATATATATATATATATATATATATATATATATATATATATATATGCGAACAAGCCTGAATGGTCCCCAGGACAATATGCAACTGAAAACTCACACCCCAGAAGTGACTCGAACCCATACTCCCAGAAGCAACGCAACTGGTATGTACAAGACGCCTTAATCCACTTGACCATCACGACCGGACATAATGAGGTGATAGCCGAGGCTATTTGAACCACCCCACCGCCGGCACTCGGATAGTAATCTTGGGCATAGCATTTTACCAAATCACCTCATTCTTTGGGGCACACGTGAGGAACACAAATGCGAACAAGCCTGAATGGTCCCCAGGACAATATGCAACTGAAAACTCACACCCCAGAAGTGACTCGAACCCATACTCCCAGAAGCAACGCAACTGGTATGTACAAGACGCCTTAATCCACTTGACCATCACGACCGGACATAATGAGGTGATAGCCGAGGCTATTTGAACCACCCCACCGCCGGCACTCGGATAGTAATCTTGGGCATAGCATTTTACCAAATCACCTCATTCTTTGGGGCACACGTGAGGAACACAAATGCGAACAAGCCTGAATGGTCCCCAGGACAATATGCAACTGAAAACTCACACCCCAGAAGTGACTCGAACCCATACTCCCAGAAGCAACGCAACTGGTATGTACAAGACGCCTTAATCCACTTGACCATCACGACCGGACATAGGATAAAATGTCCATAGGACATGGGTTCGAGTCACTTCTGGGGTGTGAGTTTTCAGTTGCATATTGTCCTGGGGACCATTCAGGCTTGTTCGCATTTGTGTTCCTCACGTGTGCCCCAAAGAATGAGGTGATTTGGTAAAATGCTATGCCCAAGATTACTATCCGAGTGCCGGCGGTGGGGTGGTTCAAATAGCCTCGGCTATCACCTCATTATGTCCGGTCGTGATGGTCAAGTGGATTAAGGCGTCTTGTACATACCAGTTGCGTTGCTTCTGGGAGTATGGGTTCGAGTCACTTCTGGGGTGTGAGTTTTCAGTTGCATATTGTCCTGGGGACCATTCAGGCTTGTTCGCATTTGTGTTCCTCACGTGTGCCCCAAAGAATGAGGTGATTTGGTAAAATGCTATGCCCAAGATTACTATCCGAGTGCCGGCGGTGGGGTGGTTCAAATAGCCTCGGCTATCACCTCATTATGTCCGGTCGTGATGGTCAAGTGGATTAAGGCGTCTTGTACATACCAGTTGCGTTGCTTCTGGGAGTATGGGTTCGAGTCACTTCTGGGGTGTGAGTTTTCAGTTGCATATTGTCCTGGGGACCATTCAGACTTGTTCGCATTTGTGTTCCTCACGTGTGCCCCAAAGAATGAGGTGATTTGGTAAAATGCTATGCCCAAGATTACTATCCGAGTGCCGGCGGTGGGGTGGTTCAAATAGCCTCGGCTATCACCTCATTATGTCCGGTCGTGATGGTCAAGTGGATTAAGGCGTCTTGTACATACCAGTTGCGTTGCTTCTGGGAGTATGGGTTCGAGTCACTTCTGGGGTGTGAGTTTTCAGTTATATATATATATATATATATATATATATATATATATATATTATATATATATATATATATATATATTATATATATATATATATATATATATATAACTGAAAACTCACACCCCAGAAGTGACTCGAACCCATACTCCCACAACTGGTATGTACAGGGACGCCTTAATCCGCTTGACCATCACGACCGGACATAAGGAAGTGATAGCCGAGGCTATATGAACCACTTCCCCGCCGGCACTCGGATGGTTATCTTGGGCATAGCATTTTATCAAATCACCTCATTCTTTGGGGCACACGTGAGGAACACAAATGCAAACAAGCCTGAATGGTCCCCAGGACTATATACAACTGAAAACTCACACCCCAGAAGTGACTCGAACCCATACTCCCACAACTGGTATGTACAGGGACGCCTTAATCCGCTTGACCATCACGACCGGACATAAGGAAGTGATAGCCGAGGCTATATGAACCACTTCCCCGCCGGCACTCGGATGGTTATCTTGGGCATAGCATTTTATCAAATCACCTCATTCTTTGGGGCACACGTGAGGAACACAAATGCAAACAAGCCTGAATGGTCCCCAGGACTATATACAACTGAAAACTCACACCCCAGAAGTGACTCGAACCCATACTCCCACAACTGGTATGTACAGGGACGCCTTAATCCGCTTGACCATCACGACCGGACATAAGGAAGTGATAGCCGAGGCTATATGAACCACTTCCCCGCCGGCACTCGGATGGTTATCTTGGGCATAGCATTTTATCAAATCACCTCATTCTTTGGGGCACACGTGAGGAACACAAATGCAAACAAGCCTGAATGGTCCCCAGGACTATATACAACTGAAAACTCACACCCCAGAAGTGACTCGAACCCATACTCCCACAACTGGTATGTACAGGGACGCCTTAATCCGCTTGACCATCACGACCGGACATAAGGAAGTGATAGCCGAGGCTATATGAACCACTTCCCCGCCGGCACTCGGATGGTTATCTTGGGCATAGCATTTTATCAAATCACCTCATTCTTTGGGGCACACGTGAGGAACACAAATGCAAACAAGCCTGAATGGTCCCCAGGACTATATACAACTGAAAACTCACACCCCAGAAGTGACTCGAACCCATACTCCCACAACTGGTATGTACAGGGACGCCTTAATCCGCTTGACCATCACGACCGGACATAAGGAAGTGATAGCCGAGGCTATATGAACCACTTCCCCGCCGGCACTCGGATGGTTATCTTGGGCATAGCATTTTATCAAATCACCTCATTCTTTGGGGCACACGTGAGGAACACAAATGCAAACAAGCCTGAATGGTCCCCAGGACTATATACAACTGAAAACTCACACCCCAGAAGTGACTCGAACCCATACTCCCACAACTGGTATGTACAGGGACGCCTTAATCCGCTTGACCATCACGACCGGACATAAGGAAGTGATAGCCGAGGCTATATGAACCACTTCCCCGCCGGCACTCGGATGGTTATCTTGGGCATAGCATTTTATCAAATCACCTCATTCTTTGGGGCACACGTGAGGAACACAAATGCAAACAAGCCTGAATGGTCCCCAGGACTATATACAACTGAAAACTCACACCCCAGAAGTGACTCGAACCCATACTCCCACAACTGGTATGTACAGGGACGCCTTAATCCGCTTGACCATCACGACCGGACATAAGGAAGTGATAGCCGAGGCTATATGAACCACTTCCCCGCCGGCACTCGGATGGTTATCTTGGGCATAGCATTTTATCAAATCACCTCATTCTTTGGGGCACACGTGAGGAACACAAATGCAAACAAGCCTGAATGGTCCCCAGGACTATATACAACTGAAAACTCACACCCCAGAAGTGACTCGAACCCATACTCCCACAACTGGTATGTACAGGGACGCCTTAATCCGCTTGACCATCACGACCGGACATAAGGAAGTGATAGCCGAGGCTATATGAACCACTTCCCCGCCGGCACTCGGATGGTTATCTTGGGCATAGCATTTTATCAAATCACCTCATTCTTTGGGGCACACGTGAGGAACACAAATGCAAACAAGCCTGAATGGTCCCCAGGACTATATACAACTGAAAACTCACACCCCAGAAGTGACTCGAACCCATACTCCCACAACTGGTATGTACAGGGACGCCTTAATCCGCTTGACCATCACGACCGGACATAAGGAAGTGATAGCCGAGGCTATATGAACCACTTCCCCGCCGGCACTCGGATGGTTATCTTGGGCATAGCATTTTATCAAATCACCTCATTCTTTGGGGCACACGTGAGGAACACAAATGCAAACAAGCCTGAATGGTCCCCAGGACTATATACAACTGAAAACTCACACCCCAGAAGTGACTCGAACCCATACTCCCACAACTGGTATGTACAGGGACGCCTTAATCCGCTTGACCATCACGACCGGACATAAGGAAGTGATAGCCGAGGCTATATGAACCACTTCCCCGCCGGCACTCGGATGGTTATCTTGGGCATAGCATTTTATCAAATCACCTCATTCTTTGGGGCACACGTGAGGAACACAAATGCAAACAAGCCTGAATGGTCCCCAGGACTATATACAACTGAAAACTCACACCCCAGAAGTGACTCGAACCCATACTCCCACAACTGGTATGTACAGGGACGCCTTAATCCGCTTGACCATCACGACCGGACATAAGGAAGTGATAGCCGAGGCTATATGAACCACTTCCCCGCCGGCACTCGGATGGTTATCTTGGGCATAGCATTTTATCAAATCACCTCATTCTTTGGGGCACACGTGAGGAACACAAATGCAAACAAGCCTGAATGGTCCCCAGGACTATATACAACTGAAAACTCACACCCCAGAAGTGACTCGAACCCATACTCCCACAACTGGTATGTACAGGGACGCCTTAATCCGCTTGACCATCACGACCGGACATAAGGAAGTGATAGCCGAGGCTATATGAACCACTTCCCCGCCGGCACTCGGATGGTTATCTTGGGCATAGCATTTTATCAAATCACCTCATTCTTTGGGGCACACGTGAGGAACACAAATGCAAACAAGCCTGAATGGTCCCCAGGACTATATACAACTGAAAACTCACACCCCAGAAGTGACTCGAACCCATACTCCCACAACTGGTATGTACAGGGACGCCTTAATCCGCTTGACCATCACGACCGGACATAAGGAAGTGATAGCCGAGGCTATATGAACCACTTCCCCGCCGGCACTCGGATGGTTATCTTGGGCATAGCATTTTATCAAATCACCTCATTCTTTGGGGCACACGTGAGGAACACAAATGCAAACAAGCCTGAATGGTCCCCAGGACTATATACAACTGAAAACTCACACCCCAGAAGTGACTCGAACCCATACTCCCACAACTGGTATGTACAGGGACGCCTTAATCCGCTTGACCATCACGACCGGACATAAGGAAGTGCCGGCGGGGAAGTGGTTCATATAGCCTCGGCTATCACTTCCTTATGTCCGGTCGTGATGGTCAAGCGGATTAAGGCGTCCCTGTACATACCAGTTGTGGGAGTATGGGTTCGAGTCACTTCTGGGGTGTGAGTTTTCAGTTGTATATAGTCCTGGGGACCATTCAGGCTTGTTTGCATTTGTGTTCCTCACGTGTGCCCCAAAGAATGAGGTGATTTGATAAAATGCTATGCCCAAGATAACCATCCGAGTGCCGGCGGGGAAGTGGTTCATATAGCCTCGGCTATCACTTCCTTATGTCCGGTCGTGATGGTCAAGCGGATTAAGGCGTCCCTGTACATACCAGTTGTGGGAGTATGGGTTCGAGTCACTTCTGGGGTGTGAGTTTTCAGTTGTATATAGTCCTGGGGACCATTCAGGCTTGTTTGCATTTGTGTTCCTCACGTGTGCCCCAAAGAATGAGGTGATTTGATAAAATGCTATGCCCAAGATAACCATCCGAGTGCCGGCGGGGAAGTGGTTCATATAGCCTCGGCTATCACTTCCTTATGTCCGGTCGTGATGGTCAAGCGGATTAAGGCGTCCCTGTACATACCAGTTGTGGGAGTATGGGTTCGAGTCACTTCTGGGGTGTGAGTTTTCAGTTGTATATAGTCCTGGGGACCATTCAGGCTTGTTTGCATTTGTGTTCCTCACGTGTGCCCCAAAGAATGAGGTGATTTGATAAAATGCTATGCCCAAGATAACCATCCGAGTGCCGGCGGGGAAGTGGTTCATATAGCCTCGGCTATCACTTCCTTATGTCCGGTCGTGATGGTCAAGCGGATTAAGGCGTCCCTGTACATACCAGTTGTGGGAGTATGGGTTCGAGTCACTTCTGGGGTGTGAGTTTTCAGTTGTATATAGTCCTGGGGACCATTCAGGCTTGTTTGCATTTGTGTTCCTCACGTGTGCCCCAAAGAATGAGGTGATTTGATAAAATGCTATGCCCAAGATAACCATCCGAGTGCCGGCGGGGAAGTGGTTCATATAGCCTCGGCTATCACTTCCTTATGTCCGGTCGTGATGGTCAAGCGGATTAAGGCGTCCCTGTACATACCAGTTGTGGGAGTATGGGTTCGAGTCACTTCTGGGGTGTGAGTTTTCAGTTGTATATAGTCCTGGGGACCATTCAGGCTTGTTTGCATTTGTGTTCCTCACGTGTGCCCCAAAGAATGAGGTGATTTGATAAAATGCTATGCCCAAGATAACCATCCGAGTGCCGGCGGGGAAGTGGTTCATATAGCCTCGGCTATCACTTCCTTATGTCCGGTCGTGATGGTCAAGCGGATTAAGGCGTCCCTGTACATACCAGTTGTGGGAGTATGGGTTCGAGTCACTTCTGGGGTGTGAGTTTTCAGTTGTATATAGTCCTGGGGACCATTCAGGCTTGTTTGCATTTGTGTTCCTCACGTGTGCCCCAAAGAATGAGGTGATTTGATAAAATGCTATGCCCAAGATAACCATCCGAGTGCCGGCGGGGAAGTGGTTCATATAGCCTCGGCTATCACTTCCTTATGTCCGGTCGTGATGGTCAAGCGGATTAAGGCGTCCCTGTACATACCAGTTGTGGGAGTATGGGTTCGAGTCACTTCTGGGGTGTGAGTTTTCAGTTGTATATAGTCCTGGGGACCATTCAGGCTTGTTTGCATATATATATATATATATATATATATATATATATATATATATATATATATATATAATATATATAATATATATAATATATATATATATAATATATATAATATATATAATATATATATATATATATATATATATATATATATATATATATATATATATATATATATATATATATATATATCCACAAAGAAATGGGATTTCTGAAAGCAGACACATGGCTCCCAGCATCCAGTTAGCTTAGAGTCAAGGTGTTGGTACCAGTCTCTGTTCACCCACTAACTCTTAGGGTCTACCAATAATCAGCAACCAGTACAAAGTAGCATCCATACATTAATCCATATTTATTAGCCCCTCCCCCCTGCCCTCTGAGCAAATGGCCTGGTTAGCACCAAACCTAACATACCCTACCAGGCCCGTACGAGTCAAGAACACCCAAGTCATAAAACTCATTATAACCTGAGCCAATTCTTTATCCCATGACATCTTGTCCTGCCTAACTGTATGTGATCTTGGCTGCTACACATTGAATTTTTATCCTAGTGGCCAACCAAATCATTCATCTCACAAAAGTACTTTTATTTTTTAACACAAGTGACTGTTTAGTTATTATCATATATTTTGTGATATAAAAGTTGTGATTAACACTGTGCATAGCATAATGTAAGTAGGAATTTTTTTTATTGGCTGTTATAAGCAAAAGACGCTTGCCTATTTATTTCAGGTGATGCTAGTGCCCGTGATATTGACACTGCAATGAAACTTGGTGCCGGTTACCCAATGGGACCCTTTGAGCTCATGGACTATGTTGGTCTTGACACTGGGAAATTCATTGTTGATGGTAAGATGATTTTATTTAGTTTACATTTTTATTTTGTATTGCTTGTATTAGTTATATCCAGAATCCCTGAAGGGAGAAGGTTGTCTGGATAGTTAGCTTGGCTAAAATCTGCAGACAATACATTAATATCCCACAAATATAAAGATTTTGTAAGAGTGATTAGGAGTCAGATATCCAGTTTCATAGAGAACAATGAACTTCACAATCCAGGACATCATGGATTTAGAGCAGGAAGATCCTGCTTTTTGAAATTACTCAACAATAAAAGCAATAAAAGTAAAAATAGGTATCGTATACATGGGCTTTGCATAGGCATTTAATAAATGTGACCATGGAGTGATAGCCCATAAAATAGTCAATAAGAATAACTGGTAAGTAGGACAGTAGATATTCAATTTCCTGTCAAGCAGAATGCAAAGAGCAAGTCAGTCAGTCAAATAAAATCGGGTTCAAGCACAGTGAAAAGCTCTATACCTCAGGGCACAATCCTGGCACCACTGCTTTTTCTCATTCTCATATCAGTTATAGACAAAAAGGCAAGTCACTTTTGTCATCCTTTGCAGATACAAAACTCGGCATGAAAATTACTTCTGTAAAAGACGCTGAAAAAACTAAAAGTTGATATTAACACTTTGGCGTACCCCGCACGCCACCCCTCAACTGTGCGATTTGGGCCCCAGGGTGTCACGGGAGCGCGCGTAAATTCTGAAAAGTGTATACTCTCTTCAACTTTGTCACCTCAATTCTCATCCTACGAGATTAAATTTGGTATCATTGTGTTCGCAATAGAATTCTCTACAGCACTAAATGCATATAAACTCCAAAAGCCCGGCTAATTACCCGCAGCAAACAGAGAAAGTGCGAACGAGTTACCCAGGAGCGAGCAAACGCGATAAAATGTTTTCACTATTTTCACTCTGGTCACCTCAATTTTCGTCCTAGGTCTTTCATTTTGGTCTCAATGGGTTTGCAATAGAATTCTCTAGAGGAACATTTGCATATAAAATAAAAAACCTGGTCACGCTCCAACCGCCGACGAGTTGAAGACGGGCCATGCGTTAGCCGCGAGTGAGCGCTCAGATGCCTTCCAGCTACACTCCCAATTCCCGCCCTTTTCAAGCCTTTCTTTCGCAAATTTCTTCCTGGAAGGGCCTTGTTCATGATCACTATCCATCGTGGAGTAAGCGTAGATAGTTTCTAAAGCCGCAGTAAGAAATATAGCCACGGAAAATAGCCGAAATGTTCACACGTTTGAGATGCGAGGGGAGGCGACATTGGTCACAACAGTGGAGCGAAAACAATGGGCCGACGGCGTGTGCCGAGCCGCCTGCGGGCCACGAGGTGCAACAAGGAAAATGGGAAGACATCGGCACGCATTTTAAAACCAGTCCCAAAAAAATCGGATAAAAACCTGATTTTTGGCGATTATTTAAAGTGGATGACGCAATACTGCGTCATCCCCGGCATCACCGACAGTAAACGGATGACGCAATGCTGCGTCATGCCCGGGCGAAAGTATTAATAAAGTCTTCGATTGGGCATTGGAAAATAGCATAGTTTAACTAATAAATTCCAGGCACTTAGGTATGGTAGAAATGAAGAACTTTAATGAAATGCAGAGTACAAGACAATCAAACCGATTCATAAAAGGAAAATAACATGTAAAAGTTCTGTGAATTATATTGTCTGATCACCTGACAATTAATTAACATAACCGTGCAAATATAGCGTCGGCCAGTAAAATGATAGGATGGATTACAAGAACATTAAAATCCATTGATCCTTTAGCAATGTTAATATTTGAATCACCGGTGCTGTCCTGCCTTGAGATGTGCTTGGTATTTGTTTCCACTTTCAGAGCAGGAGAGATTGCTGAAATAGAGGGAATACAGACTGCATAGGATGATGTGTGATAATTATTATTTGTGCTTGGGGCTCTACTACCCAAAATCACTTACGTCCTCTAATTACTCAACACAAAGCTGCTATTAGGACAATATCCAACTCTGGCCCCAGACATCACTCGGTACCCCTACTCAAATCTCTGAATATGTTAGACATTAAGTCACTGCACATTCTCTCATGTGTATTATACATATATAAAATGCTAAACTATAATGCCAATCCTGATCTCAAACGCTTCATAGAAGGTTGTAACAGAACCCATGAGCACTACACCAGAAATAAATACAATTTTGATATTCCTAGAGTACGACTTAATCAAACTAGAAATGCTCTACAAATCAAGGGGCCCAGAATGTGGAATGACCTTCCCAACCATGTTAAAGACTGTACCTCTCTCAACCAGTTTAAGATAAAAACGAAGCTATCCCTAATAAATTCCCTGTAACCTACCTTACCCTTCTATTGTCAACCAATGTCTGTTTTTTTTAAAGAGCTCTGTTTGTCGACATAATTGTATTTGTGCTGCTTTTTCAGCTGTTTTCATTTCTTGTTTTCATTCTACTCTTTATGCTCAATTAGTATTAAGCTTGTCATTTAAGTTTTTCATGCCCGAAACGCTTTGCGTAATAGTGGCTTTAGGCATTGTATGTACTAGCTCTACCTATAAGTCAACCAATCTTTGTAAAAATTTCTTGTATGTATGTACCTTACCTAAATAAACATTTATTTATTTATTTATTTTATTTTATTTATTATTAATTATATTATTATTATAATTACAGTATTATAATAATAATTGTTGTATTTAATAATTATCACTCTTCCTTTTGCTTGGTCTTGAAGGAAGCTGAAAGAGGGCTGTGACGATCTCTCTGTAACCCGTAGGTGCGAGACTGGGAAGTCCACCTCCTGAGGCTCGTGCAGCCCAAGTTCTCCTTCAGGAGGCTGGGGGTTGTTCTTTCCCTTGATGGGGTGGTTCTTCTCCAGCCTCGACCTCGACGGTCTCTGGGTTTGGAGTCCGTATGCCTTTTTCACCAACTCCGAGGTCAACTCCGGAGCTCACAGTTCCTGCGACGGTGCTGGAACCAATCGTATTGGCGTTTGCCTTTCCATTGGAGACTTTCAGGGCCATGGAGAGGGGGGGGGGGGAGGACCTGCTGCTTGGGTAACAGCTTCTCCTCCATATCAGCCTACTGGAGAGGCCACTCCAGACCGACAGCCAGAGCGCAACCCCATAGTCTCCGGAGACTGATGGATGCCTACTACTACGATGGTCATCCTTCGGGGTCGAAGATGACCATGACTTCAATATATCAGGTCGAAGGTCGGTGGCTGTGTCAGATGGAGAATGAGACCAATCTGAGTCCGGAAGGCTCGCCCACACATGTCCCATGTGTGTGTGTGTGTGGGTGGGTGCTACTATAGAGGTGGAGGTTGCTCTAGCTTTGTGCACAGTCAATTTCCTCTGGGCCTCTGCAGTCTGTCTATTTTCTGCTGCACGGGCCCCCTGTAGTGACTTTGATTTTCCAAGTTGGATGGTCTTGAGCAAGTGACTCCCAAGTACAGGTATTGAGGTTGATGTCCAAGTCTTTGAGGGACCTTCAGGAAGTCCTTGAATCGTTTCTTCTGCTCCCCAACTGAACACATGCCCTGGCATAATTCTCCATACATCAGCTGTTTAGGCAGTCTGCTGTCAGGCATTCTGACAACATGGCTTGCCCATCAGGCCAGAGTTTTCTGTAGGAGGGTGTAGACACTCTGGGAATACTGGCCCCTTCCAGGACCTCCGTGTCTGGGATTTTGTCCTGCCACCTGATGTGGAGGAGTCTACAGAGACAGCTCAAGTGAAAGGGATTTAGCTGTTTGACGTGTCTGCTGTAGACAGTCCAGGTCTCAAGCATAGAGAAAGGTGGGGTATTCCAGGCGCGCGTTGCGCCTGGAATCATGTAATGTTTGACAAGAAAGGTGGGGAAAGGGTAGGGTATTCCAGGCGTGGGTTGGTACACAACTTCAGTCTTTTTGGTGCTGGTGATGAGACCAAAGTTGTCGCAGGCTTGTGAGAAGTAGTCCAAATTTTGCTGTGTTAGTGGAACTCATATTTTTATCACCCTATTTTTATAGCTAGATATACCAGCTTGGGTATTCCTCTCATATGACTGAACTACCATATATATTTTTTGTTTCATTGCATTAGTCATCCATCAACAGCTTCGTTTCCCCAGGTTGGCACAAGGAGTTCCCAGATGACCCCCTCTTCAAACCATCTCCTGTAATGGATAAATTAGTGAAAGAGGGTAAACTAGGAGTGAAGACTGGTGAAGGATTCTACACCTACAAGAAATAATGGTGCAACACAGGAGATACAGAGAATATATTTTTAGATGGAAAGCCCAGCAACACACTGGATGAAAGTGTCCTCTGTATTATACAAATCATATGAGCATACTACGCTCATTCTTGGAATGATAGAAGTCTGTTCCCAAGACATAATTTATTATACAATACAAGAGTGTTTGTCACTATTATATAAGTATACTGGCAGAGGGGTGGATATGCACATCAATGCAATATTATATAAAAGTAATTAATATTAAAATGTCTTTTATAGGTTTGTATAGACTATTTAATTATATGAAAAGTAATTAATGTTTGACAAACAAAAATTCAAATAAAAGTTTTTCATTATTTTAAAGATTTTTCTTATTTTCATCAGTACCTAATACGTTTGGTTATCTAAGCATGAAATACATTATTTTAATGCACGTGCACTAGACAACCCTTGCGCAATATCTTGAGAGACTTGGTGCGTTAACTTGAAATTTTAATCTGTATATGAGTGTTAGTCCAAGGTTGGAGGCCAAGGCTCTTCGGGCTAGCCTCACCATTGCAGGGGGGGAAGGGTCTGAGGTACAGGACGGACATAGGTTGGTCAGGGTCGGCATAAGTTAAATACTTCAAGAAATACTAGAACTTATAGAGATGCCCATGTGATTTTCATTTAGTTAAGTGTGAAATATTTGGTGTGATTCCCATAGTATTTCAGTGCTTCATAATGATACATTATCTGAGAGAAAAGTGAAGGGGAGAAGAGACCCTTGTAACATTTTATTGTTACATCAATTGTGGTGACAATAAACAGAGATAGTAATAAAAAATATATATTTGGACTAATGTAGTCTACAGAAGCTTGCAGGTGAAGCTTGGCGAGTCAGTGAGTTGAGTGCATGCTGAATGTCGATGGTGTGATGGAAAGTCGAGTGCATGGAAATATTGATGGTGTGACAGTGAGTTGGTGAGTCAAGTGCACACTGATTATTAATGGTGTTAAAGATGTGCAATATCTCTCTAGTATCTGTACTGAACAATTCTAGGAATTAGACTGATGAAGATTGATTGTTGAAGATTAGACCACCCAAGAGGAAGCACGGGCATGAATAGCCCGTAAAACTAACTCGATGATTTCCTATCGACTGCTTATATTACCAGTCCTACACCTCGACTGACCATCCTCTAGCAGGTTTGGGAAGAGGTATTAACTGTAATTAGTGGACTAAGTAGAATTAACAGACCCCTCTCATTATCTGCACATGAGCTAATGAGAGTATGGAGCAAGTATATTACTGATATAATAAACTTGATACACTCGGGTATAGCTGGGTACCCCAACATTGCATATAAATGACAATGCTGTAACTGCTTACCCATGTATAGTACTTCAAATACAAATTATGGCTAACAGAATCTAAATACCTAACCTAACCTATGCATAAATTTGTGTAATATGCTAATATATAGTAGGCATCCATCAGTCATATGAGACTATGGAGTTGTGCTCTGGTTGTCAGTCTGGAGTGGCCTCTCCAGGGTGCAAAGCCAGGGTAGGTTTGTAACATACGATTATGTTATGTTGTTGGACAGATTAGATACACAGCGTTTAGTGGGTTTCACCTTTATTTAGTCTTGATTACAGCAGTCGGTTATTGGTGGTGTTGTAGACGTTGAGACGGAGCTTGGAGCAGAGCAGAGAGCTGAGTGAGGCCAGAGTCGCGGAGCTCTATGCGGAATCATGAGTGTCTAAACTCAATAGGGAACGAGAGCATTGTAGCTCGATGCAGTCGTAGTCTGCTGTCTGCTGTGTCGAAGCTGGAGCATCTTAGGGTCGATTAGAACTGCTTACACCGAGTGCTACATTTTTGAGGTTGAAGGTGTGTGGTAAATCCGAAGTGTCTGTACTGAAGTTAACTGAATCACTGGAAATTGTACTGTTTGCTATTCGTTGTTGATGTTGTATTCAGCTACTGGGAACAAAAAAGTTCCAAGTAGCACGGGCTATGGTGAGCCCGTAGTGGACTTACCTGGCCCAGGAGCGGGGCTTTAACTTGTGGCTATTCGATTGATTGATTGATGAAGATTAAGCCACCCAAAAGGTGGCACATGCATGAATAGCCCGTAAGTGGTGGCCCTTTTGAGCCATTACCAGTATCAAGAGCTGATACTGGAGATCTGGAGGTGCGACTGCACCCTGCGTGACGGGAGATGTCTCCCGGACCAAATGGTGACCAAATGGTGACCAAATGGTGACCAAATGGTGACCAAATGGTGGAGACTATTCGATGATGAAGATTAAGCTACCCAAGAGGTGGCACGGGCATGAATAGCCCGTAAGGAGACTATTCGCTTCTCGCTTGCTTATATTTGGTGACTACACCTCAGCTTCCTCCAATAGGATGGAAAGAATGTTACCTGTAATTAAGGAAAGGATTTGAGTAGTCATAATTAGTGCTAATGAGTTTGTCATTAAGATCATGAGAGACTGGAGCGAGTATAATGTTTACTCGCTACAGGTTATGGAGGAGAAGCTGTCGCCCATGCAGCAGGTCTCCCCCCTCTCCACGGCGCCAAGTCTCCAATGGAAAGGCAAACGCCAATAAGATTGGTTCCAGCGCTGTCGCAGGAACTGTCAGAACGAAGTTGACGGCAACAACAAACTGCCCTAAGGGCTCCAGTTCTGGAGTTTACCTCGAAGTTGGTATAAGAAAGCACAGGGACTCCAAACCCGGAAACCGCCGTAGTCGGGGCCGGAGAGGAACCACCCCATCAAGGGCAAGAACGAATCCTTGACCCTCGTCAAAGCCCTTGTGGATTTGTTCTTTTGATGCATCACGCTATTGTGATTTGTGTGTGTAATTGATGAATGCATCTTTGGGGTCGGCCGCTGGAGGAAATGAACACAACCTGAGGACTGATTGCTTGTTAGACATAGTGTAAAAGTGGACTAACCGGCATTTAGCCAATAGTTTGAAGAGAGTGTTCAAATATAGCAAGTGAAAAAAGTTCCAACAATTAGCTGAGTTTTGTGTGTAATACTTATTATTTGTAAAGAGGATGTTGTTGTTGTTATAGATTCAGCTACTCGGAACAAGTTCCAAGCAGCACGGGCTATGGTGAGCCCGTAACTTACCTGGCACAGGAGCGGGGCAAGTAGCACGGGCTATGGTGAGCCCATAGTGGACTTTCCTGGCACAGGAGCGGGGCAAGTAGCACAGGCTATGGTGAGCCCATAGTGGACTTATCTGGCACAGGAGCGGTTGTAAAGAGGAGATTTTGGTCAATTTTTGAGTGCGGGTCGTTCCTCACGTTGCGTGACCCACTATATGTCTACAGAAACACCTGGGTAACAATCGACCGGCCCGCTGGTCCAGCACACTCACGAACGGCCGGCGACTGTCATGTGAACATAAGCGACTGCTACTATAGATCTGGTGCGTCAGGAACAAATGCAAGTAGTGCTACTGGCTCACCTGCTACTCTTCCAGGCGCCTCTTTCCCGAGCATTACCAGCCGCCTCACTCTGCCACCTGAACCTGGGCCAGTCACTGTCAACCTCTCTCTACTGTCGCTCGCGTCCGGCTCGCACCACCACACCTGTCCACAGCTTGGATTGCAGCTCTCCTGTCTCAGCTGTGGAGGAGCTTTGTTTACAGTTCTCCTGTCTCAGCTGTAGAGCTTTGTTTACAGTTCTCCTGTCTCAGCTGTGGAGGAGCTATGTTTACAGTTCTCCTGTCTCAGCTGTAGAGCTTAGTTTACAGTTCTCCTGTCTCAGCAGTGGAGGAGTTTTGTTTACAACTCTTGGTTGATTATTCGTAAACAAATGATAAATAAATATACAGTTCGCCAGCTACTGAGATAGCAAAATATCGTTTATACCTACACAGATATGCGTATGCAAACAATGTGTACTCACATTAACATGCGTTTGCAAACAGTGTGTACTCGCAGGGACGTGTATACAAGCCATGTATACTCGCAGTGACACGTGTATGCATGCAGTGTATACCCACAACGATAAATATGTGCAACTTTTGTAAAGAATCGTAGCAAAATATGATACTGTTGGTGGAGTGTTGCTGCGCTACTCTCTCACGTTAGAAGAAAAAGTAGAAATACACAGCGACAGTTCGTTGATTACTGCCCCAGATAACGTCGACTATTTCCCCTGGATAACTTCCACTACTTCCCCACATAACGTCGACCACTGGCTTGGATAACGTCGACTATTTCCCTGGATAACTTCCACTACTTCCCTACATAACGTCGACCACTGGCTTGGATAACGTCGACTATTTCCCTGGATAACTTCCACTACTTCCCTACATAACGTCGACTGCTGGCTTGGATAACGTCGACTACTGCCCTAGATAACCTTGATACCGGCTTGGAGAAGGTCAAGTTCCGGTTTAGATATAAGGTTTACGGTTGGTGCGGAAAGATCTGGATGTGGTGATATTTTGCAGGTCCAGAGATGTCGCAAAACTCTTCGTCAAACAACATTCAGGTAAGTGGCATCGTTCATCATTGTTTCAGTGTCCCGGGCACTTCCTGCCTTCCACTCCCTGTCCTCCACACCCTGCCTCCCACGCCCTGCCTCCCACATCCTGCCTCCCACTCCCTACCTCCCACTCCCTACCTCCCACTCCCTGCCTCCCACATCCTGCCTCCCACTCCCTGCCTCCCACATCCTGCCTCCCACTCCCTGCCTCCCACTCCCTGCCCTCCACGTCCTAGGCACCTCTTTAAGGCCTCCACTCTGTGAAGTTTTTTGTTTTTCAATGTCAACTCTACGTTGAGCTGATTTATATGTGAATCCATCCTTTACAACGTTTACAAGTGTAAGCGAACACAAAACTGCGACATTCTACAGCAATCGCTGAAGTTTCAAGTCCTCAGATAGGCTGTAATCTCGGTCAGTTTCTTCTTCCTATAAAAGCTATCAAACACCGCTGGAGCAAAAAAAAACAGCCCTGTGTGATTTTTTTTTTTTTTTTTTTTTGAGATATATACAAGAGTTGTTACATTCTTGTACAGCCACTAGTACGCGTAGCGTTTAGGATTACAAAGAATATTGAAGGTTTAAAACACAATCTAATGGGACATTCGTTCAATGTATCCGAATTTGACTTTGGTAGATAACGGAAACTGTGTGCGATAGAATAAGCGGACTGAGACGCCTAACCGATAAACAAGAAAGGAAATGACTAAATTTTGGTCCGTGCTGGACCATTATCATGTCATTACACCACTTGATTGTTGGTGTAATGACAATTACACCAACAATCAAGTGGTGTAAGGACAATCTAGGAAGGACCGAAGCGTAGTTGTATCTTCAATTTCAGATTTTGTGAGTTTGTCTTAGCCGCGTTATTTGCGACACGTCGTAAGTTGTGGGGCCTTAACAACATTACTTCTGTTGCCTCGTACACTCAGTGTTGGAAATAAAAAGTATTACCAAAATGACTTGCCTTTAATGTGGAATATTACATTGTCAAAGTTACAGCGCCGGAAATGTTATGTTATTAGCTTTCATTATATTTAAATGTAAGGTGTTCACAGACATGTTAAAAACTAGTCAAAGAACATGCACGGGGTCTGGTTAAGACCGTCTGTACCTCGGTGATTAATCTGAATTACTACTCACAGGACAAGTAGTATAGAGTAAACTGGCCTCAACAGCAACCTCTAAACATTATTTGATAACAATGTACCTATAGAGAACCAGAGGGTTTGGCAAAACTCTGCGAAAGTGTCACGGCGAAGGTAAGCAGAGTTAGTGGAATGTCTGGCTTAACAGTGTAGCTACAACAAATAACTATTTGTCTCGGTTGTACTACAGCAAGTGTGGGCGACGGCACCCCTACGAGGAATCCTGGCGTCACCTATTAGGTTGATGTTGGGAAAATACAAGCCGTTTGGTCACAGGGTACAAGCAAATTTCGTCCACAAGATGTCTGTAATACTCCTTTAACTGGTAGTAGTTAAAGTGGTAATCTATGGCCAGAGGTAATTATTTTCACACGAGATCCATTGTAAACTTTGCGGACAAGAGTCCAAACAGGTGTTAATGCTTAGTTTCACAAGTATGCACACACGCACACCCATTGTTGCGGTAGGCAGGAACGTTATGTGGGGGTAGGCAGCAACAGGTGAATGCTCTCGGCAGATGTGAAGCAGGTTGCCATGGGTAGTGGAACATTCAGCGCCTGAAGTGGTGCGAGCTGTCCAACTGCCTTGACACAGTTGCTCTAATCAGCAGCTGTCTTTAGTTCTGGGTTGTTTGACGCAGATGGTGACGACATACAAACAACTGCAGCTCACCAGGTGTTTGCGGTTACTAAGAATTCATCGGAAACGGCTGGTCCAATCTTCCAAGTATTTCTGCTGTGTTTGGCACGGATGATTAATGTTCACATAGTTGGAGCAGGTACAGCGCTAATGTTGGTAAACAATGACGACTGAATTGCGTTTCTTGTACATCCAGTCTTCTATGTTTCGAGGAGTTGGCTTGTTGAGTATTTGGCTGGCTGGCTGGCTGGCTGGCTGGCTGTCTTGCTCGCTCACTCGCTCACTTGTGAGACTTTTGTTAGTGTTCCCAGTTTGAGTGTTGGCTGTTGGAGTCCTGTCACTTAAGCACTACAATACTCTTAAGATCGATTGACACAGCCAGAGTCTGGCAGTCGGTACTGTGCAGTCTGCCTTTGTTGCCAAGACAAAAAATTGCCGAAAAGAGGTCGATAGGCGAGGTTTAGAGGCCATATTGATTACTCATAAATATCCAGCAAATCTTCATTCGTTTCCGAAATTGCAGTTGTGACTCGCGGTAAATATTACCTTCAGTCCCAAGATTGATTTCCTGGAAAGATATTACCATTTGCACCAGTTAGGAGTTGTCGTGTGCGACAAACACCTCACTGAACATATACTCTCCTCCAGGAGGTTCAGGAGGTCTTCTGGACCTCGAGGTTCATCTTTCGTTCTCTGTCATATCTACCTCTCTCTGTCGCTTGGGTTGTCTGCTGGCTTCAGCATCCATTCCACTAGTGCTGGCTCCACAATCCATTCCTGAAGTCATGAAGGTTCTGTATTTGCACTTCCAGGATTTGTAGTCTTTGGTCAGTGGTGGATGCCAGGATTTTTGTATTATCTACTAGCATGTACCTAGTGAGTGTTGTGTTATGTACACTTTGCATATGGTGTCTAGGGGGCAGCAGCTTGTAGATGGCAGGTCGGTCTTCTGAAAACTTTGTGATGGTCATACCAATATAAGAAGGTCGAAGGTGGCATCATTCATTAGGGCATGTAAATTGGGATATCACGTTTGCTCTTTCGAGAAAGTTGTATTGTTTATTGGGGCTGTTCTTAAGTATTAAATGAACAGTCCTTTTTGTTTTGTAATAAATATTGAATTCCAAGCTTTGGTCTGGGGCTGTCTGTTTCACTCCATTTGAAATTATATTTTTAATTATGTTTTATACTGTGATCACATAGTGAATTTGTAATAGTTTTACGGGAGGAGTTGGGACGCTGTCACCCAGCTGTACGCTGGGCCTTGGGCACCTCGGCGCGTAAGTACTTTTCACACTTTTCACAGTCATGAAACCCTGGATGCTTATCCCAGCAGTGTGTGAGCTCTGTGACGATCTACTAAAATATTGTTGCAGTTCCTGGTATATCCTCAAGGCAGTCCAAGAGGGTAATCAACTGGCCTCTTTTAAGAGCACATGCTTTGACTAGCGAGTCAAGTAAGGTAAACAATGTAGGTTTACTGGCTGGCTGTGAGAGACCTGAGGGTGAGCTTAATACCTGCAGGCGGGACGGGAGGGCGAGTGTGTTGTGACCTTTTCTGACATTCAGGGCGACCTTCTGAGGGACACGCCAGCACCGGCCGTTGTTTTAAGACGCCTAAATGTCGACTTTCAGCTGGTGTCTGTTGCGGGTGATGGCAACTGGCGCCTGTTGCGGGTGATGGCAACTGGCGCCTGTTGTGGGTGATGGCAGCTGGCGCCTGTTGCGGGTGATGGCAGCTGGCGCCTGTTGCGGGTGATGGCAGCTGGCGCCTGTTGCGGGTGATGGCAGCTGGCGCCTGTTGCGGGTGATGGCAGCTGGCGCCTGTTGCGGGTGATGGCAGCTGGCGCCTGTTGCGGGTGATGGCAGCTGGCGCCTGTTGCGGGTGATGGCAACTGGCGCCTGTTGCGGGTGATGGCAGCTGGTGTCTGTTGAAGGATCGACAGTCACTAAGATAGGAGCTTTCGGGTGTAACACGCTCGCTTTATCGTAATTGGTGGACCTTTCTTTCTGGGTTCTTTCTCCTTATCTTTCACTCCTGAAGGTGAAGGTAATTGTGATCTTCTGGTATACTTTGATTATCAAACCTCTCATCGAGTTCGTGGCTTGATATGGAGATGGAACTACTCCCGTCTTTAGTGAGAAGACGGGTAAGGTCCTTGGACCCACTCGGTTCCTTTTATTGGATTGGAATTGTACTCTTCATCTGTTCTTTACTTGAAGCCCAGAGAATGTGGCCACTGGTAGAGGTGGGGGTCCCAGAGGATATGCTGTCTGTGGCAACTGGTAGAGGTCCCAGAGAATATACTGCCAGTGGCAACTGGTAGAGGTCCCAGAGAATATGCTGCCTGTGGCAACTGGTAGAGGTCCCAGAGAATATGCTGCCTGTGGCAACTGGTAGAGGTCCCAGAGAATATGCTGCCTGTGGCAACTGGTAGAGGTCCCAGAGGATATGCTGCCTGTGGCAACTGGTAGAGGTCCCAGAGGATATGCTGCCTGTGGCAACTGGTAGAGGTCCCAGAAGATATGCTGCCTGTGGCAACTGATAGAGGTCCCAGAGGATATGCTGCCTGTGGCAACTGGTAAAGGTCCCAGAGAATATGCTGCCTGTGGCAACTGGTAGAGGTCCCAGAGGATATGCTGCCTGTAGCAACTGGTAGAGGTCCCAGAGGATATGCTGCCTGTGGCAGCTGGTAGAGGTCCCAGAGGATATGCTGCCTGTGGCAACTGGTAGAGGTCCCAGAGGATATGCTGCCTGTGGCAATTGGTAGAGGTCCCAGAGAATATGCTGCCTGTGGCAACTGGTAGAGGTCCCAGAGGATATGCTGCCTGTAGCAACTGGTAGAGGTCCCAGAGGATATGCTGCCTGTGGCAACTGGTAGAGGTCCCAGAGGATATGCTGCCTGTGGCAACTGGTAGAGGTCCCAGAGGATATGCTGCCTGTGGCAATTGGTAGAGGTCCCAGAGAATATGCTGCCTGTGGCAACTGGTAGAGGTCCCAGAGGATATGCTGCCTGTAGCAACTGGTAGAGGTCCCAGAGGATATGCTGCCTGTGGCAACTGGTAGAGGTCCCAGAGGATATGCTGCCTGTGGCAACTGGTAGCGGTCCCAGAGGATATGCTGCCTGTGGCAACTAGGTGCCATGCGTGTTGAGATCCCTCCTCCCCCCCCCCCTCCTCCGACTCCACCCTGTCAGCTCTTACGGTGGTAAGGACGGCATGATATTGGCCGCTATTGATCTTCCACCATCATTAGCTGACACGAAACGAGATGTTTTGTACTGTGAGACTGTGGCCCACATTCTCTGAGGTGGGCGAGGCTGCTCCCACTCTTGGTAAACATGTGATGACTCGCGGGCTCACATCTTCATCAATGTTTCAGGAGCCCTACGTGGATGTCAGTTCATGCGAAATAATAATCAATGGAAGTTCCCTGTCTACTTCAGCTCGCCTATCTTTCCGTAGTTGTAAATAACATACTGTAAACAAATATTGTAAACAACAGATTCTCATAAGAGCCGTTTTTAATACTTGTTTGCGTTACTGCTCACAGGATGAGTTTCGGGTACACAATGGACTACCACTCATAGGATGAGTATGGGGTACACAATGAACTACCACTCACAGGATAAGTATGGGGTGCACAATGGACTACCACTCACAGGATGAGTATGGGGTGCACATTGAACTACCACTCACAGGATGAGTATGGGGTGCACAATGAACCAGCCGCCTCCCGTGCCTACAATAAATTACAATCCCATTAGATGAGTTTACGAAAATATATCAGGAAACACAAATTGTAAGGAGTAACGATAACAAGGTGAATATGGCAAGACAAGTTCCGGATCAATGCGGTAATTAATAAAAAAAAATAAAAAATAAATGGGATAAGTAATAAAGGGTAATAATGTGCCAAATGACCTTCACCTATTTTTCTTCGAATTACAGTTTTCTAGCAAATGTTTTCATCAATGTTGTTTCTCACCCGTCGCGTGTCGACCCGCGTCCCCTCCTCCATCACGCCCACATAACCACACACCTTCTGATTATGTGCTTTGCAACAAGCCACTGTCCACCCTAGCCACCCTGTCCACCCTAGCCAGTCACCACCCTGGCCACTCACCTCCCTTGCCACCCTAGCCAGTCACCACCCTGGCCACTCACCTCCCTGGCCACCCTGTCCACCCTAGCCAGTCACCACCCTGGCCACTCACCTCCCTGGCCACCCTGGCCACCCTAGCCAGTCACCACCCTGGCCACTCACCTCCCTTGCCACCCTGGCCACCCTAGCCAGTCACCACCCTGGCCACTCACCTCCCTGGCCACCCTGTCCACCCTAGCCAGTCACCACCCTGGCCACTCACCTCCCTTGCCACCCTAGCCAGTCACCACCCTGGCCACTCACCTCCCTTGCCACCCTGGCCACCCTAGCCAGTCACCACCCTGGCCACTCACCTCCCTTGCCACCCTGGCCACCCTAGCCAGTCACCACCCTGGCCACCCTACCACCCACTAAACTACTTCATTACCACCAAGATACGGCGCCACCCCCCAATAAACACCACCTACACACACACCACCTACACACTCCAGCTCATCACGCTCGCAAAGATTATAATTATATTTGAAGGGTTAATTTAGGATCATTGGAATAATGAAGGTGGTGTGTGCAGCCCGTCCTCTAAACAAAGACCCAAAAGTGATTCCATCCACCCGCCAAACCCCCTGTTTATGAATGAAAAACGGTTTACACACGACTCACAACTGATGAGGTCCGAACACTTCCGGAACAAGTGCTTCACTGACGAATTTTGTTCGAACCACAACGCTGTAAATGCTTCACCCACGTACTACAAATACAAATAATCGCCAACAGAACCTAAACACCTAACCTAACGTAACCTATGCCTATATTTACACAATATGCCAATATATTATAATATTAATTTATACTTGAGAAAATTCCCGTTTTGAATGAACAGCATATTAAAATTTATGAATGCGTCTGTGGGGTCGACCGCTGGATGGAATGGACTTGAGTCGAGGACGGGTTGGTGTGTGGGGTGTGGGGAAGTGTGTAATAACAAAAGTGTAGTTACAGGATGAGAGCTACGCTCGTGGTGTCCCGTCTTCCCAGTACTCTTTGTCGTACAACACTTTGAAACTACTGACGGTTTTGGCCTCCACCACTTAACCTGTTCCAACCGTCTGTAGCCTTGTTCGCCAAAAGATAAATCTCCTGTATGCATTCTGCCCCTTCAGCTCCTTAGCTTTGAATCTATGACCTCCTGTTTGCTAAATTGGTTTAACAGATTTCTCCTTGTCAGTTGTGTCGCGATTGCTGTCACTATTTTCTACGTCGTGATCATATCAACACGCGTGTGTAGGCGGGGGTGTGTTCACCTGCCAATTCCAGGTACCTCCTGGAGCCGTAGGTGACGCCACCCGTTGCCAGTCTTGCTTAAAGCCAATCGATCGTTGCATTTGACGACCAGCCAGATGGCACCGGTTCACTCTGGTTCCCCGAAGTATGTTTGGTTCATCTGTTGCAAGAATCCAGCTGTTTGAACCAACGGTGGACGTTGAACATTGAGCCACCTGTTAGGTGAACATTGAGCCACCTGTTAGGTGAACATTGAGCCACCTGTTTGGTGAACATTGACCCACCTGTTAGGTGAACATTGAGCCACCTGTTAGGTGAACATTGAGCCACCTGTTAGGTGAACATTGAGCCACCTGTTAGGTGAACATTGAGCCATCTGTTAGGTGAACATTGAGCCACCTGTTAGGTGAACATTGAGCCACCTGTTAGGTGAACATTGAGCCACCTGTTAGGTGAACATTGAGCCACCTGTTAGGTGAACATTGAGCCATCTGTTGCACGAGCAAATTTACCCAGTAATTGAAAGCAATGACACAGGTCTGTAAATACAGAGGGGCCTCCAACCCGTTCTCGCAAATTCGTAAAGTCAATATTGACTTATTAACTACGTGCTTAGGTGATATACTAAACATAATAGATACCCTTAAAAAGATTCATAGAAAACACCAACCTTACCTAACCTTGTTAGTATCTTAAGATAAGCATCTTATTGCTTCGTAATTACAATTATTACTTAACCTATACCTATTATAGGTTAGGTAATAATTGTAATTACGAAGCAATAAGATGCTTATCTTAACATACTAAGTAGGTTAGGTAAGGTCAGTATTTTCTATGAATTTTTTTTACGGGTATCTATTATGTTAAGTATGTCACCTATGCACATATTTAATAAGTCAATATTGACTTATTAAATTTGCGAGAACGGGTTGGGGGCCTCACGGCTGAGTTGACAACGATCTAGGGTCGTAGTCCTAAGGGCCTGGGTTCGATCCCTGGCAGAGGCAGAAACAAATGGGCATAGTTTCTTTCACCCTGATGCGTCTGTTCACCTAGCAGTAAATAGGGACCTGGAAGTTAGACAGCTGCTGCGGGCTGCTTCCTGGGGATGTGTGTGAGTGTGTTAAAGAGAAATATATGTAGTAGCAATAAAAGAGGAAACATATATTGGTTAGAAAGGCGGGGTCCAAGAGCTAATAGCTCGATTCTGCAGATACAAATAGTAAATAGAGACTTCTGAATGACTCTTATTTGTGTGGACAGGGTCTACATCTGCTCGTTTTCTCACTGGGAAAGAGTGAGATTCGAGATTCGATTGAGAGTTGAAGCCAGCAGCTCCATACAACGGTAGATTGTCTTGCCTATTGTCTTAGACATTTATAAGAGTCTTTGGCGGACTTAAGCAGCCCCACAACCTGTGGCTAGTGATTTAAGTAGATTGTAGACTTCATCTTGTTGAATATACTTCAGGCAACGTAAGACACAATGCATGGATGAAGGTGTGGCCTGGCTCATGATGGCTGGGGCAGTATGTTGTATGCTCCGTCGTGTTCTGGAAGTTGGCAGCGTATAATTTGGTGCTAGTTGGCTATTGATACGTGACTTGGTGTATAGTGCCTCGCCGATGTCCAGTCTTCTATTGTTGCTGTAACTTTTGACTATGTTGTTGTTGTTTGTTCAGAACACGACGGAACATACAACATACTGTTGTTGTTGTTTCAGATTTAGCTACTCAGTACGAAGTGTCCATGTAGCACGGGCTATGGTGAGCCCGTAAGAGATAGATAAGATACAATGGACCTATAAGTGAGGTGCTTCACCTGTACCTCATCCTCTATTATATATCATGCAACAGGAAAGTTTGTAATCATTACGGGCTATTCATGCCCGTGCCACCTCTTGGGTGGCTTAATCTTCATCAAACAATCCTTGTAATCATTGGAACTCTGCCATTGAAAATGTTAACAAGTGTTAATGAAACTCATCTCTTAGTGTCAGGTCAAATCAAACTAAAAAGAACTTTGGAAAGTTCATTTTTAATATTCCTTCTCAGGTGAAGAAAATGTAAAGGAAGATTCGCGCTAGAGTCATTAATTGATTTTGATAAACTCCACACACACACGCCACCTACCTACTTACTTTTATTAATTGATTCATTATATATATATATATTGGTAGCAGTCTTTCTTGTAAACATATGTTGTTGAATATGACCGAAAGGGTAAGATTAATGATTCTAACACGGATCTTCTCAATATTTCTCTTCACTGTCGGGGGTAATTGAAAAATTAACTCTCTAAAGTTCATTTTCTCATTTTTTTATTTATGATTTGACGCCTAAAAGCGTTTCGCAAGGACTTCTCACATTTTCAAAGACAGGCTTACACATATCATTTCGTGCTTATATTCGTTTTGGGTGAGGTGATATAACACTAATGTTTTTGGGTGAGGTGACACAAATCAATGGGTATGAATTGCATATGTGAACATAAGAATGAAAGTAACTACAGAAGGCCTATAGGTCCTTATTTTCTCTTGCTGGTTCGGGGTCTTGAAGTGAGTAGAATATAGTTGTGTTAATTGGCTGTTGATTGCTGGTGTTGACTTTTTGATGTGTTGTGCCCCGCTGATGTCGAGCCGCCTGCTATCGCTATATCTATCGATGATTTCTGTGTTGCTTGTTAAGATTTCTCTGGTGACGGTCTGGTTGAGAGGAGATTATATGTTCCTTGATGGAGCCCTGTTGTTTGTGCATTGTTAATCGCCTGGAAAGAGACGTTGTTGTCTTGCCTATATACTGAGATCTTTGGGGCTGACAGTCCCCAAGTGGGCATTTGAAGTCATAGACGACGTTGGTTTCTTTCAAGACGTTCTGTTTGGTGTCTGGAGAGTTCTTCATGAGTAGGTTGGCCGTTTTCTTGTTTTTGTAGTAAATTGTCAATTGTATCTTCTGATTTGTGTCTGTGAGGATAACGTTCCTATTAATAATATCTTTCAGGACACTTTCCTCCGTTTTATGAGCCGTCGAAAAGAAGTTCCTGTAAAAGAATCTAATAGTGGGTACAAGTGTCGTGTTGGTTGACTCTTCACAAGTTGCATGGCGTTTCACCTTTCTTTTTATGACGTCTTCAACATAACCGTTAAATTATACTAAAGGTTATGCCGTTATATACGCCAGTTGCATAGTGCTCCTGGCTGTCTGGGTTCGAGTCATTTCTGGGGTGTGAGTTTTCAGTTGCATATATGCTTGGGGGCCATTCAAGCTTGTTCGCATTTGTGCTGCTCACGTGGCCCCACAAAGTGAGGTGATTCAATGAAATAACTATGCCCAAGCTTACCACCAAGTGCCGTAGGGATGTTGGGGATATAGCACGGCTACCAACGTCTTTTGTACAGTCACGGTTGATCAAGCGGTTAAGGTACCATGTACGCCAGTTGCATAGTGCTCCTGGCTGTCTGGCTTTTGGATATTTTCCATTCTACGTAAATATCTTTTACCATCTGGAGGAAACACTGGATCACTTAATCTTTCCATTGTTCGACGTTTCGTCAGCAATGTGACATCTTCAGGAATACACTGTTGAACTGACACAGGTATACTGAGCTTATACCTGTCTTTGTTTGGAGGACGGGCTGGAGTCGCAGCCCGTCCTCCAAACAAAGACCCAAAAGTGATTCCATGCACCCGCCAAACCCCAGCTGTTTATGAATGAAAAACAGTTTACACACGACTTACACAACCCGTCCTCGACTCAAGTCCATTACATTCAGCGGTCAACCCCACAGGCGCATTCATAAATTTTAACATGCTGTTCATTCAAAACGGGAATTTTCGCAAGTATAAATTAATATTATAATATATTAGCATATTGTGTATATATAGGCATAGGTTAGGTTAGGTCAGGTGTTTAGGTTCTGTTGGCGATTATTTGTATTTTTAGTACGTGGGTGAAGCATTTATAGCGTTGTGGTTCGAACAAAATTCGTCAGTGAAGCACTTGTTCCGGATATGTTCGAACGTCAGCAGTTGTGAGTCGTGTGTAAACCGCTTTTCATTCATAAACAGGGGGTTTGGCGGCTGCATGGAATCACTTTTGGATCTTTGTTTGGAGGACGGGCTGACTTACAACTGATTTCATTCGAACACTTCCGGAACAAGTGCTTCACTGACGAATTTTGTTCGAATCACAATGCTGTAAATGCTTCCCCCATGTACTACAAATACATATAATCGCCAACAGAACCTAAACACCTAACCTAACCTATGCCTATATATGCACAATATGCTAATATATTATAATATTAATTTATATTTGAGAAAATTCCCGTTTTGAATGAACAGCATGTTAAAATTTATGAATGCGCCTGTGGGGTCGACCGATGGATGTAATGGACTTGAGTCGAAGACGGGTTGCATACAAAGATCCAAGCTCGTTAATCCAGCCTCCAAACCCCCTGTTTATGAATGAAAAGCGGTTTACACACGACTCACAACTGCTGACGTTCGAACATATCCGGAACAAGTGCTTCACTGACGAATTTTGTTCGAATCACAACGCTATAAATGTTTCACCCACGTACTACAAATACAAATAATCGCCAACAGAACCTAAACACCTAACCTAACCTAACCTATGCCTATTTATACACAATATGCTAATATATTATAATATTAATTTATACTTGCGAAAATTCCCGTTTTGAATGAACAGCATGTTAAAATTTATGAATGCGTCTGTGGGGTTGACCGCTGGATGTAATGGACTTGAGTCGAGGACGGGTTGCTATAAATGCTTCACCCACGTACTTCAAATACAAATAATCGCCAACAGAACCTAAACGCCTAACCTAATCTACGCCTAATTATACATAGAATTTTTATGTATAATAATATTAATTTATATATGAGAACAAACCACTTTTTAATACACAGTATGTTAAAATTGATGAATGCGTCTGGGGAGGACGGCCGCTGCTTTAAACAGCCTAGTGTGAGGACGGGTGGGGTGTAAACCACTTTTCATTCATAAACAGGGGGTATGACGGGTGCATGGAATGGACTTCACTGCTCTTCGTCACTGTGTGTCTGCTGGAGTACACAGATACTGGCACTCCTGCCGAGTGTCTCCTGGAGTACACAGATACTGACACTCCTGCCGAGTGTCTCCTGGAGTACACAGATACTGGCACTGCTGCCGAGTGTCTCCTGGAGTACACAGATACTGGCACTGCTGCTGCCGAGTGTCTCCTGGAGTACACAGATACTGGCACTCCTGCCGAGTGTCTGCTGGAGTACAAAGGTATTCATTCATGTGGGTAATTACAGGGGCGGGTGGAGCCATGTTCCACTGGTCGATGTGGTGGCCTGGCCCTCATGTTCGGCTGTGACGTGCGAACGTTTGTTGTGATGGCGGGCAGCAGGTGAGCACGAGTTGCTGTGACGACCAGTGCCGGGGCGGGGCGGCCGGCGGACACACCGCCACTATGAGTGCCTCCACCTTCCCTGGCGCCTCCTTCACTGCCGAGAAGTTCCAGGTTAGAGAAGGGCCGCTGCTAGGCGCAAAGAGAGAACGAGGTCACGGACTCGTGTGAGTGAATTGACCCTCGCTGACAATTGTGGTGGCAGTGATGTGGTCACATATTTTAGATAACTGCCTGTCGACAGTTATTCAGATCACTACTTGAATATGGGTTATAAGTTTGAGTCTAAGAAGATTATAGAAGTTTTACGAGAGTAGTGAGGAAAAGTTTGAATTTGTAGCGCTCGCAAAACTTGGAAAATCGGGCTTGTATATCATGTGAAGAATTTCTAAGGCGGTTTGATTGTCCCAATTTCGTACCGAGATATTTCTAACTTCTGGGAGGTGAGGGCAGTGCCACTAGTCAGTGCCACTAGTCAGTGCCACAACGAATGCTTCAGCGAAATTTTGTGTATATTAATAGCCAGTGAGACATGCACTGGTTTGTCTATGTTATAGACTTCATATTCCACTTCAGCAGAGCAAGTTTGTCAACTTTTAGTTTGGAAGCTAGTTTTTGTGTGTGAGTGAACATCTTATATGGCAGTGAAGCTCTTTGATGCTGTATGTGACTGTGCTTCAGTCATCTTGTAACGTCATAAATGAAACATTATTTAAGTTGGTAAACGCTTTTATGTCCACCTGTCAGTCACTACGGGGGAGGGAGGTCTAGGCTTGTCACGCCCCGCCTGACAACCCTTCTTGTACCTGTTGCATAATAATTTAAATATTCTGACGCTTGAATTCTCATTGTCGAATCTGACCTTAAAGTTATGGATGGCGGTGGCTTCCACAGTTTGTGCCTTCAGGGCATTCCACTTGTTAAGTACCTGTACATGGTAAGATTATTTCCTTGTATTTCGTCGTCTCATTTGCGCTTCCAGCTTCCATTTGTGTCCTCTTGAACATTTTTGTCCAACCACTTGGAGTGGACGGTAGAGCAACGGTCTCCCTTCATGCAGGTCGGCATTCAATCCCCGACCGTCTAAGTGGTTGGGCCACCATTCCATCCCCCGTCCCATCCCAAATCCTTATCCACACCCCTTCCTAGTGCTATAAAGTCGTAATGGCTTGGCGCCCTTCCCTGATAATTAAAAAAAAATGTGTCCTCGTGCCTTGGCCAGCTCAGGCGCTAATGTATTACGGAGGAGCAAAACCTTCCGCCAAGAGGCAAATCGATACTGGACTCAAAAAATGACAAGAATTAACATTCAAGATTTAATTAAACACACGTAGGTAAAGCTCTCAAAAATGCTGATCACATTAACTGTTGAGGCTTAAACCTTCGAGACAAGAACTTAATATTCTGCTCAGTGTCAGCGGACCGCGGGCGGGTGATCGCTATTGTTAGCAACCTTACCTTGAGGTTGAGGTGTTTGACCTCAAGATCAAAATTCCTTTGAATTCTTCAAAGAGATGATTTGCAAAGCGTGGTTGTTTGCGCTGGCCAGGTGATTTACGTCTCGGAACACGAGTGTGTTATGACAGTGTGTATATTCACCTAGTTGTGCTTGTGGGGGTTGAGCTCTGCTCTTTTGGCCCGCCTCTCAACTGTCAATCAATTGTTACTAACTACTAACTAATTAATCTCCCCCCCCCCAACACACACCCAGGAAGCAGCCCGTATCAGATGTCAAACTCCCAGGTACCTATTTATTGCTAGGTAACAGGGGCATCAGAGTGAAAGAAACTCTGCCCATTGTTTCTCACTGGCGCCGTGAATCGAACGCGGGCCACAGAATTACGAGTCCCGCATGCTGTCCACTCAGCTACCAGACCCTAAGTGGGTGTGTGTGTGTGAGTGTGACTCCAACACAAGAACTTTGACAAAAGTGCAATGGAGCGTTGCTTTTTGGTACAAAGATCGACGACTCTACATGCAAGAACAACACTGCAGGAATATTACGACCTCAACATACATACACACACACACACACACACACACACATGGAGACACACCAATGACACAGGAAAAAGTCAAAGTGACCAAATGAAGAAAATGTTTCCCAAGTTTGGGAGGAAATCAAGAGGGAGATGCATGAAATGAAGAATACAATAAGCAACCTGCAAAGCGAGCTGACAGCAGCAAAGGAGGAGATAAAATCCTTCACAGAGAACAATACTGAGGCTGAGCATCAGATAATCATCCAAAGATAAGATAGAAATGGTTTATTGGAAGGGACTGCCACTGTACAAGCAACATTTGCAGAAATGTTGACAGTCTCCAGTCTCAAAATGACAGTCTCCATGGTGTAGTGGTAAGACACTCGCCTGGCGTTCTGCGAGCGCTATGTCATGGGTTCGTATCCTGGCCGGGGAGGATTTACTGGGCGCAATTTTTTAACTGTAGCCTCTGTTTAACGCAACAGTAAAATGTGTACTTGGATGAAAAAACGATTCTTCACGGCAGGGGATCGTATTTCAAGGACCTGCCCGAAACGCTACGCGTACTAGTGCCTGTACAAGAATGTAACAACTCTTGTATATATCTAAAAAAAAAAAATACTGAGAAAGAATTCAGAAGCAATGTCCACGGTGAAGGAGGTAGCCATGAAAGCAGCTACCTCACAGGAAGCAGCAAGATGCACTAGTCAGCTGCTGGAAAGAAAAATATCAGTGGTAGCAGTGGGCATTAAAGAACAGGAAGGCTCCAGTATGATAGAATGGAATGGTAAGGACAGAGCAGCAGTGAATGAAATACTAAAAGGGTTAAAGGTGGAAGGGGTTGAATGAAGCATTGAAAATGTTTTCAAGTTAGGCTGGTACAACAACGACAAAGACTGCCTGATAAAGATAGTGTTTGCAAACGAGACCATGAATGAGAATATTCTAGCAAGGAAGAACCAACTGCAATATGTGAGAGAATACAAAAAAAGTATTCTCGTTTGAACTCACAAGGGGCACACGCACTAGGGAACACAGGTGGAAATTGAGTGCCCAAATGAACCATAGAGACATTAGAATTTATTTCTTAGTGTCAGAGTAGTTGACAAATGGAATGCAGTAGGCAGTGATGAGGTGGAGTCAGACTCCATACACAGTTTCAAGTGTAGATATGATAGAGCCCAGTAGGCTCAGGAACCTGTACATTAGTTGATTGACGGTTGAGAGGCAGGACCAAAAGAGCCAGAGCTCAACCCCCGGAAGCACATATATAATTTTTTCCTTTTGATTAACATTCCTTGATAATCTGTGTAACTGCTCTGCCCAAGCTGCTCTGTGTGTGTGTTCGTAACGACGACAGGGTCATCTTGATCCTCTGGTGAGTTATAGGTCACTATTCACCTAAATTTTCACCTCAATTATATATCTACATCATATTGTGACATTGTTAACTCAGAAATGATACCATTTTTCAAACTGTTTCAGTGTCAAAGATGATCTTTGCGTCTTGCAATTGCGATTCCAGGCCAAGTGGTTGGGCTGGAATCCCAATTCCAACCCAAGCTGGAATCTCCTCGTTCTTTTGTTTCATATTTTTGGAAGAGAGAATGTGGTTGTGACGGTGGTCTCTCCGGCACAGAACGGACGGTGGGTGGAGAACTCTGCGCCAGGCTTCTCCAGCGGCCTCATGTACCAGGATTTCCTTCCCTTGAAAGACCCGGATAACTCGACATGCTGGTCCACCAGCTACCAGAGCTTCAGGTGAGGCTTTTCTCCCTCCAGTGGCCTCACCTTGTATGTCTTCTCCAGCAGCCACACCTTCTGGTATGTCTTCTCCAGCAGCCACACCTTCTGGTATGTCTTCTCCAGCAGCCAAACCTTCTGGTATGTCTTCTCCAGCAGCCAAACCTTCTGGTATGTCTTCTCCAGCAGCCAAACCTTCTGGTATGTCTTCTCCAGCAGCCAAACCTTCTGGTATGTCTTCTCCAGCAGCCAAACCTTCTGGTATGTCTTCTCCAGCAGCCAAACCTTCTGGTATGTCTTCTCCAGCAGCTACACCTTATGTGTTGTGATTGGGGGAGAGAGTGGAAGAGGGGGGAGAGAAGGTGGAGAGGATGAGAGAGAAGAAAGGCAAAGAGGGGAAGAGGGAGATGGGAAGAGTGCGGAGATAGGGAAAGAGAGAGGAGGAGAGACCCGGGCGCAGCCGGATAACCCCCCCCCCCCCCCCCGTAGCAAACAATAAGAGAAACGCGCGGAATGCCTTGCTAGGGGTGAGGGAGTAAACACAGAGGGAGAGAGACACACACACCTGTCGACACTGCAATGGTTGGTAACAGGTTATGAAACCATTCCCGGTCATAATAGGTATGGGACCAGATTCGCGAAGCAGTTACCCAAGTGCTTACGAATGTGTACCTCTTTCTTCAATCTTTGACGGCTTTGTTTACATTTATTAAACACTTTACAAGCATGAAAACTTCCTAATCAACTGTTGTTATTGTTATAAACAGCCTCCTGGTGCTTCTGAGCGCATTGTTTAATGATTGTAAACAAAGCCGTCAAAGATTGAGAAGAGATGTACAGGTTCGTAAGTACTTGCGTAACTGCTTCGTGATTCTGGCCCATGGTTCGGGGGGGGGGGGAGGGAGCGCGAGGAACCCATTAGAAAAGCCTAAATCGCTCTATATTGTAACCAGGAGCGCTGTTAAGCGCCTCCGCCAGTGACAAGAGGTGACGCAACATTATCACGTATGCCAGTATTGTCACGTATGCCAGTATTGTCACGTATGCCAGTATTGTCACACTGGTCAAGTACGATACTTGAATCAGACGACTTGAGAGAACACCTGACATTCATGTTTATCTGATTTTTTTTATTTTTATGCATCATTCACTCGTAAATTATTTACCAGTGTAAATGGGTACTTTAGGTGATGATCATGGTTATGTATTTTTAATATATTTTAACATTTATTAACTACTACTACATGACGTTCCAATTGCTTCACAAATTATGATAAATTAATAATTATAAGTACTATAACCTAGTCACTTTTCAGGACCAACTTGAGTCATGTTGAGTGGAGTCGACCAGCTGGCCACAGCTGGCCTCCCACATGGCTCCCATGTGGTAGTTGGTAGTGTGGTATATTGCTCTTAACCACGTAACTAATTGTAGTGGCTTTCTGCAGAGAAATGCAATATATAGTTGAGGACTGAGCGGTGAGAACTGTGCCTACTTATCTTCGGCTGTGCCCTGCCCTGCCCGAGCACAAGTGAGGGTACTTCGACCCTCTGTGGTGCCCAGCAGTGCCCAACACCGACAGTGTTGGGCACAGTCAATTCAGTGATACAATTCCCGGCCTGCAGTGTCGTTAGTAACCAGCGCGTGTGTTGATTGTTTCAGCGAGACGGTTCAACACGCCAACGAATGGCTTGGCCGCCACGAAGGCTACGAGATCCTGGGATGTGAAAGCTTGGCCTGCACCCCGTCTGAGATGCCCTCCTACCTGGCCGACTCTTGGCCCACCACCACACACATCAGGTATATCTGTTGTCGTATCGTAAGTGGACCCGATACCCATCATGTGACCGGTAGTGCATCCCCCTATACCCATTCTGTGGGTAGTGCATCCCCTATACCCATTCTGTGGGCAGTGCATCCCCCTATACCCATTATGTGGGTAGTGCACCCCCTTATACTCATTCTGTGTGCTGTAATCTGTCGTGGAAATTTAACATATATTTATTAACAATTATAACATGGTTCATTAATGCTAAAGACCACTAATGTGTATTTAAGACACTTTGTTATGTATATTGGAGTCGCTGGCCACGTTGTTGTGGCAGAGAAAGATGGTAAGACGATTCATCCCCACCACAGGGGCCTCCGTCTGTGGCTGAGAGGTCCTGGTGAAGACACGTCCTCTTCTGTCACCGGTCGCTTCCTGCTCAGTTACCGGGACTTCACGCCATACCTGGACCGCAAGAACCTATTCAGTAGGGACTACGAAGACACCGGAGTGCTGTTGGAGCGTCTCAACCAGTACCTGGAGAACCGCACCTCCAGGGTTCGTATCCTGGCCGTGGAGACCCTGGTGAGTCCTCGACACACTCCCCCAGTTCACACTGTGGGAAGGGTAGTGACAGGTCACACCACACCATGGGGAGGAGAGTGGGGAAGGGACACCACACTGTGGGGAGGACAATAGGATGACAATAACCTCCCGTCTCCCCCACTAGGACACCCCCATGAGCGGCGTGCTGGACATCGAGGTGGACACCGAGAAGTCTTCCCTCACCTTCTCCCAGCACGGCTTTACCAAGTACGTCGTGTGTGTGTGTGTTTACATGTAATATTACACGATGAGAGTGATAGTAGCGGTGTTCCTTGCATATAATTATCATATTATGAGAGGCCACCGTAGCTGTCATCATTTAAGACAGCCTTTAAAACTAGCTTCAATCTGTAGTGTGAGTGAAGGCGTGTTGCAGGTACTGCCGCTGAGTGAAGGTTTGTGTTGCAGGTACTGCCGCTCGCTGCGGGTGTTCTTCGTGACGCAGTACCAGAAGCGGCCGCAAGAGGGCCAGGGATATGACGTTATACCCAGGATCTGCCTCTTGGACTTTGTCCCAAAAAACAAACCAGACAAATTCATAAGGTGAGTTGTTGCTATTGTGGTTGAAAGGGTTGTTGTGGTGGTGGTGTGCTCACCTGTCAGCCAGTACACTCAGCACACCCCCAAACTCAGCGAGGAAGCTGAGTTTTCAGATTCCACTTATGTCTTCTTGTCCTACTTTGTCTTAAAATAAAGAGGCTGCTCTTGTCCTCTTCAGTATCTTGTATGCTGTGATCATAGCCTCTTTGTTTCGTCTATCTTGGTTGGTGAAAATTAATTCCCCTGACCTGTTCTCGTAGCTTAAGCAGGCGATGAGTCACAATAACGTGGCTAAAGTATGTTGACCAGACCACACACTAGAAGGTGAAGGGACGACGACGTTTCGGTCCGTCCTGGACCATTCTCGTAGCTTAACCCCTCTTAATTCTGGCACTAATCTTTGTTGCAAATCTCTGCACTTTCCAGGCCGGTGCTGCATATTCCAGTATCAGTCTAACTAAGCTAGATTGTAAAGATTACCTTGGAAGAGCCCTTATTCGGGTTTTTAAATGACGTCCTAACGATTGTCAGCTTCCCATATACTGCCGTTGTTACCCTGTTTGTGTGTGTGCCTTTGGAGGACCTAACCTGACCTATTAACAAGCATATGCTCGTTAATACTGAACAAATCCACAAGGGCCGTGACAAGGATTCGAACCTACGTCCGAGAGCATCCCAGACGCTGCCTTAATCGACTGAGATACGACATGGTATAAGAATTACAACCAGAAATTCTATGGAATTTACTTGGATCCTGCAGCCTCTCCGAGACACAAACCAGGATTTTGCACAACTCCCCCCATGCACTCGAGCTATGTTAATAGGCCGTTCTACCTCTTCGCCCTTACTTCATTACACGCAGAAATCACAATAGCGTGATGTATCAAATGAACAAATCCACAAGGGCCGTGACTGTGTGTAGTGAGTCTCGTTAATACTGGTTATTACCGCCTTTGTGACCTTTGACACGAGGTGTTGTGTTTCAGTGGCGAGGAGACGGTGACGGAGATGATGCAGCGAGCCCTCAGGTGGTGCTCTACCACTAAGGGTGTCACCCTACTCAATCTTCAGGTGAGTCCTTCACCCTCACTCACACTTGCTCCCCCCCCCCCTACCTTTTTTGCTTACTCCAGCCCCCTTACCTGACACCATGGTCACCCTGGCCTCCTCTCTACCACCTTGGTCATCCTGCCCTCCTCTCTGACACCTTGGTCACCCTGGCCTCCTCTCTGACACCTTGGTCACCCTGGCCTCCTCTCTGACACCATGGTCACCCTGCCCTCCTCTCTGCCACCATGGTCACCCTGCCCTCCTCTCTGACACCTTGGTCACCCTGGCCTCCTCTCTGACACCTTGGTCACCCTGCCCTCCTCTCTGCCACCATGGTCACCCTGCCCTCCTCTCTGAAAATCAAGCTCGACCCCATAAACAGGGGCCAGATGCTCATTGAACCAGCCATTAAGCCCTCTGTTTATGAATACAAAAATAACTTCACATAAGTCACACAACCCATCTTCAGGACATGCTCGTCCAAGCAGCACCCGACGCCAAAGACACAATTGTCGCTCTTTATTAACATGCTGTGTAATAGCCACAAAATATGTTCTAATCTAGATTTATCAAATTCTGTCTAGTCGGAAGTAGGAAGCCAGACGCTTAAGGGTAGCCTCACCCAACTTTCACATATGAAACATGGAGCGGTGTGTTCATGTCATCGGCTAGTCGGGGTCGACCCAAGTACCGTGCTTAAGGCATATCAGCATCTATAGTGATCTGTGTTTTCCGTAAAGTTTTCAAGCTTAATCTAGCGGTTTACCAGCATACTTTCGTAGTTTACTTGAAAACTATAAATGTGAATTCATTTGGATTACGTAATTTATTTTCTGAAAAAAAATAGGAGGGAAAGAGAGGGAACGAACGAAGGAAAGGGAAGGGAGGGAAAGTGGAATGAACGTTTCTCAAACAGTGGTTTGCTCACGACCTCTGTTCGAATCACAACTCTGTAAATGTTTCAATGCTTTCCCCACATACTACAAATACAAATATTTATTCAGGTAAAATACATACATAGATACAAAACGTTGATGGACTTATAGATAGAGCTGGTACATACAATGCCTAAAGCCACTATTACGCAATGCGTTTCGGGCAGGAAAAACACTAAGACTAAAACTTAATACTAATTGAAATTAAAGTATAAATTGTGTTGAGAAAATAAAAAATAAGAAAAAAGATACAAATACATATAATTGTTAACAGAACATAAACACCTAACATGACCTATGCCTAAGTATGCAAATATTGAATAATATTAATTTATATTTTAGAATATTCCAAGTTTGAATGAACGGTATGTTAAAATTGATGAATGTCTTCTTTTTTGGGGGGTCTTTATAAACATGGACTGAGGACGGGTTGGCTGAGTGTGTGTAAAATGTTTTCTATTTATATATAGGTGATGTTAGCACCAGTATTATCAATCATTTTGGGAGTGTGGATAAGCATGTACCACTACTCCTCCCCCATCTCGACCACAACTCCATCTTCCCTGCCAGGTCCTGCCCGCTAAAGCTGGCCGCACCACCACAGCCTCCACCTGGATGCTGGAAAATCCTGGACACGTCTTCAATAAGTTTTTTTCCTTCGTCCGCATCGCCTACACCGAGGGCGAGGTCACAGAGGTGACGGAGGAGAGCGCCGGCGGCGAGGCTGCGGGCGAGGCTACCGGCGAGGCGGTGGACGAGGTGGCCCCGGAGTCCACGGTGGAGGACGACGTCCCTAGGGACGACCAGGACACAGTGGCCGGTAAGGAGATGGGCTTTAAGTAGTCAAGTACTTGTAGTGAGATTTTCATATTTTGAAAATGTGGCGTTTTGATGTCAAGTAATGACTAGAAGAGGACAATCTGGTCCGGGCCCATAGGTGCTACTACTGTCAAAATAGTTCTTTGTTAAAAGCTGTAGCCACGTGGATTAAACAGCTCGGAATGATATTTAATAAATGTTCATCAACATTCCATAATATATAATATTGTTTTTTCACTTTACTGGCTTTGTATATATAAGACTGGAGACCCCTGAGAGGACGAGCACTCGGCCCATGTCCCGTTTACCAGAGTTACCCACACACTGGCCCGCTCTGGCAATTTTTGGCTCGTATTCGCGATATGGCTAAATTTGGACGTAATTTGAAATGAAATCGACTCACAAAAGTGACGTTCTGTTCCGTTTTCTATTCGAGTCGTCCGGCTTACGCGCAGAGGTTATAAGAGGACACTTTAAATTAACGTTTTGAAACTTTATGAGAATTTCCTGCCCACCTAACCTATCAGACGACCCTTGACTTACTATTGTTGAAAAAAAAAATCCCAAATTTATTTTCATTTTTTTTTCATTTTCAAATTACGTCCAAATTCGGCCATACGGGTAAACGGCCAAAAGCGACGTTCTTTTTAAGAGGACAGGTTGCACTCCCCAAGAGCGGTTCAGTAGATACATCTTCAACATTCACCAACAACAATGTAACCCTCGACGTGTCCTGTTGCTATCCTCAAGCATTAATGGTGATGCTCAGTTCCTCGAGCAGCTCTTGTGTTATTAATGGTCAAGTGGCCGTAGAGTTTAAAAACTTGACTTACCAGTAACTTCACGACACATGATTACATTTCTAGTTTTTGTGAGAGCATCGTTAGTGTGTGTTTAGAGGCAGAACTGATTCAATTCAATTTCTTTATTATGCACCCCATACCCATCCCGTGGACGGTGGTGTAAAGGGTTACGGAGACACATTGGTTCAGGAACTGAACCCCAGAGTTCGTTTAGCTAAGCAAATAACAATCTTTTGACGAACTGAGGGAGACACACACAGTGCCTCCCTGTACAACAGGTCCTCCCTGTACTCTGACCCACTCAACGTCGCTGACTGTAAATAAATAGAGATTAATATTGTACAAGTTATCAGGAAAAATAATTATGGTTACTTAATACATTAGCGATGTAATTTTGTCTGTGATAACACTGTTTAGTCATCATTCATAAGGAATATATGTTGACAAACTCTAGCTCCGATATCATGTGTAAACAATGCCATCTATTAGGCCTATGGCATGTGTATCAATATATTATAAGATGGAAGTACACTGGCTACGTTATAGACTCACAATTGAGAATTCGGGTTCGAATCCTCGGGCAGAACATAAATGGTTGGGCACGTTTCCTTTCACCTAATGCCACTGTTCATCGAGCAGTAAATAGATAACCCAGAAGTTAGGGAACTGCTATGGGGTTACATCTTGGGGAGAGTCAATAATTCTACCTATGGGAAGGGAACCTCAGTACAAACCTAAAATATGTATATATATGCACAGGCTTCTTGTCCCCATTGAGGCCACTAAAGAGATGGTAGCCCTCAGGTAAATTCAGATAAGATATCTTGAGATAACGCATCAAAAGATGGTTTTCAGGCTGGTCATCAGCCTCCCGCCGCCAAACTTACTACTTCCATAGTACCCACATGTGGGCGTCGTCCAGGCTTGGCGGCCTCTTGCACTAATTACTGACTTGGCGGGAGGCTCTTGACAGTTGTGGACGCTCGTGTTCAAGATGGTCAAGTAACTCGGTGAGGGCGATGAGTCACAATAACGTGGCTGAAGTATGTTAACCAGACCACACACTAGAAGGTGAAGGGACGACGACGTTTCGGTCCGTCCTGGACCATTCTCAAGTCGATTGTGAATAGTCCAGGACGGACCCGAAACGTCGTCGTCCCTTCACCTTCTAATGTGTGGTCTGATCAACAACTCAGTGAACTCAGTAACTCAGTGTAGCTGGCAGCTTTATCTGACAGCTTCACTGAGCTTGCTAGCAGCTCTGTAACAAAACACTATACTGTCTCACTCGTTCATTCTGCATTCATCTTCTGGGGGCAGACTACCATGATTTGTCTTACATGATAAATTTAACTAATTTATCAAACCCGTATTTGCCGTTATCATCAGGGCGTTATCTGACCATATATTCCTCCTTGTGTACTTGTTAAGTATTGCTCAGTGTTCATCTATAGCCTTAGTGTGACATTACACGGGCTTTGGTGAGCCCGTAATTGAGTTCCGTTATTCGCGATAACCTTCTTACTCTGATATTTGGGTCAAAGTTTTAAACGGAGGTGGGGTTTCCTCCTTTTTCCCTGTTTCTTTTTCGCTTCTGTTTTAGTCGTGATAAACCGCTGTGTAAAGCTGTGTATATCTGTGTGTCACAGAGGTGATGAGCCTGCCTGGTGTGGTGAGTGTGGCGGCCCTCCGGCCTCCCTCAGGACCACTAACCGGCCTCCATTGCAAGACCTTCCTCCCTAAACAACTGACTGCAGGTACCACACATGTAATAATACTTTAAGAAATAATATAGTAATCATTGTTGGTTTCACTTGATTCCATAAGGGTGGTGTTGAGGTAGATATTCTCTGGTCTCAGTATGTTAAGAAGCCTCCACCACCCTCCTACATCCATTTTTTTATCCTGAAAGGGTAAGATCGGTGATTCTAGGCAGAATCTTCTTTATATTTCTTGTTCTTCACTTGGGAAAGAAGCTGAAAAAGAAACTCTCCGAAGTTAATTTAAAATTGTATTGGGTCAGGGGTGGATCGCTGACGGCTCATATACAGTTATTCGCCGTTGCTGTTGTTGTTTTGGATTCAGCTACTGCGAACAAAAAGTTGCAAGTAGCACGGGCTATGGTGAGCCCGTAGCGGACTTACCTGGCACAGGAGCGGGGCAAGTAGCACGGGCTATGGTGAGCCCGTAGCGGACTTACCTGGCACAGGAGCGGGGCAAGTAGCACGGGCTATGGTGAGCCCGTAGCGGACTTACCCGGCACAGGAGCGGGGCAAGTAGCACGGGCTATGGTGAGCCCGTAGCGGACTTACCCGGCACAGGAGCGGGGCAAGTAGCACGGGCTATGGTGAGCCCGTAGCGGACTTACCCGGCACAGGAGCGGGGTAAGTAGCACGGGCTATGGTGAGCCCGTAGCGGACTTACCCGGCACAGGAGCGGGGCAAGTAGCACGGGCTATGGTGAGCCCGTAGCGGACTTACCCGGCACAGGAGCGGGGCAAGTAGCACGGGCTATGGTGAGCCCGTAGCGGACTTACCCGGCACAGGAGCGGGGCAAGTAGCACGGGCTATGGTGAGCCCGTAGCGGACTTACCTGGCACAGGAGCGGGGCAAGTAGCACGGGCTATGGTGAGCCCGTAGCGGACTTACCCGGCACAGGAGCGGGGCTGTAACTGTGGTTCTTCATCGATGTCCAGTCAGCGAGGCACTGCACTTCAAATAAACGAAAACGCGCCTCTAAGCGTCTGGTCATAATAAGACTGTAAAGTGAACTTTGGAAGGTTAATTTTTCAACTTCTCGAGTGAAGGGAAAACTTTAGACATATAAAGATTTGTCCTAGAATCATTGACCTCACCCTTTCTGTTGTATTCAATAATATATATATTTCCAGGTCAAGCGAAACTCAAACTTGGTATGGGAATATAAATTTAATTCTTAAATTTAAGTAAATTGACAAATAATAAGCCAATAATTGTCATCATTAACAATAGGATAAATGTACAAATGCAAATCATGTATCGCAACTTAACAAATAATTAATAATGAAAAATCAATTACAATGAAATGACTGACACTTGTAAATAAATGACAATTAATTGCTAGCTAGACTATATTACACTTGCTAGATGAGCAGTAAATGCTTATGGACGCCTTAATACCCCTCCAGAGGTTGATAGGCGGTACCACTGTAGCATTGTACCACTATGCTACTGTAGCACTGTACCACTGTACCACTTCAGGAGGCGCGTGTAGGCACAGCGAGTGGGAGCCGCTGGAGGAGACGGTGAGTCGTCTCAACTCCTGGGTGGACGCCTGCCAGGGTGTCCTCGTCAACATCCACACCCGCTACGCCTACACCCAAGGTAACGCCCATGGAAACACCTGACACCCAAGGTAACACCCGTGGAAACACCTGACACCCAAGGTAACACCCGTGGAAACACCTGACACCCAAGATCATGCCCTACCCCATGACTCGGGCGTGTAAAAAACCTCATTATTGTGTGGTTTCAGGGCGCTCAGGGACCGTGGACCCGGAGGCAAGCAGTTGGGTGAAACATCTAACTGGAGGCGGCCAGGTGGCTGTCTTACACCTGGTGATCAGGGGCGGCCGCTCCCCCACCGCCCTCCCCGCCCGCCACCAGGAACCGACCCCCACCTGCGTCATCCTGTAGTCGACAGGGATGTAGACTCGACATTTGTAGATGGGAGGCTCCGTCCACGGTGCAGGCGGAGCCTCTCGTCAACACTCATCTCTGGACACCTTCATGTAGAAACTACACCCTCAGCTCCCAGCTGTTGTAGTGACTACATCCTTAGCTCCCAGCTGTTGTAGTGACTACACCCTCAGCTCCCAGCTGTTGTAGTAAAATAAATCTCTGTATTCATAATATAAATACTATTTTCAGAATTATGTATTAACAAAATAGATCACTGTGTTGTTTAAAGCACTAAATGTTTGTTGTCTTCAGATTCTTCATGAAACACCTGAAGACTCCAGTTTGTCTATGACCCCAGACACGACCCCAGACATGACCCCCGTCTGTACACAGTGGTGGCAAGACCCCAGACATGACCCCCGTCTGTACACAGTGGTGGCAAGACCCCAGACATGACCCCCGTCTGTACACAGTGGTGGCAAGACCCCAGACATGACCCCCGTCTGTACACAGTGGTGGCAAGACCCCAGACATGATCCCAGTCACTATTGCCATTACCAAGGCTGTTAATTTCGTCTGAAGATGTCTGTGGGTTTCTTGATAATTGATCATTACGTTATCACTTCAAAATCATGTACGATATCTAGTAAGATGGAGTAATGCACCCAAAATGTTGTATGTAATATATAATTGTACTGCTTACTGTGTGTTACGACTTTTCTCGTAAACTCGATGTACCTGAAAAAAAGATTTATACAATGTTTACATCCCTTGATCTAGGAAGATAGTTGTCAGGGCTTCCCTGGTGGAGGAGTGTCGTGTCCGTCCTCTCAACCTCCACAGCACCACTACACACATTCCCTCATCCTCACATCTCTCACATTACACTCACATTACTCACAGACACGCACATACACTGTGCATTAACACGTACACATGACTAAAAGGAGGGTGTAATGTTAGCGTTCATTGCCACTAGGTGGCAAGTGTATAACAAATCAAGCTTAGACTCAAATTTAGTTTCAAGTAATCGGAATGTGTTGCGCAATTTACGATGTTCAACCTTGACTACCGTTACAGAGATTTACTTAACAAATTAAAATGATCGTCGACCGTCGGTTGATGAGGACTAATCATTGGGCTGAACTTAAATTTTAAGTAAATCGCTTAAAATTAACGTAACGAGGGCTAATCATTTCTTGCCGGCTGCTCCAAATGACTTCTTTCATATTTTGGCAAACCAATTGTTACATTGACTTATTTGTGTTAACCAATCATAATCAAGCATGTAAGACGGGTGGACATCGTTCCTGTGCTTGCAGTAATTGTTGACCTGCTTGTAGGGTGAGTCTGGGAAGTGCTTCTGATCCCGTGGTGCTCTTCCACTATCTGGGTGCCGCGGGTGAAGGAGTTTGTTTATGGGGTGCCGGATAGGATGCATCCGCTGACGGAACCGCCTAGTGGCCGGGCGCCCTCAGCCCACATGCTGCTGTGGGAAGCGTACTGCTTGCGCTTTCCGGTGCAAGCAGTACGCTTGCACCGGAAAGCAGTTCCCTGATAAATCAATATTTATCAGGGAAAGCAGTTCCCTGATAAATATTAGTAGACGTCATGGACACAACGTGCCGCCCTCTGGAGCGACGTCTCCTTCTTCCGTCCACCCCTGTTTTCGTCGCCGCTCCACTGTCTACGGCAACTCGCGACCGTCACTTTTGACCCATTCTCAACATACGCGCGTCTCCTAACATTTGTCCTGGTGCAGTCATCGGGAGGACTCTCCCTTCGTGCAAGCTGCACCTACTATCAAGAAGAATAGTCTGGGAAACGGGTAGAATAAGGCTTAGCGTTGAGAGGAAGCGCTCTGAGCCTGCAAACACCTAGGTTTGGGAGGAGCCTAGCCTTTTTGGATGACCCATTGACGTGCGGATCTCCCTGCATAATATAATGATAAATGGAGTAACTAGTATGAATTTCACTTATCTCGTAGATTTTGTTGGTTTCCTGTATATTGCTGCTCTCGGGCTGTTCAAAGGCAATCCAAGATGGAAATTTCCTCTACGAGCAAATGTTTTGGCTAGCTCATCAGTTATATCATGTATTCAGAGACCAATATTGGAAGGAATCCACAGGAGACAAACTCTGACTCCATCATTAATTATTTAATTACATTTGTGTGTAGCTCTCGGACACAGCACATCACCGTTATGCCTTGGTGACCGGAGTACAATCAAGGGTAAAAAAGTCACTTAAAATAAACATGTCAACTTGGATTCATATACTCTTTGAATGCAGGGATTATGGCAAACCATTCGATCTGAAGAGTGGAGGTCCAGTTATTTATACGCGCTCCACACCTAAAGGAAGAGAAGCCATTTCCCGCTGTCACAACTGCACTTCCAGTTGCACCATAGGACTGGTGCAAGGAGCCATCAGTGTAAATAATCTGGGAGAGGGAGCGCTTTTGGTCCAGATACTGCGATGACTTCTCGATTGCTTATATTCCATCTATCATCATACTATCATGCAAGAGGAGCCACACATCTATCATCATACTATCATGCAAGAGGAGCCACACATCTATCATCATACTATCATGCAAGAGGAGCCACACATCTATCATCACACTATCATGCAAGAGGAGCCACACATCTATCATCATACTATCATGCAAGAGGAGCCACACATCTATCATCATACTATCATGCAAGAGGAGCCACACATCTATCATCATACTATCATGCAAGAGGAGCCACACATCTATCATCATACTATCATGCAAGAGGAGCTACACATCTATGGTTCATCCAATAAAATCAGCAGACTTCTAGTTGTTACTACTGCTCGGCTTAGACTCGGTTACAAGTATCTCTGGGAATTCTCATTATCTGCTGATGTAGACCTGACCAAACTTAAACTGTGTCAACAAAATTATTCGCACACCCTCCGTCACAATGTGATGGAGTGCGAAAAGATACGTGAATTCAGAGACAATTCTATAACCAATGTTCCAACGATGTGTAAATATTTCATTCAAAATGATCTGCTACCAGAAATTTTAGCCAAATATCTCTAGTTTGTTAACTGTAGGTAGTAACTAAGTGATTGTAACCTATCCACCGCTGCCCACTGGATGGGGGGGGGGGGGGCGGTGTGCAGGACAAACATATCAATTGACACTAGCTCTCCACATATGTCAGTTGCTTAATTTAGAAACTGTACTTGTGGTCGATCTCGAACCCATTGTTGATGTGACGACTTATACTGAATTTTGTAACTAGTTCACCAAGACTGTAACTTGCTTACCTAAATGAATTGTGGGGTTCAGTCCCTGAGCCCATTATGTGCCTCTGTAACCCTTTCCACTACCGCCCACAGGATGGGCATGGAGTGCATAATAAATTAATTAAACTGAACTATGTGATTGGACTACACTCGCCATCCTCCAATAGGTTGGAAGGGTGGAAGGAACGTTGCCTGTAATTAGAGAAAAGATTTTAGCTTCGTAATTAGTGGTAATATGAGCTTTATTTCTCTTCTTAGGCTAATGAGTTTGGGGCGAGTAAATTGTTTACATATTACTTGCTACAACTATTCTGGATACAACATGGCTCTACAGTGGGACCTCATGACCAAGGTTTTTGAATCTGGTTACAGAGTCAAATAAAGTCATTATAAATGCAGAAGAAAGAAACAGGATGGATTATCACGGATGGAAGTCTCGGAAAGATTAACTATCGACTAGTGATGGCAGCGTTCAACCCAGTATGATGGAAAATGTTGAAACAAAAGTTAAGGAAAAACGGTTTACAAAAATAGAAGTTGAAGACATGATTAAGAATAACAGTACTTGCATTACTTTTGATTGTATTAGGTGCACAAATGTTGAGCAAGAAGCAGCGTTAAAATGTTGGGAGTGTCCAAGAGGCGACTGCATCTCCGTGAGTACACAGACAGCGGTAAAGTAGAGTCTGAAAACTCGTCTTGGAAGAAAATAGAGGGGAATAATTATTACATCTACGTTGCGTCACTCCTATGGTGGTGGTAATCGTTTCTTTGGCAATGCAATACATTCTTGAACGACATCGTAATTTGTAACATTAGAACATAAGATTCTCGTATATGCTCTCTTATTGTACTTAAACGCGCAATGTTAAATTCTTTCACCTTTTGAAATGAGAGGATTTATGTATTAGCTCTTCAGGTCATAATTAATCTAATGGCTGAAGCTACATTTATCTCTGAAATTCTATCCCCAATACTCTAAGTTCATTTCCATCCTCATTATCTCGCCATAACATTTCTTGGGCATCCTAAGATTATTCTCGTGACCTCATTTTTATACCTTCTTCAATGTGTTTAGTCTAGTTAACATTTACCAAGACAAGAATGACAGGTGCAGCATAATCAATAAGAGATCTCACAGTATACCATGTGATTACTATTGGAATGTGAAATGTAAAATATGATTAATATTTGTGTACTGTATGGATTTGTGAGCCCCTTGAGGGACCTTAAATTGACGAGGGTAGAAATAGCCTAAGCTACTCTATCCTTTTGAGATGCACTTTATTATCTCAATAAACTTACTTGAACTTGAACTTGAATATTTCACCTGAGCCTACAATCAAAATTCGCTTGCTTACTAAAAGAACGCCAGTAAAATATTTATTTTTACCGGTGCTTCTTTCTTCGTCTTGCCTTTGGCCACACTGCAGGCTCCCGACAGTACTCATTCTCCAAACCGACGAATGCATTGAACGTCTTCATGAAACCTGTCGAGGGGCTTATCAGTCTTCTTAAGTCTCTTATCCTTCGTGACACTACAAGATAAGATCTTCATAAGGCTGCTCTCTTCCTTTACTTGTGGGCAGACACTGTTTCATCTGCCTAAGTTCCTCCTCAGCCTTCAGAACATCCCAAATTTCCACTAATTCCCTCATAACACCTTTCATTATTGGTAGCTAAATACGCTGATTTGCCATTTCATGTAAAGGACGGGACATTGGGGATCGATCCCGACCCACTAATGACTATCCCCAGACAAATAAATCACTCTGCAATATATTGCTGCAATATAACGACAATTAGATATAGGTTTAGATATAATTATATATCAGCATATATGTTTAAGGCATTTCCCCCCCCCCACATACTTAATTACTACCTAACTCTTTCTTCATATTACATAAATTATATTTGCATATCAGTATCCCAACTCGAAAACGCCTTAGAACTTATACGCTAATTAATATATTACGTACTAGAGATACATTTAGTACATTCTGTGTTCATCCTAAACTAAATTTACATAAGCCTACAACTTAATTTGCATGCACTATTACAAATGAATTACTAACGTGCAGTATCCAAATAAGCATTAATTAAAGGTGAACTAAAACATTCACTTTACACGTGTAAATTCATGTATGTTAAAGGACCTAGGCTATATCAAGTCAAAATGAACAACCTAGCTCATAATAGTAACAGATGTCAGCTGTACTGTACTAGTTGATGGTGTCAGAGATGTCAGCTACACTGCACGTGGTGATGGTATTAAAGATGTCAGCTACACTGTACTTGTTTAAGATGGTACTAGAGATGTCAGCTACACTGTACTTGTTTAAGATGGTACTAGAGATGTCAGCTACACTGTACTTGTTTAAGATGGTACTAGAGATGTCAGCTACACTGTATACTTGCTAAAGGTACCAGAGGTTGTCAGCTACACTGTACTTGTTAAAGATGGCACTAGAGATGTCAGCTACACTGTACTTGTTAAAGACGGCACTAGAGATGTCAGCTACACTGTACTTGTTTAAGATGGCACTAGAGATGTCAGCTACGCTGTATACTTGCTAAAGGTACCACAGGTTGACAGCTACACTGTACTTGTTAAAGATGGCACTAGAGATGTCAGCTACACTGTACTTGTTAAAGACGGCACTAGAGATGACAGCTACACTGTACTTGTTAAAGACGGCACTAGAGATGACAGCTACACTGTACTTGTTAAAGATGGCCTTAGGGATGTCAGCTACACACAACAACAACTATTTGTGCAAGTCATGTTTAAGGGTCATCGGTCGAGTGAAGGTTTTTGCTGTGTGTTGATTTACATGACCGGCGACTTTCCTGCTTCAAATGTAAACAGCCTTGTGCAGTGTACCGTTCCATTCTCAACAGATGACATAAGAACATACTAAAGGCAACTGCAGAAGGCCTATTGCCCCATACAAGGCAGCTCCTATTTATAACCACCCAATCCCACTCATAAACATGTCCAACCCATGTTTGAATCAAAGGACTCTACCTCCATCCACCTTGGTTATTAATCTTGAAAGTTACTTCTGGACAGTTGATTGATTGATTGATAAAGATTAAGCCACCCAAAAATGGCGCGGGCATGAATAGCCAGTAACTGGACTGTTGCTTGAACTACAGAATCCATAATGTAATAGTCTATGCCTGTCATCATAGATGGCACGTTTATGCCTATGCCTGGCATCATGACATCTTTATATTATATATCATTTGTTACTTTCAATAAATATTCTTATAGATATGTAAGCCTACTTATGTTCCCTGTACGCATACTTTTAGGAATAAAATTATTATTATTATTATTATTATTATTATTATTATTATTATTATTATTATTATTATACAGATAAATCACATTAACATGATGTATCAAAGAACATGATATATCATCAAGGCTCCTGTGGAGTATTATTATTATTCACAATCCTTTTTCTGACGACGTTTTCCAGCATTTTGCAATAAATGCACGAAGTGCTAAACTATATAGATACTGGTCTGGCTTCATACCTGTCCCCATTCTCGAATATTGCAACTTCAATTTGTTATTTTCCATATTCCCGGTAGCTCTCTCCGTCTCCGAGGGTGTATACCTATGACGAGGCTGCTGTAGTGTATACTATACGGCGAGGCTACTGTAGTGTATACCTGCAATAGTGCTGCTGCAGCCTGAGGTGTTATGATGCTCCTAGTGACATTGTGTAGTGTTATGATACCTCTGCAGGCGACCTTGTGTGGTGTTATAATATATCTGTGGTTACCTTGTGTGGCCTTATAATGCTCCTGGTTTACCTTGAGTGCTGTTATAATGTTCATGGTGATCTTGTGGGGTGTTATAGTGCTTCTGCAGGTAACGTGTGGTGTTATAATGTTCCTGGTGACCTTATTACCCGATTTATGTGGTGTTATAATGTTCCTGGTGACTTTATTACCTGATTTATGTGGTGTTATAATGCTTCTGGTGACTGGGTATGGTGTTATCATGCTCCTGGTGACTGTGTGTGGTGTTATCATGCTCCTGGTGATTGTGCGTGGTGTTATCATGCTCCTGGTGACTGTGTATGGTGTTATAATGCTCCTGGTGACTGTGTATAGTGTTATAATGCTCCTGGTGATTGTGTATGGTGTTATAATGCTCCTGGTGACTGACTGTGTGTGGTGTTATCATGCTCCTGGTGACCGTATGGGTGTTATAATGCCCCTGGAGGTGACACTGAAGGGAGTGGGCACAGTTGTGGCTGGGGCAGGAAGTGACTAGCCTACGTTACGTGCCCTGCACTTAATTCTGTCCTATTGTCTCCTTAACATTTAAGGTGCCAACACTCAAGGTTAGCAGAGCTAATACATTAACAAATACAGACACCGGCAAAGGAGATATCATTCCAAAATTGTTTACAATAGATAGTTTGTACACAATATTATCGATACAAGGAATTATAGCAGGAAAAATGAATTATATAGAGGGAATTATGAAGGAATGCATTGAATGATGAAATTTATGATTATAAAGGAGTGTAACTGGATGTTATTTATATATTTGAGGATTTTTTTTTATATGGGGATATATTGGGGGTTAGGTGGAGGGGATATATGGTGTAGAAGTGTGTAGTAGTGAAGGTGTTGATGGAGGGTGCGCACGGCCGCTCTTCACTTATTCCGTCGTTTGTGTCCCCGTGACGTCACGCCAGCAACAGTTTAAATGGCACCTTGTGGTATGTTGTTGTGAACCCGTAAATACCCGGTGAATATAGGGTGTTCTCGGCGGGAATATCTGTGGTAGAGAGTGAGAGTGAGGCGGGGGGCGAGGCAGGGCGCCGCCTGACCATGGAGGACTGGTGTAGGAGGCTCATAACACCTTCAAGACGCCAGTAAACTGCGGCAGAGCTCCTTGGCTGCCGCTGCTCGGTATTCTTAGACACTTTCACGAAGATGGCTGAAGTAACGCAGAGGTCTATAATGCTTAACGGTGAGTAGGGTGGGTTGTAGGGGCTGCTGGTGGTGGCCAGGGGAGCTTTGGGTCGCGGGGATGGGTGCATCTGGCCCGGCAGGAGGTGGAAATGCCTGGTTAGGCCGGTACTAGTGACGGAGGCGCTGCAGCGGGCTTGGCCAAGAGGCGTAGGGCATGCTGGGCACACCTGCCAGCTATGCCCCTTGGGTCACACGTGGCCGGGTACATGTGCTGTGGCCCTGGTCAAGCCGTCAATGGTAGGCTGGTTACACCTGTGTCACCCTTGACCAGGTGACCAATGGTAGGCTGGTCACACCTGTGTCACCCTTGACCTGGTGACCAACCAATGGTAGGCTGGGCACACCTGTGTCACCCTTGACCAGGTGACCAATGGTAGGCTGGTCACACCTGTGTCACCCTTGACCTGGTGACCAATGGTAGGCTGGTTACACCTGTGTCACCCTTGACCAGGTGACCAATGATAGGCTGGTCACACCTGTGTCACCCTTGACCAGGTGACCAATGGTTGTTTATCTATAGTCAGTTTCAAGAGTTCTCTTGCTCTCCAAGTCCAACTCGGGACTTTATTCATAGAAATTATACTACATCTAAATTATTGGGACCGTCTCAAAACTTTCAAAACATACTCTGTGGAAAGGAGACGAGAAAGGTTTCAAGTAATATATGCGGTTCGTGGAAGATACTGGGAGGGCCAGGCCCCAGATTTGTGCATTAGAATAACATACTGTACTGGAGTGAAAGATAATGGAAAGAAATGCAGAATAGAACCAGTGAGGAGTAGAGGTGCCATAGGCACAATCGGAGAGCAATATCCGAACATCAGGGGTCCACAGCTACTCGATACCCTTCCAGGGAGCATTAGAATCATTGTTAGAACAAAGGTAGATTTTTTTATTAGAAGCATTTAGATAAGATCTTGCAAGAAGTGCCGGACCATCCAGGTTGTAGTGGATATGTGGGCCTGCGGGCCACTCCAAGCAACAGCTTGTTGTGCCAAGTTATCGCAAGTTGATCCTGGCCCCAGGCCGGGCTCAGGGAGTAGAACTTTCAAAATCCTTTCCAGGTTTGTAACCGATATTTAAGTGCCATCATCTCTATTGACCTCGGCAAGAACAAGTGGCTTAAGTCTTCCAGTTATTCCTAAGGACTTTGTCAGCTGATTTTGACCTGGAGTACAATACTGCCTTTCTATTAATGGCTTCAGCAGGTAGGCAGTTCCATGAGTTTATTACTGTGTTGGGAAGAAAGACGATGTGGTCAAGTCATTCATAGATATTTTGACGAGGCTCTATTAGCTAATCAAAGTTGTATATAAAGTATTGTATATATTTAGGTTAGGATTTATTACCTTAGGTTAGGCTTGTTCGAATTAGGCACTAACATTTTCTGTGCAAATCCTCAGTAGTTTAAAGACCAACTAATAAAAATTGAATGCAGTACTGCTTAGAAAACCTCACAAACCCTGCCCCAAACATCATCTTGCTAGGTTATTTCAACTTAAGATACAGTACCTAAATTGGAAAATGTGACAAATACTGTTATAACAGCAACCCATCTTCTGGGAGATCTGCTCAAGGAAATGAAATGGGAACGGCTACATAATTTGTGCCGCTATCTACTCTCTATCCATGGTTAGGTTAAGGCAAGATTACGTTAAGTTAACCCTTGGACAGCGGTTATGGAGAAATGGTCATACAAATGTACCAAAAAATAAATTCTAAAAATTAATGTTCATTATATAATTATTAATTTGTATGCAAAATGTAAGAAAAGCATGAAAATGTGATATTTATCATTTCATTGGATGGAGGTGGCTACAAGGCTGCATCTGGCACTTGTCAACTCCTGGTGCCCGAGTTTGTTGACGTTTCCTTTTTTTATCCTTGTATGTTTCACTAATTGTTTTATCACTTGTTTTTTCTTTATTTATATCCACTTTTGTTTAAATCTACTAATTGTTCAAACTGTCATATGACAATGACTGCATTCCCCCTAGAAACATTCATGATGATTACCAAATTCGTACCATGAAATGGTGGTAGGATTTTTTAATGGGTCACGGTAAACTCTATTAAAATCACATAGGCCTATTATGTACATTCAAATAGGTCTATCCATATTTGCATCATGCATGTAAAACCCAGACAATAATTGTTTAAGTAGCCATATGATGATAACGGCAGTTCCTTAGGGATCGTCAATAGACGATAGCTGCAGCCTAGGGGTTAAGGTTCGGTTAGGTTAGGTTTCATTACATTTGGTTATGTAAATATGGTGTATTATTGATGATGTGAAATATGAAAGCCGAGTCAAATTTTCTGACAAAATTAGGGTTGTAACTTGAAAAATACAAAATGACAAGACTGTAATGTACTGTACTGTACCGGTATAGAAATTTATAGTCGTCACATTTAAAGTCTTGAATTGTAATGAATTTTACGAGTTCTTATGTGTTTTTACTCTTTCAGTGGATGTGACGTCAGTAAGCCAGGTCGAGGTGGAATCGGGTGCGGATCCACGTATTTGTTTAGTTGGCAGCCTGGCAGATGATGCAGAAACCCTTGAAGCAGCAAAGGTACTGTTTAACCTAGTGTATATTTAGCTTTTTTATGTTAAATCTAGAAAACATTTCATCCTTGCTTTGCTAAAGTCCTGGTAGTAATCATATCAGAAGACCTTACTTTTAAAGGACACAATAAAGTTCAGTAACTGTCACAATTGCAAGAAATATGACAGGTTGGATAATAAGAACCTTTCAAACAAGAAATTCGAAACCAATGATAATTTTTAAAAGACACTAGTGTTATCTAGGGTGCAATAATGTCTCACACACAGAGTACCATCCATAGCAGTTGCTGTTGACCTGGATGTCGTGGAAAGTGCTCTTACTGGTCGAATTCATACAATAAAACATCTAAACTTCTTTTTCTTTTTCAGAAATTCGATGTGCCTATTGTAACTTCAGAAACAGGACAAGAATATGTATCAGACTTCAGTTACTGCACATATTTCATTTTGGCTGATTTTGAGAGTGACGAATTTGAGGAGTTAAATAAAGCTGGTGCTAGGTATGTACATTCTGTTTTGATATCATAATTAGGTGCTTGGTAAAAAAAAAAATTGTCCTGTATTTTATTGGATAATTTGTTATTTTATATTCTATAGACCTATGAGTTGCAGATTGTATTGAGAGAGCTCCATTCTGTGTATAAATTACCAGTATAAACTTATTTGCACAGTTTGGGTAAACTGTGTGTGTTTTTAGCAAATAAACTTTTAAGGAATTTGTAAAAAAATTAATTAAAGTATTATTGTTAAAATGTAAATGTGCACATGCTGTGGAGGTCTCTTCAAATATTTGGACATCTATTAAGTTTGCCACATTAATTTTAATCTGCTTTGCCACTTGATGTGAGGGTGAATTTGTTGTGTGTTAAAAGCGTGTTGAGGGGGAATAACACAGTACTGCAGACGATGAGTCACAATAACGTGGCTTAAAGGGGCATTAGTTTCAAATATGCCAAAAATATGCTATAAATAATAACTAGTTCGATTTCAATCAAACTTTTTTGATGTACAGTATATGAAAAGGGTTTCATCTGGTCCAAGTCTCGGCATTGTAGCATAAATAGGAAGGGAGAAAAAAAAATTGAATTGTCAAAAAATTTCCAAAATGGTCAAAGATTAATATCAAACACTAGTGTCAACTGAAATCATGTCTACTACTCTCAGCTCTCACAATAGCATATAATAAAAATATTTAATTAGTTTTATCCAAAAAAAATTAGTTAAGAAAAGTAATAAATTTTTTTTTATTTGTTTGTCGGGCGATTTGCATGAAACTTATACACCTGACTGCATGTAACCCTATCTGTAAGGGTGCCAAGGGTGCCAGGAAATTGGTTGATGTCAATCTCGGCCACAGATGGCAAAACCTTAGACTTTATTTTTTACGTATTTATTTCAAGTAACATAAACGTTCTTATAACTCTTAAATTTTTTATTCAATTTACTTGAAACTTACACCTTATGTGTAGTTTGTTTCTACAATCTGGCTCAAAATTTTTTTCCTAAGTTCATTTATTGATTTTATAATGGTAATAAACATGCTATATTTGCATAATTTTGGGGGGGGAACTTTGACTATTTGTATTAGTAAAACTAAACATATTTTGGAAAATCCGCTGATTCAGGACCTTTTATTATATGCTAATGTGATAGAAGAGTGTCATAGAAATGATTTCATTTGAAACGTGTGGCTGAAGATAGAGGTTGAAAATATGTAAAAACAAAAAAATAAAAAATTCAACCCTGAAGCTTGGAACAATTGCAACCCTATTTATATACAACTAGTCAAAAAAGATTTGTTGACATTGAACAACTTTTAAAATACTAACTGATGGCTCCTTAATCTTAAGGAGCCATCAGCCATGAAGACTAATACAGTAATCTTTTCAGCTGAATTATACAAAACACAAAGCATCTGATTCACTCAATATATTTCTTAATGTCAACCAAGAGTTTTAGAGAATTAATAGGAGGGATGTTCAATTTGTACTGGAAAAAATTGCTGCAAGGCATAAATCCTGCACCATCCTCAGCTAAAATGGAGTCCAAAATATTAATGATTTTGCAGCCTAACATGGCCCTACCTTGTTCATCACTCACTTGTAGCCAATACTAGCATTTTCCTTGACCACTGAACTGCGCCAACCGAGTATTCTCGGTTGGTGGGAAACTGCGCCATCCGAGAAAACTCTTATTTTTTCATATCCATTCTAAATGTGTGCGCGGTTGGTTATGTATGAAATGGACTCTTAGAACCTCCAGTGAGAGGCAGCCATCTTGGAAAAAATTCCCAAAATGCCCTAGGGCTGCTGGCTGGGTTAGTACCGAGTGAGCAACCATGGGTGGCGCACGCGCCTCTGGCTCCCAATCACCTGTCTGACGCTGTGTTGAAAGATCGCGCGCTGTCGGTGAAATTTGAACCCGATTGCTTGAACATAAAGGTCGTAATATTGGTGAAGCTAGGTGCAATAAGGACCTAACACAAAGGTCGGATGCAAGTGATACAGCACCTATGAGGAGGATACAGTGAGCATATCCAGTTATAGCTCTGAGTGCCACCCTTGCCCACCTATGCTATCTCCAATTTATATAGATGAATCGTTTTCTGCGTTCAGTGATGATGCATCTGATACAAGTAGCATAGATTAGCAGTGTTAGGGGCTTCCATGGTGGTGTTTTCCATAGATATTTTCAAGAATAGTTGAATCTCTTCTTGACTGACGGATACTCTTTGAGGCTGGCTGAATCTCTTCCTGCGTGGGACCTCACAAAGTGATCTTTTCAAGACTACCTTACAAATTGATCTTTTCCTATAATCTTTTCAAGACTACCTTATGCTTTACAGGCTTGGTTACATACCACCTACAGGTACTAAAGCCAAGGGTGTACGTGAGTGTGTTATTTGCAAGCACACAGAATGAAGAAACAGGAAGCGAAAATCCTACTGTACCTGGTGCAACGAGAGCGAAGTCTTGCTGTGTACCATGGACTACTTCGTTGATTATTACTCACTTCTGAAGTACTGTGTGTGTAATATAGTGTGTTAGTATATTGTAATTTTAGTGAATTTTTAACAAGTAATATTGCGACAATAAACATTTATTATGGACACATTGGTGACACATGTATTACAGTTCCATGGAACATTATGAACATTCTACTGTATACATATTGTAATGGACACAAATATGCATCATATACGATAAAAAAACATAAAACCGCATTGGAAATATATAGAACAAATAATTGAAAATAAATTTGTGGCAACACCCGGTGCTTGAATGGCCCGCGCGACCGTGTCTGGGCGTGTCCCGCACGGGCAACCAGCCCCTGATGACGTCACAGCGCACATTGTCCATGTCCCCACAGCCAAAGTAAGTGGAATTTGGTATTTATTTTTACATAGACATGTTCAGGGAAGGGAATTTAACATTTTATGAAGAAAGAATTTTTGGGGAACATTTGATTTCGTGTGCACGGGGAATTTCACAATAAACTCGGCGCATCACAGTGGTTAAACATTATGTAAGTATTGCTAGTATACAGAACCTACAACTGATTAAACATAATCTTAGTATTAATTTATATGATAACTATGACAGAATTACCTTTAAAATTAAATGTACCTTCCTAAAAGGAATGTACATTTACATCTCTTGACATGATGGTATAGCATACAGTGTGATGAAAGTCCTATCCGAGTTGCTCTAATAGTCCTCTGCTAGAAACCTGATGGGGTTTCTTCAGATTGATTGCCTGTATTTTCTTTCATCTCGGTTTGAGCTGGATGCTGCCGACACTTTCCTTAATGTGCATTTATAGGTCCTTAATCAGGGCTCTGGATTTGCCTTCCATCCACAAATTTCAGCAGTTGCACGTTTCGGCTTCCCTTGTTTGGTGCGACTTGCTCTAGTTATTACTCGGATACCAGGACATTGCCTCGGAAATGGATGCAATTACCTTGAAACATATCTAGATGCATATCGTATTCAATGGAATAATATAATAAATATTGTATTTTTCAGATTACTGGGGAAACCAGCACTGTTAAAATATTCTGAGAGTGGGATGTTAACTTACACCCGTCGTCCTGTCTTCTGTCATGTCATGAAAGACATCATTATAGTTTTCACTGGATTCAGAAAAAAGTCAGAAGTGGTAAGTGTGCTTTTCTATTAAAAACTGTTTGACTGCTTCTGTATTACCAGTCCTTTTGGCATTCTATACAGTGTAGTAATTTAAGGTATATTTGTAGTTATTTAAGTTTAATCCAGGGAACCATGTATGCTGTTTTAGAAGTGTTGCCTAGTAGTACTAAAAGAAATGGTGTACTGTAAATGAACAAATCCACAAGGGCCGTGACGAGGATTCGAACCTGCGTCCGGGAGTGTCCCAGACACTGCCTTCGCAGGTTCGAATCCTCGTCACGGCCCTTGTGGATTTGTTCATTTGATGCATCACGTTAGTGTGATCTGTGTGTGTAATGGTGTACTGTATATAATACAGTACCTTCTAATATCATAGTTATACTATCTTGATGCCAGACACTTTGCAAGCTCAGAATTACCAGGGCAGTGCCACTTTCAGGTTAAGGCCTCTGTTCTAGTGTCTATATAGAAATGAGGTTTCTCTTTTGATTCATACTATAAGGGTCTAATGAACTTGGAACATCTTAGTGTCTGGTTATCGCTTATTTTTTCCTATGCAAATGAAAATAGAAGGAAGTACAGTGCTTCCTTAATTATCTGAACCAATTTGTACTTCCGGATGTCTTGATAATTGATTAAAAGATCGTTGGATGGAATTTTTTGCATCTTTTGTTACTTTTATATTTTGATAGACAAATGTGCTGAAAATACCTGTAATGGAGTTTAAACAGGAATGCCTGGAGAGGGTTCCGAGAATTCTTCTACCCACCAAGCCTGGGGACCAGGATCGACTTGATAACTTGGTCCAATAGGCTGTTGTTTGGAGTGGCCCGCAGGCCCACATGTTCTCTACAACCCAGTTGGTCCGGCACTTCTTGCAAGAACTTGTCTAAATGCTTCTTATAATCATCCACCTTTGTTCTGGCAATATTTCTAGTGCTTGCTGGGAGGGTATTGAACAGCTGTGGATCTCTGATGTTCAGACAGTGCTCTCACTACTCCTCACTGGTTCTATTTTTGCATTTCCTTCCATATCTTTCACTACAATTTGTTGTTGTGCAAATTTGGGATCTGGGCTCTCCAGTATTTTCCATGTATTGTATATACAATGTTATTTTCGTACGTTTTTCGTGTCTGGTAAGGAGACGAGAGCACTTCACTTCATTTTACTTTATAAAAAGTGCAGTTTTCAGAAATTTTAAATTACCTTATTCAATCATGACCTTTACTTATATTTTATCCTCATATTACATTTCTATTTTAAATTTCAGTCAAGATTACTGAAGTTAGTCCACTACATGGGTGGTAGTGTCAAAAATGAAATCAAGGAGAACGTGACCCATCTTCTGGCTTACTCCTCTACTGGTGAAAAGTATCAGTATGCAGTTACCTTTAACATTCCCGTGATGGGGGAAGACTGGGTCCATGCTGCGTGGGCTCACCGGGATGAAGCAGAAGCCAGAGCCGATAGCGAAGCCATGGTTAGTCTTACCAGGACTTTATTGTTGATCATATTAAGTAGTATTCATGTAGTTGATACAATGATTATTTTGTTCACAATATTTTATATGTTATTGGGATTCAAACATGTGTGGAGAAAATATATATATACTTGTTCAGTGATGTTAATATAACTAAACCAGATTTAACTTTTGTGTTAAATATTTTTGTAAAGTATGGGAATAACATGAATGATATATACAGCCGGAGTGTACAGTTCTGCCGCACACTTTTACAGTAAATCGGTGAACTGTCACTTTACACTGAAAGAATTTTCACTTATGTATTCACCTACAAAAGTGTTTGAATCGATATAATCAAATTAAGAATTCTGGTTGATAGTGCTGAATGTAAAACAATACTGTATGTATATATCACCAGGTAAATCAAGATAATAAAAGTATCGAGCGCAGCAACACGGACAAAACTAGGTTCATTTACTATATTTTTTCTCTCCAGGGCAAGTACAAATTAAAAGTTTTTCAAAACTTGCGTATCGTGCTAGAAGGTTTTCCTGAGGAAGAGAAGGTGCAAATGGAGGACTTGGTGCAGCAGAATGGTGGAATACTCACATCTCTCGATGACCCGCAGGCTACACACGTGGTATGTGTTCTATCTGCTATATCATCGTAGTATTTTGTTATTACCCTATACAAATAAATAAATATAAATAATATACACACATTTATTTATCACTAAAAACTCTAAATGACCCAGTCAAACCCATTACGTCCAGGATCACCCCTAAACATACACGGTACCGTGACCACTGCACCATTAATCGGATGTAAAGATTGGTCAGTCCTGGTGCTTTATAACTAAGCTCCATGGCTGACCAACCCCCCGACGACACTCGTGCGGCTCGTACATATGCCAGAATTTGATGGAAAAACTGCTCCTGTGTGCCCCACACACACCCTTCCCATGTCCCACCACACACCCTTCCCATGTCCCACCACACACCCTCACCGTCTTCCCCACACCCTCACTGTCTCCCCTCTCCACACACCATCATTGTCCCCCCCCCCCCCCCCTTCCTGTTCACCCATATACAGTCTCCCACTCACACCCCCTTAATGTCTCCCCACCTCCCTTCACACCCCCTTAATGTCTCCCCACCTCCCTTCACACCCCCCTCAATGTCTCCCCACCTCCCTTCACACCCCCTTAATGTCTCCCCACCCACATAACCTCCCCATCTTCCTGCACGCTCCCTTCCCCTTTGTTTCCCCACCATATTGAAAAGAACAATATATTTTATACCTACCAAGATTTGAAATCTCTCCTTCTATTATTAACTAATTATAACTCTTGTTATTGTATGTAAAAAGTCACTAACTAGAAGAATTTTGGAGCATGTGGCACCCATTTATTAAAAATATTAAATTTTGAGGCCAGTGATGGTATTTCTTAATTTGGCCATATATATTTAATGTTTTAAATGAATCTCGCTAGAAAAATAAAATGTAAAATTAAGGTGTAACTTTATCTAAATTTCAGAAACCAATATCAGTATCAGAATATAATTAATTTTCTATCTAAGGAATTAAAAAATCTAAATATTCATACAAGGTTTTTAAATACTTTTAACTCATTTGCAAAGAAAGTTTTTTTTTCCAAATATTTTAAAAATGTCATAAAGGGGTGATCCAAAGCTTACAGAATTGTGAGCATATTTTGTTTGTTGTTGAGAGGGATGAGATATTGAGACGTCTGAATTTAATACGGTGCACTGTGTATAATTACAGTATATCCTTGCAATAATTTCAATGACTTCAGGTGTTAGAAGACCAGACGATGACAGAGAAGCCAGCTGACTGTCCACCACGAGCACATGTTGTAAAAGCCGAGTGGTTTTGGACTTCAATACAAATGGAAGCTTGTCCCGATGAGAAACTTCATCTTTTTGAACAAATGGTAAAAGCTTCTTAACACCCCAATTACATCCCAATTTTTATTCCAACTATGATATCATATATCATGCCTGGGTCTGATGTCGCAGGTTATTTTTAGTTTTGAAGATAGAGTACTCAAACATGTAAGGTGTGTGAGCAATAATTGGTTTTATAGATTTTCTTCTGAAAAGTCATTTCCAGCTGTGTGTTCACCCCCGAGCATATTTTTGTTTTCAGAATTTAAGCACTCTGATGAGTCCACGGCAAATGTTTTCATCGCCAAGTACTCCAGGTTCAAGAAGTCGTCGGCGTAAACGTCTAAGAGAAACGGTGCAGCATTTAGCTCAGGATGACTCGCCCTCCACATTGCCCTCTGCTCCACCTGCAAGGTATAGTGCTCTCTATATTACTGCTACCTAATTTACTTTAGCAATGAATTTTCATCACTACCTTCTTTCATGTACAGTGAATATATTTCTTGTGATCTACATTAGCATAATAACTTCCCTTAATATTTTGGAGCAGTTTAAATTATTCCATTCTTCCTAGTCTCTAACCTTTCTCAACATACTAATTAGCTTGAATGTTTTATTAATTTTAGGAATCCTTAATATTTTAACATTTATGCTGTTGTGTATACAGTATATAAAATTGCCAACTGCCATTTGCAATAATAAATTCGGGTAATGGTATTAAATGTCGAGAAATATCCAATAACAGAAGTATAAAGAACACTGCCACAAGCGGGGACATGTAGGTAGAAATGGAATGGAAATGAGTTGCGTTTATGATAACTTGTCATCCAAAAAGGATAATACAGGTACCTATAGTTATTATACTTTTCAGTCGCCTTGCGTTGATTCCGAGGACCAACGCAAGGTAACTGCAATGTATGGTAACTATAGTTACTGTCATGTTCGGATGACAAGTCATATTTTGTAATTTGCACCCAAGGAAAATCTTGATACTATTCATTTTGTAGAGGGTCGGAAAAAGAAGGTAACAACCACATCTAACTCTCCCTAGACTATTATAGTACATGTGTACTAAATTAGGTCCAAGATTGCATATAATAGGCCTAGGATTGTTTATTTCGGTCTAGGACAGATCGTGTCGGGTTTATTTTCGGTTTGTTTCTTGTCTTGTTATGCCCGTTAGAATTTCAGTGGTAAATGTCTTGTAAACATGAACTTCTTGTGTGCACACGCGCACACACACACAAAGGTCACGACAATAATAGAGAAGAGGAGACTCCTTCAATGCTGGATTTAATATTTACTAGGGGAGAAGATATTCAGTACCTTGCTCTTTTGGGCAAGAGCAACCATGTCCTTCTTTAAATCAAATATGCAACATGTTAAACCTAGAAGAGAGTGGAGACAGGGAAATAGTGAAAAAAAAATTGATTTTAAAGAGAATGCTCTCTTAAAATTAGCAAGTTCTTAGGACCTTAACAACTTGAATGAATTGTGTTCTAAGCACAATCAGATAACACTGTATGAACTTCAGAGGGCCACAGTTGTTCAATATCCTCCTAGCAAGTATAAGAAATATTACCAGAACAAAAGTGGAAGTCTTCAAGAAAAAAAACTGGACAGTTTTCTGCAAGAAGTTCCAGACCAACCGGGATTGTACTGGATATGTGGGCCTGTGGGCCACTCCAAGCTCACAAGTCGACCCTGACCCCAGGCCAGGCTTGGGGAGTAGAACAACTCTCAGAATCCCATCCATGATTCTCGATTCATCTTGTCATATGCCATATTTTCAAGCTCGTTAAATATCAGTAATACTGTATTTAATACACTCCCATTTCTTATTGAAAAGCTCATTTCTTGCAATAAACTTTAGCTAGAACTAAAGGGTAAAACTATTGCTTGTTTTTCTGTAAAGTAGAAACATGTATAGCCATGATGGAAGGCATTTACTATGTAAGCATTTACCACGTATAGACATATCAAGTAAAATATTGGTTTTATTATTAATGCCTCAGTGCTGCATTAAGAGAACTGGTAAGTTGATCTATTGTTACTCTTGGTGTCTGCATTTTTCTCTAGAATGTGAATGATTAGTCATGATAAAGCTGCTTACCGTGTTATTTCTTTTGGCGTTGAACATTTTGCGAGTTCTTTAATGTAATAATTTATTTATGAGAGTTCTACAGTTTATTTATGCTTGTAAGTTGTTCTGGTACTAAAGGAATTGAATGAGAGAAGTTTACATTTTTATACTAAAGCATTTGCTAACTTATTAAACGTTTGAATAAATTTTCTGGGTGAACTCCCTGGTGACTTCCTGTAGCTATATAGACCGAGTTAGTTCCCATACACAAGTCACATCAGTCTTATGAGCTCTGTTAGCCTACTAGGGACCCAGAGCTAGAACCTGGCCCCCTCACAGAGGCACAGAGCTGGGGATTATTACGAATCACATGGGGAAAGCACCCAGAAAGGCAGGGGAGACAATACTGTACAATAAAATAGCATGGTTTGTGAAAAGGAAGCACTCAAACCACCAACAGAAAGTGCAAAAAAATTGCTCAAAATGAAATGCATAAATACTTGATGAGCGCGCGCACACACACACACACACACACACACACACACACACACACACACACACACACACACACACACACACACACACACACACACACACACACACACACACACACACACACACACACACACACACACACACACACACACACACACACACACACACACACACACACACACACACACACACACACACACACACACACACACACACACACACACACACACACACACACACACACACACACACACACACACACACACACACACACACACACACACACACACACACACACACACACACACACACACACACACACACACACACACACACACACACACACACACACACACACACACACACACACACACACACACACACACACACACACACACACACACACACACACACACACACACACACACACACACACACACACACACACACACACACACACACACACACACACACACACACACACACACACACACACACACACACACACACACACACACACACACACACACACACACACACACACACACACACACACACACACACACACACACACACACACACCCCCCCCCCCCCACCCCCCCCACCCCACACACACACACCCACCCCCCCCCCCCCACACACCCACACCACACACCACACCCCACACACACCACACACCCACACCACACACCACACCCCACACACACCACACACCCACACCACACACCACACCCCACACACACACCACACACACACCACACACACACACCACACACACACATATGCTATGCATGTGTAGTTCCAACCATCACATTAGGGGGTGAGTTTAATGAAATGTTTGACCAAATATAGCAGGCAAATTTTTAAGTTGATAATTTTGTATGGCCCACGAATGATTATCTTGAGGTTATCTTGAGGTATGATGTTATAAATATCCAAATGGCCCTTGGCAGAAAAGAGGTTCCCCCACCCATACTTTACAGGGAACTCGGGCAAGTGCTTCTCCAAGACAGCAACACACTAGGAATGCACCCCAGCTAGCTTGAGAACCTGGTGTGTAATTAAAGTTAGATGAGGAAAGAAATGGGTGGAAAATGAGCTGCAAACTGAGACATATAAAAGATGGGGGTGGGTAAGGAAGGAGGGCATGTGAATGACTGCCAAGGAAATGCTTAATAATAAGGAAGAGAGGCGGAAATAAGTATTCAGGTGTTATGGATCTTTTTAATGCCTTTAGTGGTGTGGCTAAAAAATTTGGACAAATAACACAACACAAACAATATAGAAGAATTAAGAAGGGACCATGAGGCATTGCAAGAGGTGGAGGAAAAGAGAAAAGGTAGAGAAATGGAGGTAGTAGAGATGGAGGCACTGAATAAAATAACCCAGGAAATACTGGAAGACAGAGGAACTAGAGAAGGTCGTATGAGACCTGAGAAGACATCTTGCAAATGAAACATCCTTCCATGATTAAAGTAAAGGGTTTAAATTAAAGTACCAACATAGGGAGGTGAGTGTGTTATCACTACTCTGTGATAGTTATTAAATGTCATACTTTATATAAAGTGTTATTTCTTCCACCCAGCTCAAGGCTAGGATACAAATTTAAAAATTTAATTAATAAAAGAGTTGAAAACAGTCTTGTAGGGTTCTGTTCTAGGATCATTGCTGTTTTAATCTATATAGACCACTTTCCACAGTGACTTGAGTATATAAACACATCAGTGCTTGCTAAGGATGAAAAGTTAATGAGGAGAGTGAAAAATGAAGGGCTTGTAGTGCTACAGGAAGACCTTGACAAACTCTTGGATTGGACAAACAAATGGCTGTTAAGAGTTCAACCCCAAAAAGTGTAATGTAATGAAGATAAAAAATGGAGATACAAAACCAGGAAGCATTTACACCATGAGGAAAAGGCAACTCAAATAATCAGAAAGATAAAAAATTGGCAATGGATATAATTGAAACAATGGATACCATCAGTAACATATGGGAAGCAGGTGAGCATGAGCTGGTACAGCATTTATAAATCTGAACCCAGTGCTTTTAAGATCATGTACACAGCTTATGTGAGTCTATTAATAGAGTATGCTGAAGTGACAAGGGATCGCATCTCTTTAAACACAAAAAAAATTTTGAAGATGTATTCTGGTTTACAAAAAACTAGTACCAGAACTAACAGTACTAAGCTATGAGGACAGGCTAATTAAAGAAATTGTCTCACAGCCCCGGAGAAAAGAGGAGCATTGTGTAATATCATCAATGTATAAAAGATACAGAGGGGAATAAAGAAGATTGACCTCTTTAAGCCTCTTTAAACTGAGAGAAAATAGGACAAGACTATTGGTGGAAACTGGAAACACAATAGTCAGACATTTTAGGAAATAAGTAGTCATACCCTGTATGGACGGTTAGCAAATGGAATATAATGAAATATAGCACAGTACTTGAATGTAGAGGGGTTTAGAAATACAAAAGTATGCACAAAAGGTGCATACTTGTGTACTCATGTTCCCTGTATTAATTAAACCACCACTTTCATATCCTGAGATATGACAGCTTGGGGGATACTCCTCTTGGCTGGCTGTGATAAAAGCAATTATTGTTTAATGTTTTCATTGTTAGATTAATATAAATTAGTTTGGAATGAATATAGTGTGCTTTAAAAAATGGTTTTCTTGGCATGCTTTTAAAATATAAATAAAATAATTGTTGGCCAAGTGCACAAACTGTGTCTAACATTATAATGGCTATAAAAATTCTATAAAAATTAAGACAAAGGGTAATGGGTGGTTCATGTAGATTTTATTTTATTTTCAGCAAGCGAAGATCATCAGTTGGTGATTTGGCATATTTATCTGCGGAGGGCTCTCTCCTTGACGACACAGTCTCGACACCCAATAGACTCCTAAGCAGGTCAGGTCCTCCACGATTTAATGTTATAACGATTCAAATTATTGATTATGCCTTGGGTTTCATACATGCTTAAATAGTAAGTTGTATTGCATAAATTTATGGCTATGGATTTTCTTGGTTAACATTTTCAAAATACGGTACTGAACATATGGTTCATTACACTGCACCCTCGACAGTTTGGATGATATAATTCCGGACCCGATTTGATTTTTCGAACTATCTGGATTTCTGAATAATTTCCCTATTTTGGCTATTTATCATCAAATTTCTGGATTTTTCTCATAACAAATGATATACAGTATATCACATTTCAGCATACTCATGCATAAAAGTATATAAATAATGGTTAATGTGTACATGAATAATAATTATTCATGGAAAAATTTATTCGATTACTTGAAATATTTTGTAGCAGAGACAGGCCTTGATAAATGATGGCAGCAAAGTGCAATTGTAGCACTCTACCATGAGTATTAATGTGTGTTAAACTCCTGCAGTCACACTGAACTGGTGTTGAAGTTCTCAGATCTCGTGGTTAATACTATTGTCTCGGCTACAGACTGCAACCAGCAGCCACCCTCGGGCTACATTGTATGTTTCATAACCATTGATAACCAGCATCATCAAAATACTGTTCTCGTGCTTGGAATAAAGAACGAGAAATTGGAATTTTTTTTTTTTTTTATCGTAAACAGCATCGGTATCAATGCCATACCCAGCCCCGTTTATTTTTTCTAATAAATTGGCTTTATCGTCAAGGGTTGGGAAGTTCTTGCTGTTTTCTGATGTTTCAAGCTATTACCACACAGCAGTATCAGCTTAGTTATGTATTGGAGGGAAAGGCAGTGAAAAAGCTTACATAATGAGAGATATTTTTAATAATACTGTATTTTAAGAATAAAGTAAAATTAAGAAAAATGAGAACAATTTAGATTTTATGGAAATTACTTCTAAGTGATGAACTGATGTAAATTTCAGAAGGTAAAAATCCTGTAGGTAAATTTGATCCATTACTTACCAGGACCGTTATATGAAAGTCCGGATATTGTTAAAGTGCGGTGTATCTATTATATGTTCATTCTTTATATAACTCATAAAGTGAGCTATTTATCTCATTTGTTTATTTAAAAACTAATAATTTTAAAGTCATTCGATTTCACAATATTGATAAATCGCTAACCATAGCTGGGGCTTCCCATATTTCCACTTCTCTAAGCCTGTATATTCCATAAATTCTTTCTTTCCATTTATTTTAGGCAACAGAACTGTTATTGTGTTCAGCCTATGGGTATGAGTGTGTGTGTGTGTGTGTAGGCGCTTAATTGTCAGTGATAGAGGAAGAAAAGTCTGGGTTTGCCCAACATCTTAGTTTCTAGTAATATACTATGCTTCTAATTCTTTAGAAGTTTTATTTCTTGTGATTTTTTTGGAGTTGAAGTTGGTGTGATACTACCATAGTTGTGTGGTTTCTTTATTGAATAATTTTGAAGGTGCTGTGAGTGTTGTCAATAACAATGTGCAAAAAGATATAAATGAGTGTGTGTGTGTGTGTGTGTGTACTCACCTAATTGTACTCACCTAATTGTGCTTGCGGGGGTTGAGCTCTGGCTCTTTGGTCCCGCCTCTCAACCGTCAATCAACTGGTGTACAGATTCCTGAGCCTATTGGGCTCTATCATATCTACATTTGAAACTGTGTATGGAGTCAGCCTCCACCACATCACTTCCTAATGCATTCCATTTACTAACTACTCTGACACTGAAAAAGTTCTTTCTAACGTCTCTGTGGCTCATTTGGGTACTCAGCTTCCACCTGTGTCCCCTTGTTCACGTCCCACCAGTGTTGAATAGTTCATCCTTGTTTACCCGGTCGATTCCCCTGAGGATTTTGTAGGTTGTGATCATGTCCCCCCTTACTCTTCTGTCTTCCAGTGTCGTGAGGTGCATTTCCCGCAGCCTTTCCTCATAACTCATGCCTCTTAGTTCTGGGACTAGTCTAGTAGCATACCTTTGGACTTTTTCCAGCTTCGTCTTGTGCTTGACAAGGTACGGGCTCCATGCTGGGGCCGCATACTCCAGGATTGGTCTTACATATGTGGTGTACAAGATTCTGAATGATTCCTTACACAGGTTCCTGAACGCCGTTCTGATGTTAGCCAGCCTCGCATATGCCGCAGACGTTATTCTCTTTATGTGGGCTTCAGGAGACAGGTTTGGTGTGATATCAACTCCTAGATCTTTCTCTCTGTCTGTTTCATTAAGTACTTCATCTCCTATTCTGTATCCTGTGCCTGGCCTCCTGTTTCCACTGCCTAGTTTCATTACTTTGCATTTACTCGGGTTGAACTTCAACAGCCATTTGTTGGACCATTCACTCAGTCTATCCAGGTCATCTTGTAGCCTCCTACTATCATCCTCTGTTTCAATCCTCCTCATAATTTTTGCATCGTCGGCAAACATTGAGAGGAACGAATCTATACCCTCTGGGAGATCATTTACATATACCAGAAACAGTATAGGTCCAAGGACTGACCCCTGCGGGACTCCACTTGTGACGTCTCGCCAATCTGAGGCCTCACCCCTCACACAGACTCGTTGTCTCCTGTTGCTTAGGTATTCCTCTATCCACCGGAGTACCTTCCCTCTCACTCCAGCCTGCATCTCCAACTTTCGCACTAGCCTCTTGTGTGGTACTGTATCAAAGGCTTTCTGACAATCCAAAAATATGCAGTCTGCCCACCCTTCTCTTTCTTGCCTTATTTTTGTTGCCTGGTCGTAGAATTCAAGTAACCCTGTGAGGCAGGACCTGCCATCCCTGAACCCATGTTGATGCTGTGTTACAAAGTTCCTTCGCTCCAGATGCTCCACTAGTTTTTTTCGCACAATCTTCTCCATCAGCTTGCATGGTATGCAGGTTAGGGACACTGGCCTGTAGTTCAGTGCCTCCTGTCTATCCCCTTTCTTGTATATCGGGACTACGTTAGCTGCTTTCCAAATATCTGGCAGTTCCCCTGTTGCCAGTGATTTGTTATACACTATGGAGAGTGGTAGGCTCAGTTCTCTTGCTCCTTCCTTTAGAACCCAAGGGGAGATTCCATCTGGGCCTATAGCCTTCATCACGTCCAACTCTAGTAAACACTTCCTTACTTCCCCACTGGTAATCTCAAACTCTTCCAGTGGTTCCTGGTTAGCTATTCCCTCACTTACCTCTGGAATTTCTCCTTGTTCTAAGGTGAAGACCTCCTGGAATTTCTTATTCAATTCCTCACACACTTCCTTGTCATTTGTAGTGAATCCTTCCGCCCCTATCCTTAATCTCATAACCTGTTCCTTTACTGTTGTTTTTCTCCTAATGTGGCTATGCAACAATTTAGGCTGAGTCTTTGCCTTGCTTGCGATGTCATTTTCGTATTGTCTTTCAGCCTCTCTTCTCATCCTGACATATTCATTCCTGGCATTCTGGTATCTTTCTCTGCTCTCCAGTGTCCTGTTATTCCTATAGTTTCTCCATGCCCTTTTGCTTTGCTGCTTAGCTAGCCTACATCTTTGATTAAACCATGGGTTTCTCATCTTCATTTCTCTGTTTTCCTTTTGGACTGGGACAAACTTGTTTGCTGCGTCCTTGCACTTCTGCGTGATGTAATCCATCATATCTTGGGCCGTCTTTCCCCTGAGCTCTGTTTCCCATGCTATATCTGTTAGGAATTTTCTTATCCCCTCATAGTTTCCCTTTCGGTATGCTAACCTTTTGGTTTCGGTATCCCTCCTCGAGTTCAATAACCCTTCTTCAATCAAGTACTCAAACACCAGTACACTGTGGTCGCTCATTCCTACTGGGTCCTCAAAACCGATTTCTCTTATGTCGGAGTCGTTCAGAGTGAAGACTAGGTCGAGTCTTGCTGGTTCGTCATTTCCTCTCATCCTTGTGGGTTCTCCGACATGCTGGGTTAAAAAGTTGCTTGTCACTACCTCCAATAGTTTGGCTCTCCACGTATCCTCGCCTCCATGCGGTTCCTTGTTCTCCCAGTCAATCTTTCCGTGATTGAAGTCGCCCATGATGAGCAGGTGGGATCTATTTCTACAGGCAGCAGAGGCTGCCCTCTCAATTATAGTGTTAACTGCCTTGTTGTTGTTTTCATACTCTTGACTGGGTCTCCTGTCATTTGGTGGAGGGTTGTATATTACTGCTACTACTATTCTTGGTCCTCCCATTGTTATGGTGCCTGCTATGTAGTCTCTGAACTCCTCACAGCCCGGGATGGCCATCTCCTTAAAACTCCATTCCCTTCTCATGAGTAGGGCCACTCCGCCTCCTCCTCTACCTTCCCTCTCTTTCCTTATTACTGTATACTCCTGGGGAAACACGGCATTCGTTATGATTCCAGAGAGTTTTGTTTCAGTGAGTCCGATTACATCTGGGTTAACTTCTTGTGCTCTTTCCCTTAGTTCACTTGTCTTGCTTGTGATCCCATCTATGTTCGAGTACATCACCCTGAAACTGACTCTCTTCTGCTTCTTTTCTGGGGGGGACCTTTGGGATCTGGGGTGAGTGGGAGCTGGGGGGACCTGGCACGGGGGGATTGGTGGAGGAGGGAGGGCTTGGGGTGGTGGGGGAGAGGGGGAGGGTACAGGGGGTGGATAAGAGGGGGAGGGTACAGGGGGTGGATAAGAGGGGGAGGGTACAGGGGGTGGGTAAGAGAGGGAGGGTTGGGGAAGCATGGGGGGAGGAGAGGCTGTGGGGGATAGGGGAGATGGGGGGGCTTGGGGGGAGAGAAAAGGGTGGAGGGCTTGGGGGGCATGGGGGAAAAGGGAGGGCTGAGGTGGGTGAGGAAGAGGGGAGGGTTTAGGGGAGTGGGGGAGAGGGGAAGACTTAGGTGGGGTGGGGGAGAGTGGGGGGCTTAGGGGGGAGGGGGAGAAGGGAGGGCATGGGGGTGGGAGAGACGGGAAGGCATGTGGGAGAAGGGAGGGCATGGGGGATGGGGGGGAAGGGAGGTCCTGGGGAGAGGGGTGAGGGGGAGAAGGGGGGTGAGTGGGGGGAGGGGGGTGAGTGGGGGGAGGGGGGTGGGTGGGGGGAGGGTGCCCTAGGTGGGTACTTAGTGGGGGGCTGACAGGGGATGGGGCAGGTTGGGTGTCTGTTGGGTAGAATGTGGGGGTGGTGCCCCAATCCCTGTGGCTGTTGCACTGTTTGAGGAGGGTTCTCCACTTCCCTCTGGGATTGTAGGGTTCTGGGTTGTGGTACTCTGATTTCCTTCTCTCTCCCTGCGCTCCTTCCTCGCGTCTGCTGTCCGTATTCTCTCTTCCCTTGTCATATCCCTCTGCAGGAATATTTTCTTGAACTTCTCTACACCTTTTAGACAACACTTCCTTGCTAGCAGTTCCTCTTTCGCGATTTCGCTCATGAAAACCACCTTTATCATTCGGTCTCTGTCCTTGTTGTACTTTCCAAGCCTGAAAACCTTTTCAACATTTCGCTCAGCTCCCTCCATCCTTACCTCTTTAAGGATCTCTTTAATCATGTTTTTGTCCTTGTGTGTGTGTGTGTGTGCGCCAATAAGGTAAAGGTGATATTTTCTGCAGCACTGTTAGTGTTTAGTTGGATAGGGAGAAGTTAGAACACACTGTATTGAGTATTTCAAATTTAATTAATACATGACTGGAGAAATGGATTCATTGATGCCCAAGATTCACATGGACACGCGTAGAACGATGAACTTTGCATTGGGCCTTAAAATCAATATCCAGTTAAATTCTTATTAGGAAGGTAGTTAATTGGAGCATTAAAAGATAATAATGCTCCAGAATATTCTTGCACAGAATAACTGTGCCAGAATATAAATTTGAAGTGCTGCAAAATCTACTAGGAGGCTTAGTTGAGGTTGCTGTGATAAGTTTTGACTTTAGAGAAGTGAAAAGAAATGGAAGGACCGGTTTGAAAACTAGATTGAGGTTGAGTGGAATGGATTGCCAGCAAGTGTTATTGAGACAGTTTAACAGGTTTCAAAAATAGATTTGATGTGTATTTGGGTAAGAGAGGAAGTGGGGTTTAAATGGGACCAGACTAATTTGGGCTAATGGGCCTACTGTAGTCATCCCTAATTGCTACGTATGTATGGAACATACATGTGTATGTATTACAAAAAGAAACAAGTAAGGTGCCGTCCTTATAATGAATCTTTGTGGACCCGATGTGAAGTATTAGGATGCACAGTAAGGCATAGACATGTAAGTTGAGTGTATGGAATAGAAGAAGAGTCAGAAAAATAGGAGAGAGTATGTACATGATATGGACATAGGTATATAGAACATTAGTGTCTACACGCTGATGAAGGATGTTTGCAAGAAAAGAATAAAGGGAAGGAAAGGAAGAGGCTGATCAAGAACAGGATGGAAGAATTGTTTAAGAGATTTTGATGTAAAAGAATGTTTGCATGAAAAACTGAATAGGTTGGAATGCTTGGAGGACATTACTGGGTAATCCTGCACTGGGATATAGGGTGTATTTTGTAACCTTTCTTATCATAATTAAGGAATGAGTTTCAACTGGTTTCAACGAACATTTATTCATCTACATATGAACCTGTACATCTTTAATGAATCTTAGGTGGGTTTGTTTACATTTATTAAACAGATTATAAACTCCAAAACACTGGGAGGCTGTTTATAATGATAATATTTGATTGGGAAGTTTCGATGCTCATAACTGTTTAGTAAGTGTAAACAAAGCCACCAACAATTGAGAAAAGATGTAGAGGTTTGTAAGTAGATGAGTAAATGCTTGATGACTCTTGACTCTTGGGGCCAAATTCACGAAGCAGTTACGCAAGTACTTCGAACGTGTACATCTTTCCTTGATCTTTGATAGCTTTGGTTACATTTATTAAACAGTTTGCACGCATGAAAACTTTCCAATCAACTGTTGTTGATGTTATAAACAGCCTCCTGGTGTTTCAGAGCTCATTAACTGTTTAATAATTGTAAACAAAGCCGCCAAAGATTGAGAAAAGGTGTACAGGTTCGCAAGTATTTGTGTAACTGCTTCTTGAATCTGGCCCCTGGGCTTCATACCCTGATTATGCAGCATGAAAAATCCTAAAGTTGGTTTCTGCAGATATTCTGGCAATTTATTACAGTATCTCAATTTAAAGATAATTCTTTTAATTTCTTGAGAAAGTGGTATTTTAAGATTTAATTAAAATTGTGAACTGCTGTAGATTTCAAGCTTTTGTCATTGTATCATTTGATTCACTGATTATAATTGCAGAATATAAAGCTTGTGTACAGTAATGTTGTTCAATTTACTAAATTGTTTGTTTATTTTCTTATTGCCAGCAATAACTAGAAGAACTATGCCTGATAATAAATATTTTGAATCTAATATTTTCTGATGTTTTTATGTTTTGAGCCAAGTATTGTGTGGAAGTGTGTTGCTAATGCTTAGTGTTTCTTGTGTTTCCTCTTGTTTATAACTTTCTCTAGTGTGGCTTTTTATCACATTTCTTGCATATTGGGTAATAAATAATCTTGGACATTAGCTCAGTATTTATGTGTATTTTCTTGCTTTGCAGGTGTTACAATGAACTAGACGGGTAAGGAAAGATAGGAGCTTAGTTTGGTGAGGTGTAGTCCAGCTTATATGCATGATATCACTACAATATTATTGATATTACTGGTAACAAATTTTCAGATTTTTTGCACGATAGTTTTTAGAATATTGGACACCATCCTCAAAGTGAAAAAGTAAATGTATAGTTCATGTAAGTAAGTACATGAGTCAAGATGAAAGATGCCATTAATATCCAGAAAACTCTAGCTCAAGACAACAAGAACTCAAGACTTGTTGTCTTGAAGTGAGGTTTCCCTCGTCACTCTCTCCCTGCAGTCCATTTGGGAGCTGCTGCAAACGTCTCGGTAATATCAGCATGTGTTTTATTATAAATTGAAGAGAGTTAGGGGTTACACTATTATTTTTTTTCCCCTAATGTTGTATAACAAATCCCTAGCACCTTAATGTATTAATCTTGCCGATACTGCTATGTCTCATTATTTGCCAAGTATTGTGGTATATAGATTTATGACGAGTTGTAATTATTTGCAATGCAAAAATTCTCTCGCTTTTAATTTTTTTACAGGATCTATTTAACTATGTTTGGTACCATATTCATGTGGGGAGATCAAAGGGGCAACCATGGCATAAATGTTTCCAGAAAGTTGTCTTAATTATAGTCATTTTAGTTATTCATTTGAGTTCTGTGTTAATCAAGAGTAAAAGTGCCTTGAACATCATAATTTTGAAAAGTTTTGTTTTGGCTTGAGTAACACCTATGGCACCATTTGGTATGAATACGAAATTATTCCAGAGTATTTTTCAAATTTTACGTCGTGTCCCCTTTAGTAGCTGCACAGTGCTCGAGGCAATTGGTACCATAAATCCTCTGAAAACGTGGCTTTATTGGTGCAGGTAGGTAGGGTGCACAGATACCTGTGCACCCTACTGAGAACCAGGACCGATATCTAATTCACTCAAAGGCGAGTGATGCTGGGGCTCAGAGATCAACCCAAACCTTAGAAACCTCCCAGAAGGTCACAGGTAATATAAAACTAGCTGCCACTTCTCTTCTTAAGATAAGAAAGTTAACAAGTGATAGTTGGAAGTGAACAACCATTGCTCTAAATTACCCAACTGCCACCAGGTGGCAGCTCAGGTCAACCAAGGTCTCGGTCCATCACCATCCTCATTCATATGCCTGGTACCTGCAAACCATGTTGGTCCTGCGGGAAACATTATATCTGCTACCTACAGCTAAGTGCGTTAGCATCCTGAGGACAGTGTGCCTTGATTTGTTGTTATTACTTATGCTTTACATATGCATCTTATTTCACTCTAATGTGGCTTCAAAATTCCCTTCGCTGATGTTGGCTTGCATTTTCCTTTTCCCATTAGGATTATTGACAAGAAATTCAGTTTCCTCCTATACATGTCATCTCCTTAGTCCTACTTCCAGGTAGTTCCTGGAACATAGTTGCAAAGTAAGGCCTGTTGATATGGAGTGAGTAACACATTAGGTGCACTGAGGTTTGTGTTGGATCATGGTGATGGATGATGCTGTGGTTTTGTTGTGATGTAGTTTGATGGGGGTATTGGTCTGTAATCATATGTACTTACCCAATTTACCTAATTGTGCTTGCGGGGTTGAGCTCTGGCTCCTTGGTCCTGCCTCTCAACTGTCAATCAACTAATGTACAGGTTCCTGAGCCTACTGGGCTCTATCATATCTGCACTTGAAGCTGGGTATGGAGTCAGCCTCTAACACATCACTTCCTAATGCATATATATATATTGTGTGAGTGTGAGAGAAAAGTGTGTGGGGGGGTTTAGAGTTGATTGTGTCATTTGATACTGTTGTGTGTTATGGATGTGTGTAGAACTACACACTTCGTGTGTAGTTTGCCATAGGCCCTTTTGTGGTTGAAGTGTTTTGTTGCATAAATGTTGTTGAGTGTTCATTTTGTAGCTTGGTTTATAAAAATAAAACCTTAAGTTCATTATTTGGCTAGTTGGCAACTATATGCTTATTGGTCTGTTCTGTGCTTTGCTGTGTGTTCTACTCTTGAGCTTAGTCCTTCACAACATTCCCAAAAGGGAAAAAATGCTCTAATTGATTTTTGCGTTTTGCTTTTTTGGAGTTTCTTGCATTTGTGAAAGACATTATATGACATCCTGCTTGGGTGTAAATAGTTGCCTTGTTCGGGCTAATAGGTCTTCTGCAGTTCTTTATTAATATGTTCCAAATCAATGGGAAGATGACATTATGAGAGGTCAAGCTTCACAGTTCATCCTCGGTAACCTGAGGATGGAGATTAGGAGGCCTGGGCGAGGACCGGGACGCGGGGATGCTAAGCCCCGAAACCATCTCGAGGTAACCCACACAATCGCACAGGGTTGGAACGGGACCATTTTTGCCTTAGGTGGGGAGAGGAGAGCCTGCTGATGGAAGGAGTGTAGGCGGTGTGGTGGAAAGGGCTTTACTTGTGTAACGAATTGCAATTGGCTATGTCCAATATTTACATTAATTGAAAATTGGTACTTTGCAAAACCTAATTGGCATTGGCATTGTACAGACTCAAACTTAGGAACCCCAGTCTGCCCACCTATAGATGATGACAGGCCCCTGGTGCATGTATCACATGATAATGATTAATTGACCTGGTATACTTCATTGCAACCATAGATAGTTGTGAAAACTATATGAATGTAATCGATATACAACTCGCAAAATTATAATGAAATTTTATACTATAATAATCGTATTTGCATTGTCAGCAATCATGAAATGATGATTTTTTTTCATGGGTTGAGGTAAAATCCTCTTTAGTAAATCTGTACATCCATATAGAGCTATTATAGTCTTCTTAGCACTGATGTAAAAACCAGACAATAATATGTAAAATCAACATGTGATGATGGCCGCATTACCCTGTGAATCAACATACTGTATTACGATAACCTCACTTTAAGTGTCAATGCTGCATTTCTTATTGGCAAAGCCATTACCTCCCTGAAGCACTGCTTTTTGCTTGCTTCTAACTTGTTGCTATATTTCCATTATCTTATTAAGAGCAGTGGTTTTATATTGTCTATACATTTCTGGAGTTTCCTTGGTTTGGGGCTTCTCTCTCATATCTTCTCTTGCCTCTGAGTGAACGAAATTCTTATCCTGGCTTTTCGTAGGACAAGTCACAGGTTCCTACCATGTTTTTGGAGGCTTGATGGTATCAGAGCCTGGAGCATTGGGAGCTACTGAGGGACCACACAGAAAGTCACATGTCATTACACTTGATGCACTATTTACATACAAAGTTTAACCAATCAAAAAACAAAAACATGTTTGCCAACTTGTCATGGGCTGGGTATGAGAGTTTTTAATGTAGAGCAAGGTAGGAGTCTGGTTAGGTCTGTCAACACTTTCCCTGTTGGTGGACAAATTATATATTTGCGAATGTTACCCCAAACCCTTGAGAGTGCAGTATCTTGGATTCTGGTCATTCCACCACGGGATGTCGAAGGATGTGTAGCGGTCATAGTGTCTGAAGAGATTAAAGTTACACAGACAAATTAAGGGACCTAAACGAGCAACTCAAGTAACAGAGGATACGATCATTACATACAAAATATTGAGAGGAATAGACATTGTTTTCAAATTGTTGGGAAATAAAGACAGGAGAACATGGTTGTAAGCTGGAAATGCAAATGAGCCAGAGTGAAGTAAGAAAACATTTGTACACTGTGAAGCTAGTCAACAAGTGTAACGCACAAAAAAAAAATAGTAGTTCAAGCTGCCTACCTTCATCCACAGTTTCAAGATGAAATATGACAAAAACAACTTCATGAATTTGAAATGCACCAGCTATTAATAGCTAGGAGGCAGAACCCAAAGAGCTATACCTAATTTCCTGAAGACCCTTTATTTATAAGGGTTGATATCAACCACAGGGAAATAGATTGGAAAAGGTATCATGAAGGCAACAAGAGAGAGAGAAAGTAGCCCACTAACCATTCTAGATCTAGTTTTTACTAAAAAATAAGGCAGACCACCGAGAAGAGAAAATGGGGGACACTTTGAAGCCAACGACTACTTCAGTATAAATGATTATATAGTTGAATTGAATTTGGAAATGGTTTGAGAAAGACACAAGACTGTAAATGGGATAACTGTAGGCAAACAAGGACCTGCCCACAGGAAGTCCAGTGGGAAAATTAAGTAAAAGGGAAGATGTCAAATAAGATGACATTTGTATGCCAGAAATATACAGAAGCCACAGAGGAGTTCATCCTCCTCATGAAAAAAGGTGATAAGAAAAACAAGGTTAATCTGTTGTTCAATACACCATGCAGGTAACTAAAGAACGTCAAATCTATAAAACAGACGTCAACATTGAGGCACTAAGATAAAAAAAAAATGAGAACAACAGTGTCGGGAGAGATGCAGAGTAACAATTATAGAATGGCAAGTAAGAATGACAGAGTAACAATTAAACAATGATCAAACAATAGAGAAGGGGAGCATTCTAACAAAAAAATGGTAAGAAGGTATGAGACACTTGGCAAGGGGTTCCAGGAAGTTTTTTTTTTTTTTTTTTTTTTTTTTTTTTTTTTTTTTTTTTTTTTTTTCAAATGAAATTGGAATGGAAGCCCAGTGTAGGAAATGAGAGCTGGATAGTAGTAGTTTTGGTTACTGAAGAGGACAAAATAATTCCAATTTTGATGGAATTAGACGCAAGAACAGTTTGGCCAGACTATCACCATGGCTACTGGGGGGGTGGGTACAGTAGTAGTAGGCATCCATCAGTCTCGGGAGACTATGGAGTTGCACTTTGGTTGTCAATCTGGAGTGGCCTCTCCAGGGTGCAAAGCCAAGGTAGGTTGATACGGAGGAGAAGTCGTTACCTATGCAGCAGGTATATAACAGTGCCAAAAGTCTCCCATGGAAAGGCAAGTGCAACTAAAATTGGTTCCACTGCCATCGCAGGAACTGTCAGAACGAGGTCGAAAGCAACAACGAACTGCACTGGGCATGGTGTATGCATGGTTATTGAGATGAAAAGCCACATCTGGCACAATTGATAGTTCTAAATCGAGGTCATCTATATATTGCAGGAGAGAGGGTTCAGTAGATGACATTTTTGTTGGCTGCCAAAATATATTTGATAGGATCCTCACCAAAGGCAGGTTCTGGGATAAGTGGAAAAACCTTTTGATCTGCACATGGGAGTACTTGACAAGCAAGAAACTGGGTCACAGTCAGAGAGGACATTTTTAAGAGTGGAGAGATGTTGCAAATAGGGTCCCTTAAGGTTTGGCCCTTGGGCCTGTTGCTCTTCTTAATTAATGTGAATGACCTACAAGATGATGCCAAGCGAATGAGTTAAAACTGAGGACTGTAGAATACTGAAGGAAGACCTTGACAAGCTAAAGGAGTTGAAAGGCAATGGCTTCTCAAGTTCTACTCCGTAAGTGGAATGCTCTGGTGATGGAAGAGGACAAAGGAGACGGGATTGAAGCTAAACTGTAAGAGGATACGGATGTATGTAAGGGTGCACATATGTGTTGTCACCACTTGGTTCACTTCCTGCTCTGCACGTTTTGTCATTTTTGTGGAAGAACTTCTTATATGTCGCCACCTTTAAATCAATAAAAATAGTAAGATGAGGAAAAAGATATGCTGTATATCTTCTTAAATTGATTTCAAATTCCAGATGTTTTGAAGTCTTTACTCCATCATCAGTGCTGAAAAAAGACTACATCACAACTAAAAACAATACAATATACAGTATCAAATTATACAAAAATCAAAACGTAAACCTAAGCTATATACAAAATAAGTTATATGCACAAGAACAAAAATAATGAAGGAACTCGACACCTACTTAAACATTTGGAATTTTAAATAAGTTTAAGATTTATATTTTTTCACTCCTCTTACTACAGTATTTATAATTAGACCTGAAAAAAATATATATATACGATTAATTTTTAGAAATTTATTGAATTTTAAAAGTTTTTTCAGTTATATGTATATTGATGTTTTTATAAATGTTTGTTTACAAGTATTATTCCCTGCAGTGTTGACCAGACTCCACTTAGTCCTCCACCTGTTGATCTTCGGCAGCTTTCTGCAAGACAGCGTGTATTCCATGAGTTAGTTAAAACCGAATGCAATTATGTTAGTATTCTAGATGCAGTAGAAAAGGTAAGTTCAGATGTGGAATGCCAAATTCATACTTGCTCTTGATTATATGCATTTTTGTCACTGTCTCCATAAGCCATGAAAACACTCCTAGCTTTGTAATACAGTATTGCATACAGTAAATGTTTATCCAGCCTCACGACAACTCGTAAGCCCTTATAACGGTGGGGTTTATGTTAGGATTCATTTTGCCACTTGTCTTTTTAATTTATTTTGATTGCAGGTCATTAAGGTTCCACTTGAGAACACCTTACAGCCTGGGGGACCCATGTTAGATGCGCAGGAACTCAGATATATATTTGGTAACTTGCCACCAATTCACGAGGTTCACACAAGAATGCGTAATGATCTTCTACACCTTGCTCACAATTGGACTGATGATGCAAGCATTGGAGAAATTATACTTAAATATGTAAGTTTTGCACATAAAATACATAAACTCCTGTATATGAAGCATAATTTGCAATCAAAGGCCAAAATTTGAAAGACATTTGTTCAGTGTCCATAAAGATTTATGCAGTGGAATCTCCAAAATTTAGATTATGTAATTCATGGCTTGGTGTGGGTTAGGAAGACTCAAATATTAGAGATATTTGTTGACCAGACCACACACTAGAAGGTGAAGGGACGACGACGTTTCGTCGTCATCCCTTCGTCGTCGTTCTCAATCGACTTGAAAATGGTCTAGGACGGACCAAAACGTCGTCGTCCCTTCACCTTCTAGTGTGTGGTCTGGTCAACATACTTTAGCCATGTTATTGTGACTCACCACCTGCATTAAAGATATTTGACTTCTTGATGGGCTGTGTTCTTGTCAAGGCTAAAGCTGAACTAAATAAAGCATTAACTGTGGCAAAGAAAGAGGGAGACATGCTTTTTGTATATACATTATAGAGAAGCAACATTCAGGTGGATTGTGGGATTATCTGGAGAAAACCCACTAACATTGCTGTTGATATCTGTACTGAACTGTGTAGGTATCAACAGTGATTAAATGACTGTGATCTTATTGGCCATGTCTGAAGAAAACTTTTGTTTTCTACTGTGTTTGGTTCAAATAGATCTGATGTTTAACCAACTTCTTCAGGAAAAAGAAACGGGAAAGCAAACGTTTGTGACTGATTCAGCACGGAATGCTGAAGTTGGGTTTCATATTTTGCCATCTGTTCATTGTTGTTTTCCTTCACTGGTCTCAATCCCATAAAGCATGCTGCTGTTTAATCTCATGACTGCACTTCCTGTTGAACCTTTCATATTCCTGTTAACCTAATTAAGGAAAATTGTCTTGATACTCACTATGTTTTTAATAGATTAATATTTGCTTCATTATTAATTTTATGATTAAAGGATAACTAAGAATCTGTAATGCTGAAAACATGTTAGATATAATTTGTACATGGAAAATTGTACATTTTGCTAAATGTGTTTTATCAAAACGATCTCTCATGGCATCAGGTAAACAAGGTATGATGTGGTAGAGCTAGCCTGATGTTAAAGGGGGACTCTGTGAAAATTGTGGAATACTCTTATAGTAGCATTTCAAGTAGGTTCTAAATTTATGATCGTGTATAAAATTAATAATAATAATAATAATGAGGTGTCTGATGTAAATACAACATGATAAACTGATTTCTTATTTTGTGTTCTTTATTTCAGTCCACAGACTTAGAGAAAGCTTATCCACCTTTCATTAACTTCTTTGAAAATATGAAAGAGATGTTGCAGAAAATTTCAACGGAACGACCAAGATTTCATGCATTTCTCAAAATTGCCCAAAACAAGCCAGAGTGCGGTCGACAGAGCTTACAAGAACTTATGATCCGACCAGTTCAGAGATTACCTTCTATGAGTTTACTTATTAATGGTAAGCTTAAATATTCATGTTATTGTACAGTATTTAGGTGAACAATGACAAGTCATTATTAATGTGATTGTGTACTTTTAGCAATATTTTGTGACAGGTTTGGTTACGTGTGTTGAGGTGATGCTTGACCTTTTTATGTCTTTATCGGCAAATGGTGTATGTTTCATGTACGTCTGTTCGTTACACTGGTCTGTGCTTGTTACACCGGCCTGTGTTCGTTACACCGGCCTGTGTTCGTTACACCGGCCTGTGTTCGTTACACCGGCCTGTGTTCGTTACACTGGCCTGTGTTCGTTACACCGGCCTGTGTTCGTTACACCGGCCTGTGTTCGTTACACCGGCCTGTGTTCGTTACACCGGCCTGTGTTCGTTACACCGGCCTGTGTTCGTTACACCGGCCTGTGTTCGTTACACCGGCCTGTGTTCGTTACACCGGCCTGTGTTCGTTACACCGGCCTGTGTTCGTTACACCGGCCTGTGTTCGTTACACCGGCCTGTGTTCGTTACACCGGCCTGTGTTCGTTACACCGGCCTGTGTTCGTTACACCGGCCTGTGTTCGTTACACCGGCCTGTGTTCGTTACACCGGCCTGTGTTCGTTACACCGGCCTGTGTTCGCTACACCGGCCTGTGTTCGCTACACCGGCCTGTGTTCGCTACACCGGCCTGTGTTCGCTACACCGGCCTGTGTTCGCTACACCGGCCTGTGTTCGTTATACTCCTTAAAGTAAGGAGCAAGTCTAGCCTAGCTCCTGGCCAGGCTAGGGAAGTAGTAAAACTCCCAAAACCCCTCTCCAGGTATGCTCTTGGTAAGTCATTGTAACGTCATACCCCATTAAACTACTTGAAGCCATCATACCCCACAATCTCATTGCACTCCTTGAAAACACTTTTCTGCCATCTACTCATTACTCTCATTGTGCCCTCATGTGCTCATCGCACAATCCTGTTTGTGTTTGTATCCATTAATTTGAATGTACCAAAGGTAAATTATAATTTGCATCTTCTTTTGTTTGGCAGATATTTTGAAGCACACTGAGAAAAGCACTGCAGACCATGCGGCTTTAGAGCAAGCTCTAGACAAGATCAAATCTGTGATGACCTTCATCAATGATGATAAGCGGAAGACTGAAGCTAAATTGAAACTCTTTGAAATACACAACGACATAGAAATGTGCCCAGTAAGTTCAGAGGTCCATTTAAACTATGGTTCAAATAAAATTAAAAAGGTCAGAAGACTACTTGGGACTCTGCAGTATTGATAATTTCTTTTACTGGAGATTTTTTTGCATGTACAGTAACTGCAGCAGATAAAGATGAAACTTATGTTGTTGTAAAAATTTTAATTCAGACATTAAGTGAAGATGTAAATAGGTCTTTAAGGCATGTGCTTGTATATAAGAGAATATACACTTGCATTCTCTTTGCAGCCAAACCTGGTAGCGTCTCATCGTATGTATATGAGTAAAGTGGATGTGACCGAGCTGAGCGACTGTTGTAGTGGCCGTGGCGACACACTCACTCTCTTTCTATTCAATGATGTCCTGGAGGTGAGTGAGGGGTGACTTAAATAACTAAAATAATTAGTTGTAAACATATAATTATAGCTTGCATTGGTTTCATTGTATTGGGCATTAACTGCGATTCCATAATTTTATCATTTTTGTACATTTTTATTATTTATGACTACAAAATTGTGAATGTTAACAACTACCATAGATACACAGGTATAAAGTGCCTCAATTTAAGCAACTTTGGGTAATAATTGTGTGAAAATGCTTAATTTCTGCTTCTATGTTGCATCATGAAGTTAAGCCATCACTTGAAGACCCCACAGCAATATTAATATTATTTTAATTTTCTTTTAACATAAGCAATATTTTAACTTCATAATTTTTGTATTCTATATGAGCCAGCAGAGCTGCATGGAAAAATGCAGATGGTAGTGTGTGCAGTCTCCCTGCAACGTCACTGATGACAGACAAGCAAGTGTCACACTGCCAAACAATCGAGTTATTTATATCATGTGTTTAGATATTCATATCTGAATTTCAGATGCTTCCATAGCAGCTTAACATGATTCTCTAGACATCTTTATGCCTCCTAGTTCCAATTACATACAAAAAGAACAATAAGAAATGATGTCTGTAACTTTACTTCCTCGTGAATAATTTCATGTTGCTAGGATGCAACCCACAACAGTAGGCTAACTTCCATGTGCCTATTTACTACTAGACATCTTACACATCAGGTGTCAGGAAGTGGGTCCAAACATCTCTCCCTTCCTCAATGAGGGGAAAAGTGGGGACAGGAGAAGAATAGCTTGTGGAGAGCTAAAAAAATCATTCAAAAACATAAATTCCCACTTTAAAGAATTGAATGGTATACTCCATTGGGACAAAATTAGTTAAAGCATTTGCTTGCAAGAGTTGTATACACACTGTTCAAAAGATGGAACACATATGGAGATACAATATCTTCAAAACAATCAATCAATCCTATTTGTTAATTTTTGTCATGGTTGGCATATACTCTACTGCAGTCAATTTTTGTGGTTATGCTCTAAGTGTATGGCTGCCAGTATATAATTGAGTGATAACAAATGGTTCACAATATTTGCTATATTTCTCTGAAAGGACCAATTAACAAAGCATGTGGAGACTCATGCAGCAGATTGTACTCGAGTACTCTCACAATTTTGGACAATGACCAGGCATCTCTGCACATTCCTCATTGGTTTGCAGAGGCTGTTCACTGCTGACATTCAGAGTTTTATTTTGGGGATTCAGTTGATCTGAATCTGGCTTTGCTGCAGGTGCTTTTCCTTATTTGGGAGCAGGTGGCATTAATTTTAGCTTGTTGCACCTTGCTTTCCTGAGAGAAGGTGCTTTCAAGCTACACTGAAACATGTCAAGTCATTCTTGGCTTGCCCCAGGAAGATATATGGGGGTTTCACTGCATTTTCCCTCCTCAAGTAGTCTTTTCAGTTGCCACTTATCTGGCATTGTATGGTATGTCTTCTCAGTGGTTCAATTTGCAGGGTGTCCAACATGTTAGCAATGCCTCTTCCTGCTTCGTCCATTTGACTAATATGTAGATGGACCCCAAACTCGTTTGATTACTGATTCAGCACATTTGGCTTTACCCAGGTGACCGTCACTTGGCCATATGGAACTAGTGGTTGCTTGTGTGGCATCTTCCGTGCTATAATGATTTTGTATTTACCACACAGCGTCTGGATGGGGACTAATATGAGGTTTTTCTTGATGCCTTGAGTCTGGAGGCTTCCACATGGTGGTGGATGGCAATTGCAGGTGAAGGTTATCTTAAAGTTATTGTGAGATGATTTCGAGGCTTAGTGTCCCTGTGGCCCGGTCCTTAACCAGGCCTCCTTTTTGTTACACACCCTCGGGAAGCAGCCCATAGCAGCTATCTAACTCCCAGGTACCTATTTACTGCTAGATAACAGAGGCATCAGGGTGAAAAACTCTGCCCATTTGTTTTCACCTCCACCGGGAATCAAACCCGGAACCTCAGGACTACGAATCCGAAGAGCTGTCTACTCAACTGTCGGGCCCCCATAATTACTGAATGAGTAATTATGAAATCTTAATCTCCTATGATCCCAAAATGTGATTTTTGTGTCACATGACTGTGCCTCTCATAGACATTCTTGACTTTTCTTCAGAGCCTGCCTAGCATCTTCCATGATCTTGTGAAGACATTTGAAAAGTTCTGTTTAATACATACTGATAAAGCAATTCTTATCCTAGGCAGCAACAAAATTGATCTGTAATCCTGTACAGTCACTATTTAATGGTCAGCTTTGCCTATGCTGGGTCTTTTTTTCTACAAAATAAGGCCCTTTTAGTAAATAAAAGTAGTAAATTAGATAGTAAATTAGATCAGTTAGATAGTAAAATGAGGTGTAAATTAGAGTTAGCTATTTACTGATAAGTAAGCCAATTTTTCCTGCTGCATATTTCCCTTGCATCTGATGTGAAAATTTACTGTTTAATAATTTTAAGTAATCAAATTGTATTTTCAGATATGTAAGAAGAAAAGTAAATACAACAGCATTAAAAGTCCTAGTAGAGCCAACCTGCATTCCTTTAAAACCATCAAAACCTACAAGCATCTTGAAATGATGAACTTGGCACACATCAAGAGAATTGTTGACATCCGAGAAACTGAAGGTTAGCAGTGTGATATATACCATTTATTACGGTATTGAGTATCCAAGATTGAGGATCATTTATGATTTTGACCCCCTCTCCTTCTGGGCTCTACTTTTAATTGATTTTTATATACATTTCATACACATTAGTAACACCGTAATGGATTAGCCTTGTAGGCACGACCTTGATGTACAGAGGACTGGGTTGCGGGTACTGAATGCTTTGATAACCCTTGACTTCATGCCACCTACATATTTTCTGTGCATGACAATCCATTAACTCCCATTTTTCTTCATATTAAAAGTCTACCTGGGAGCTGCAGATCTTGGGGGAGGGGGGGCTCTATTCCTCACTTTTTTTTATGGGAAATAGAGGCAAGTGAGAATCCACTGAATCTGCTAGGCAGTTTTTGGTATGGCTAAGTGAGTATTGAAGGGTCAGTATCTCTGTCCCTGGAATATCAGTCTCCATCTGTATACACTTTACATGTTACCCTTGAGGTCATCGCAGTAGTTACACCTCGCCCGATTGGGCTTCATTGTTGGTGTGGTTGCATGGGAGTGTCATAAGGGTTAGCTCTAAACAAATATTTTCAACTACTCTCCTTGTGGCTTATTAGTCTTCCCTGAGTCTTCTGTGTGTTACAGGTTTTAGGGAGGGGGTTCAATTATATACATAGTTCTTTTGGTTGTCTGTCTCTGTCATTTGTGTTTCCCTAAAAGCCTCGTTTAGCTGTAACGGGGGAAGACACTTTTCGCTTCCTTTCCCTTGCCCTTTTCTCCTTTCCTGATTTTCTGGATCTACTTGGGAAAGCATGTTCCCTATTATATTCTTCAGCTTCATCTTTCCAACCAATAGAAATGGGTAACATGTCCCTAGTCCGCAGGGGGACCTGTTAAATTTTGGGTAGAGTTGAGGGATAAAGTATACTTTGTTAGTCATTCCTGCATCCCCTGTTGTAGCGAATGGACATCTGGGGCCAGATTCACGAAGCCAGTACTAACGAATGTGTACATCTTTCCTCAATCTTTGAGGGCTTTGGTTACATTTATTTAACAGTTTATAAGCATGAAAACTTCCCAATCAACTGTTGTTATTGTTATAAACAGCCTCCTGATGCTTTGGAGCTTATTAACTGTTTAATAATTGTAAACAAAGCTGCCAAAGATTGAGAAAAGACATACTGGTTCGTAAGTGCTTGCGTAACTGCTTCGTGAATCTGGCCCCTGGCTTTTGGGTGCTCTAATAGTTGCTGTTGTGGGGACAAGGCTTTTCTGACTTCCCAGTAGTGTTTGGTGTGTTAGTGTCTTCACTTGTTTTTATTTTGTTCTGTGAACTGATGCAATATTTTGAGGCGAGAATTTAAGATGTGTTAGAGAGCTCCATTAATCGGTGAAAAGGGGTAAATGTTATTATTTACTTTTATTCCAACAGATTGTCATAATGTATTTGCCTTAGTTATCCGAAGTAATCAGGAACTAAAGGAGCGTCTCTTCACGTTTACCCTATTACAAGAGGATACTCCCAAGTCAAGTTTTCTTAAGACGTTATGTCGAACAGTTGCAAATATCGCTTGTAGAAATGACGTGGTAAGTACCTGGACTAGTGTATTTGTCTTTTTGTGTGTGTGTGTGTGTTTGTGTACAATTTTTTCAGCCAAAAGTAGTTCAAAGCAAAGACTTGCTTTCTCATTTATTTCTTACTGTATTTATATTTAAAACTAATGAATTTTCCTCAAGGACTTCATCTAGTCCATTCCTGTGGTAAGTTTGGTCATTATGATGTGCTTAATTGGACTGTGTGAATTATTGGATTACTTTTACATACTATTACTGCTACCACATAACCCTTTATTAGGTCTTATTTTTTATTTAAGTTGAACTTAAGCAGTTCTACCTAAATAAAACAATAACAGTTTTTCTGTAATCCTTGCTTCAAACAGTTCTGTATTTTTCATCTATTCTTGGGTAGTGTCTTCCTTTTGATCATGAAGTTGAAAATGTTATGATAATGATGCAGAGCTTTGCATAAATAATGGTTTCTTTATTACTAATTCATTTCAGGAAAATTTCCTGGTGTCTATGGATCCACACCATCTTGATATCGAGACTAGCGATGTTAGCCTTACCAACGCACTAAGTAAAGCTCTCAGGTAATTAATGTTTGTGTTGAATATAGTTCTAATGAACTCATTGCATTTACATGTTACTCTCAATGTACCTGCATGCTGTGCACGCAATGTATCCATGCCATCACTTGTTGCAACTCTGTCTGCAAGTGTAACATCATATTGTTATATGTGTTGATTCAGTCATCATTTATAACTTGTATGATGTGCCATAACACCAACAGTGTGCTAACACAGAAATGCAAGGAAGCAGTGGTAAGTTTATATCTTACGATATGAAGCAGTACAGTTCATATCTCAGGAGGGAAGTAACAGCAAGAAGTAACTTTGCTGCTAAAAGAACAGCAGCAAACCCATAGCTCATCAGTACTCACCTAATGCAAAATTCAACCTACTAATTCTAATTCTAGCAACATACTCGCCTAATACAAAATTTAACATACTAATTCTAAAAAAAATTAAACATACTTAGAAACACTATCAAGTGATACATGAAAGTTAACAACAATAAAACAAACTGCTATTTTAACTAAGAGAAAACATTTAGATTAATAACAATACAAGTACAAGCTAGAGTTTGTATACTAGGTAATTTCAACTGGCTGCCTGTGTGTTGTGTTTGTGAAAATGTGTTTATAAATATAAAGTATACTGTATTTATTTAAGGTTCAACTTATTAATAGTTTCATTATGATGCATATTGCATAAACATTAATCACATATTATGTTTCAGATTCGCAACACGGACAGGAAGGAAAGTAAGCAGAGCTTTCAGCTTCAATAAGTCGCCTAGCAAATTAAAAAGAGCAGTCTCCACAGTAATGAGTCCTTTTGGTACACTGCCACAACATTCATCTATGAGAGGAGCAACAAGTGTTAATAATCTTGCTGTAAGTGCTGTAATTAGTACTGTACATAGAAAATAATATTGATGATTTTAACATACAAATGTATTTTTCTGGATGGTGGTGGTAATGTATTAAGAACCCAGGCAATTGACTGGTCTGGACATTCCCTAATTTTTAGTTCTTTGAGTTGAAACTATTATACTCTACTTCTGCAGTCAGTTTTTATACTCGTATGGGAGTAATAGAAGGCCTTCCTGGATCGGTGGTCGGGTCCGTTCCTTTAGGCACACATTATCGTGTGTGTGTTTGCAGCTGTGTAGCATTGGGCTCTGTGCTCCAACTCTACTCCAACTGCTACCTGGTATTTCATGTCCTGAACCATGGGGAGACTGCTTTGGTGTATTGCCCTGTGGGGCTGGATGCTTTGGGTAACTCTGCTTCTGAATTTTTGGGGTTTGGTTCTGCATGCAGTTCATGTGTGGGGGAGGGGGATGCCCAATTTTCTCTGGAATGATTTATCTTATTTTTGTCCAATTTCCACAAAGTGGTTGGTGCCTTCCTTTGATAATTACCTTACCTTGCCTTCCACAAAGTGGACCGTTAACAACGTGTCCTTCCATTGATTCTGCGAAATGCTTGGTTGCCTCGAAGAGGACTTCTTTGCGTCAGCATGGAACCAGCCTCTTCCCGCCTATGTGGCTATCAGCAACTTGTGCCTAATGCTGTCACCTCTTATTGTTCACCATTGACAGCTCTACTCTTGCTTGACTTGCCTTGCCAGGGGCCCTGACAATTGGGTGGACAGCGCTCCGGGTTCGTAGTCCTACGATTCCGAGTTCGATCCCCGGTGGAAGCGGAAACAAAATGGGCAGAGTTTCTTTCACCCTGATGCTCCTGTTCACCTAGCAGTAAATAGGTACCTGGGAGTGCCTGGAAAAAAAGGAAGGCCTGGTTGAGGACCGGCTGCGGGGACGCTAGGCCCTGAAATCATCTCAAGATAAGAAGATGCTTTTGACATCGATACGTCATCGGTTTTGTTTTGCAAGTTATCGCCAGAGTTCTTCACTTCTGGCCTGCTCATGCTGCTCGTGAGCCATCCTGGTGTTTTGATGGGTGTTGAGGTTTTGCTCCCCGCTTCGGCTTGCAGTTTTCCCTTCGGCTCTTCTCCGTAGCAAGGGGTTATGTTTCTTTGGCCTGTGTATGCATTTTGTTCATTTGCAGCCATGTTCATCCTCTCTGGCAAAGAATGAGTCGGTATGTTTCTGGAGGTGTCCCTTAGTAATTGCTTAGTGATTTTCCTATACCATGCTAGGGAAAGGGATATTTCCTTATACAGTACTGTATTATAGTTGTGTTGGTTGGTGTCGTGTTGTCGTTGTGATCCTTCTCTACAGACAACCCAACCCACAACTCGGTGGAGTGTTTATACTTTACCAGGAGATCACCCTGGGCGCTTCTGGCTCTTGGAGAGGGGCTCAACGTCACACGTTTAGGGGATGCGGCTCCAATACTTAGCCTCGTTGTCACGTGCACACACCCACTCGAGCCGTTGTGACTCCCCACTCTCTCCTTAGGTGATATGATCTCCTCAATCCCCTTTTGACTTATTAGTATTACCTTCTACCCTGTCCACAGCAGTGGTTCTTGGTACTTTCTCTTTCTTTACTATTTCCTGGGAAGCCTCACTAGGACAAGGGCAAACACCAGCAAATTGGAATAAATTTACTGGACAAAGCACATACACAATACATACACACATATAATAATAATGAATCCTATACTCTATACTATTACAACCAGGTTGCTCTCCAACACCATCAGAACTCTATTATCAGTTTACCAAGTGGTATCCTATCTTCTGATTCACCACCTGATACTATCAACCTCCTCAAGTAGATCAAGTCTACATACACTGTTGCACTATCAGCAAGAGAATATATATATATATCTATAAACGTGTACAAGGAAAATCAGCAGGTGAATGCACTAACATATATCAGTATAAATGTTCCTTGATACACAACAATGATCAATCGATCACCCTATCAGTTCTAGAACACATACATTTGTAGGTAATCCAGCCTACGACTGTAACTCTAAACTTCAATATAAAACACTCCTTGACATAAGAATGCAAACAATCACTCGCCTCTCATTGCGTCTTGCACGCTAGTGACAAACAAACACTATCACTTCCCTACAAGTAATCCACCAGAACTTCCCTTCCACCTCTGGAAGTTCACTACCCTGATCTCTTCAGGTTCTTCTGGGCTTAACTACCAGGATCCTCTGCAGCTCCTCCAGGCTGCTACCATGAAGTTTCCTTGAGCAACTACGATGCTTCACCACTTCTGCTAGGTTCCTCCACAGCTCTCTTGGCTGCTACACCATGAAGTTCCCTCGAGCAACTATGGTGCTTCACCACCTCTACAGAAGCACGTGACACTCCTCTTCACTGCTTCTCCTCCACTAGAGTCTCATCAATTACTTCATCTGTGCTGGCTTCGAAGTTCTCAGCAACTTCTTCCCCAAAGACAAACCTGCAACCCATCGACACTCCAATGAAAATGTTTCCCCTTTAACACATAAACAAAAATAATCACACAATGTTTGCCTTAAACCTCTATCTGTCCTCTACATACTGTGAGAGTGGACTTCCCCGTTGGGCAGGTCCATGCTCCACCTTGCCTGGCGGGCATCACACTGGGAGGGTCCTCCGCCGTCAGGAGCCGGGCTCCCTCAGTTGCCTGCCAGCGCTCAGAGGAGACAGATGTCGCTCCGTGTTCCTCCCTCTCCACTCTTATTTCAGGCTTTCTGCCTCACCAAAACATGTCTAACTTATCAATAAACATTGCTACTGTCGCTGGGCGCACACACGACCAACTACAAGCAATCACTATGAACTGGCGTATATCGTGCTTACCACAGATTATCTGGTCGAGGGCGCTCCTCCCTCTGACGAAGCCTGGTCAGGGCGCTGCCACGGCCCACGATAATGTCTCTGGGCGGTTTAATAAACACTCCTCGTCGCCCAGGACTTGAGACCACAATGTTCTCGGCTCGATTCCACAGCTGGCACGTCTGCACACTTCTCTTCTCTTCGAGATATATCACTAGGGGTTCCCTTCTGACGGGAGCTCAACGGAGCGCGGCTTTCCCCCTGCGATGTCTGGCCTCAAGTGAAGTCAAAGCCCTCCAGAAGCGAGCCTCACGCCTCCAGCAAAATATCCACATCTCCTAACCAGTCATTTATCTGTTTCCTTATTTACTGCCCATAATCTTAAATTGTTATTTGAATCCAACAAACTATTTTACATCTGTGTTATCGCCTCTATACTTCCTAGACCTTCCGGTTAGGTCAGGCTTGCTGAATAACTCTCAAGGGGGAGACTCGTTTCTCCTGCAGGCTGAGATCATAACAACTGATACAGGCATATTTTCCCTATACCATGATAGATCATTCCCTACACATTGATTTCTCCCCTTAGTGATTTCACTATGCCGTGTCGTGGTACAGTTGACTAGACCATGTCTGGAAACATCCAGCGCATAGGTCCAAATCCTCATCAATGCCCATGTGAATTTGTTAACCTATATAATGACTGATGTGATTTCTTAGTATGGAGCAATATCGGCACAATATCTTCAGGGAGCCACCGGGGCTCTACCAGACAGAGGCGTTTCATTACATTCAATGCTGGATCTTTCTGATTCTGTTTCTTTTTTATCCTTTTACTTTATATTTTCTTCTTTACATTATCACTTGCTTTGGGCACACAACTACATGCATGCCTCAACTGCTTCACATTTACATTAACTAAACCAGCATGCAGAATTTTTTTTAACAAAGACACTGCTCCATCAGGAGCACTCAACCCTTAAACTACTGTTGTCATTCTCAAACAGTTGACCTGTGGTGCCCTTGTCGTTTGTGAATGATTTAATCAGCCTTTTAATATTCAAAGATCCTAAATACTATATGTGGTTGTTATTCTACACTAGAGATTGCTGGCAGTCATTTGCCATATTGGTAAAATCCTGAAAGCCTCGGCTATCTTCCTGGGCATTAGTAAAAAAAATTGGCACATATAAATAATAACTTGATAATAGTCCAGGGCGGATCGAAATGTTATCGTCGTCTTCAATTTCTTGTGTGTGGTTTGGTCAACATTTTTCAGCCACGTTATTGTGGCTCATCATCTGCAGGCGATGAGTCACAATAACGTGGCTGAAGTATGTTGACCAGACCACACACTAGAAAGTGAAGGGACGATGACGTTTCGGTCCATCCTGGACCATTCTCAAGTCGATGAACCTCTGCATTGCTCATCATTTGCATTGGCACACATGTTTCAGGTGTTTGTATCACCATCCATTTACTGACACCTATGGTTGGAAGCAGTGACGCCATGCAAAATTTTGAGAACCTTCATGGGCAAGGATGATATTTGTGAATATGGAAAATTCTGTTTACAAATAGTTAACTTAAAATTATATTTTCAGAATATGAGTCAACATTTATTCACCCCGCTATAAAAAGAATGAATTTAAAAGGTGCAAATATAAAAAGAATGAATTTAAACAAAAATAATTATGGGTTCCTAGAATGAAACCTAGAAAACAATGCACAGTTTGAGGTCAGTGCAAGGTCAAGTAGAGATTTTTTTCCATGATCTGGGAATGCATTTTAACAATATTAGAAGGAAAAAAATAGAATTTTTTTTGTCCTCGCACTTCAGGGCGTTGTCTCGTATAAACGGGCACAGCCCAAGGGGTTAGGAATGAGGCATTCCAAAAGGGAAAATGAAGTTAAAATTACAGTACTGTATATAGTAGATAAAATAAATATATTTATTATTTTATTTATAATAAATATTAAGTGATATTAATATATAAACATGTACTGTTTGTGGATGAAATTTAAATTGCTTGCTTAAAACGCTTCTCTCTTGGCCTCTGGAGAGTCTAACCGAACTAGTTTTTCCAAGAGTTCTCAACATTGAGAATCGTCTAAAATTTCACAGGGGAAGTTAGAATGCAACTTTGTAGTATGAGTTGATTTACTGTGTAAATAAACTTAGCAGTTATGAATTTTCAGTGAAAAACTGGCTTGCTACTGTTTTCTTGTTATACTACCTAACCCCCCACTAATTCAAATTCAAATTGCTTTAAAAGTAAACTATTGCATGCAGGTGATGAGTCACAATAACGTGGCTAAAGCATGTTGACCAGACCACACACTAGAAGGTGAAGGGACGACGATGTTTCGATCCGTCCTGGACCATTCTCAAGTCGGTTTTAAGCAAGCAATCGACTTGAGAATGGTCCAGGACGGACCGAAAGGTCGTCGTCTTTTCACCTTTTAGTGTGTGGTCTGGTCATCAATAAACTATTGCATGTAACCAATAAACGCCTGGTACTGTAACTTGGCATCGGCATTGCTAACACGCAGCATCTGGCATGCATGTACTAACATTGCTTCTCTTCTCTTTCAGGATTTGTCTCTCTCAGGGACCCCTCCCACTGGGGGCTTTGCTCAGCCCATGGCCACTCCCACTTCCCGCAGACGCCCCCTCAAACACGTATGATTCATCGTGGGAGGTTAATGTTTAAGCATCCATGCTTGAAGTTGATGTAATGGCAACTGAAGCTTGATGTTCTGGAGAATATAATTTCCCCCTGATAACTTATGATAGACAAATATTCTAACTACCACACATGGAGCAGCCTGGCTTCTGGCCTTGTTGCTGTTATTGATGGTGGACTTGTGGTGCTATGTATGCTCATTTCAGTACTTTTTTCCCCAGGCACACTGAGGACTGCACTCCTGACTTTCTCAGTGGAATAAGGGCACAATGGAGACCTGGATAAAGGACTTGGGTATAAAACTGCCTACTTACTCACTTGGTGTATCCTGCATAAACTGGTGAAACTCAAGGATGCCAGCCATAAGGTTATCTTAGTGCTGTGTTAATAGATAATGTAATGCCAAATGTACCATTAGTACAATACCAGTGCTATACCAAACAAATTGTCAGTTTGAGTGAATGTATATTTTTAAAACAATGTGACTGACAAACATTTTCAAGTACTGTAGTAACAACTCACTCATGATAATATTAATATTCATAATAATAAAACATTCATACTGAATGTCTTATTAAACTTATTTGTATGTTTGTTTTTCTGGCAAAAATGTGAATATTAAATTAACTACAATGAGTACAAAACTTGTATACTTAAAGTAATTAGTGCACAAATTATGTAGTCTGCAGTTCGATACCAGGTTCCTCGTAATGAAAAATAATTTTTTGTGAATATTGGTGCTGAAAATCCTTCATATATTGAAGTCTGGGGGTGTCAGCTATGTAAGATTGCCAGTAATATAAATCAGCAATATTTTTGTATTACCAAGAAATTTTGTTTGTTAAGTTTTGAATTAAATGGATAAAGTTTTTTTCTAATTTGATATTGCCTATTACCTGGAATAAAGAGTATTTACGTAACATCCAAAGGAAGGGCGGTGGAGAACATATTGTCCTTACACGTTTCAGTGTGTGTGTAGGGCTCTTGGCAGCTTTCATTGCTAAAACATATGAAAGAATGGAACAGTGCTGTCTGCTGAAGTTGTACTTTTATATTTATATATAAATACATATATATACCGGTATATATATTATGTACATTTGAGTTGTGAATAAGAATGATAAGAGCCTTAACTCAAACTATGCTTATTTTTTTTATTTTTTTTTTTAACTTTAATCTATTTTTAGGGTTATTCCATTTTTATGCGAGGCGACCCTCATTCTCTATACTCATTAATTCACTGCAAGTAAATGGGGCTGGCTGTAATTCTAATATAACCAGTTTAACATGCAGATGTCTTAAGCAAGTGTTGTGAGCAGTGCTGATGTATATATGTTGAAGTGACTTGTGGAGATGGCCAGCCACTAACATATTGGGAGAGAACTTGGTACATCCCACCTTTCCCTGTGAGCATGTCTATGAATGACAATGCGAGTCATACTTAAGTGTACATTTGAGTAAGCTATCTTATCGTTACTTGAAATATTAATTGCTAGCGTTATTAATAGAATTAAACGTTATGTACATCTGTAATGACTATGGAATATGGCAGCTGTTATTTAAAGTTAACTCATTGTAAAAACTAATAAATAATTTGGGTTTATTTGGCATGGTTGATGTTTTATAAATTCTTTGGGATAATGCAACTTGGTTTTTGTTTCAATGCAGCTTGAACAATTATTTATTATTAAAAAGAGGCTTCCAAGGCTAAGATAATACTGCAGGTTAGCTGTCATACCACTATGTCAAAACTAGATGTCAGACCACCAGTAGATATTATTTGATGTGGAATGGTTGACATTACAGGTGCCTTGTTATTTGTGTACATGGAAACTTCAATATTTGTATATTCTACAGCCTTTTGGTAAGATGTATGACATTTTGCATTTCTGTAATATAAAGTAAGTTACTTTGATGCCTTCCAAAACAAAACATAAAGTATTGTGTTAGCAAGAACTTTAAAATGTTTAATAATCTGGGGAGGTAAAAGTCCATTTACATGTTTATTGATACCTTGTTTTTTCTGGGTCCCATCCATCCCCCCATCTCCTCCATCTATGAAGGGGCAGCCACATATATATATCATCTTGCCCAAACATTTCCAATGCCTTATAAATGTCAAATCTTTTAAAAGAACTCTCAAAAATGTTTGGCCAACAATTCTACCTAGTGGTTTGACTATTATATATCTGAAGCAATTGACTCTTGCCCTGTAACAAATTTCACACCACTTGCTCAAAAGCCACAGTAATTACCACATTTCTGAGCATTTCTGAGTGTTTAGTGTTACAATATCAGACTTGAATGTTTGTATTACGCATACTCGGTTACATTTTTTTGGTGAATTATGACACTTTTGAGCATCTTTTTATGTATTGCTCTAAATTATTGAAAGTATTATGTGCTCTTTTTAACCATACGTGGATATTATAACATTTAAGATCAGGTAAGCTGTATTTTCGTTATGTGGTGTCCATTGCATCTATTTTCTTATTTTCGTTTTGTATTTTATCCCATCTCTGTCCTTTGTGCTAGGACTCTTAGTACAGAATTTGACCAGTGTTCCTCTTGATTATCTGTCACAAATCTTTCCAGTCATCATCATTTGTTTTCTGTCATTGCATTTAAATATTATGATAGAAGCATAATTGATAAGGCTCCTAGTCGCTTTGCACATAGATCATTTTCTTCTTTAGGTCTCTTTTTTTCGGAGGCAAATTTGGCAATTGGTACATTCTACATAAGCCCAATTTCACCATATTTCCCATTTATAAACTAGTAATGATAACGGTATAAATTGTAAATAATCTCCCATATCTTGAGTCGTCTTTGTTGCCGAGATAAGACATCAGAGAGTATCACTTGCCTAAGATGTCTCTGAAAACTGTCACTGAATTCATCATTGTACATCATCATTTTCCTGTGGGCAGCAGATGTAAATTTTCAACTGGTTGCAGATATATATATATATACATAAAGATTTACCTCTTCAAAATATCCTTCTTAATTTGAATAATATTAACTTTCAGTGTTCCTAATGCTTTACAATTTATTTCATTGCATATCTTTAAGATGGAGGAAGTGTCTTGTGCTGTATATGAAAGTGGCTTCTAAGGTAGCTCTCGGAGATTAAAAAATACACTTTGGTTAATCTGTATAAATTCTCAGATTGGCTTTTGATTTACCAGCCAAAGCATTTTAAATGTTGCATTTTTTATAGAAAAAGTGGTTATGGCTTTTGTTAAATATTATTAGCAAATAGATAGTTTGCATAATGAGTATACCTTGTATCTACAGGTATATTTGGCCAAATACCAAGTATATACGTACAAATTTTAAAGCACGTCTTCCTGAATGAACAAACATTAACATAGCGGGCACCATATCCAAGAGTAATGTTAATTCAACATTAATGTTACTCTTGGATAGTATGGCCACTGAGCAGTGGGACAGTATCATGGACAGTATTACAAAGTTGAGAAATCTAGAGAAAGTTTAGGAATATTGTTTTTCCCGTTAATATACAGTTAAATATACAGTAAGTGGTTTCAGTAGCATTGTTTTTTCAGTAAGCTATTGAAACTGTGCAGGCGATGAGTCACAATAACGTGGCTGAAGTATGATGACCAGACCACACACTAGAAGGTGAAGGGACGACGGCGTTTCGGTCTGTCCTGGACCATTCTCAAGTCGATTATGTGTCCAAGCCATTCTCGCAATCGACTTGAGAATGGTCCAGGACAGACTGAAACGTCATCATCCCTTCACCTTCTATTGAAACGGTATTTGGCACTCAGATAAATTCAGTCAGACAATCCAATTATAAAATTATTTAAGTAAGAGAAAGACTTTAGACCAATTAATTTTACCACAATTTGCCAGTAAGTTACAGGTAAAATTTTTATTCCATCTTGTATTTGAGATACTTGGAGAGAGAAGTGCAGCAAGTCAGGCAATCCTTTGCAAGCGTTCATTAATAAGGTACGGCCAGTAATGCCTAGAACACTGCATCACATGCTACCTGAAAGATTTCATACCTCGTTGATGTTTATTCCGACTCGTTATGTAATTAGTGTATGGTAATATGGTGGTTAATTTTAACATCCTTTCCATATCATTAATGATATTTTGATTCATCTCTGTTGAAAGTTACCTGTAATTTTGTTTTCTTTGTTATTAATAAATTGGTTGAATAGTGAGCATCATTGGTGTATTATCTCTTAATGTGATCTTTCATGATGAGTGTTCCTAGTTAAGCAGAATTTGTTCATATGCAGCATACACAACCGAATTTTTCTTCTCTTGTGATGAACTTAAAAGACAAAACTTTTATTTTCATTACATAATAAGAGCTTAACATAGCTGTCCCAAACATTCCAATATCCTTTATTTTGAGCATATATATATTTTGGTTGCCTAGGAGTGTACCAAAGTGTTCGGAAATGCAAAAAGTAAGTGTATCTTCACGAGTCTTCCACACGAGTATGTATTATGAATGATACTTAGTTTTTTCCCCTGACTTGAATAAACATCTTTTCGATTAAAGTATGTTTTATAACCTTGATTGATTCTGAACTATTAAGTACCCCAGTTGATCTCTTATTTCCTGGCCTCCCATCATAGCTGGTGCCTTGCCTTGGCAAGTGGGGGGGGGGGAGGCTTGAATGCTTCAGTGATCCAAATGGCAGTTGATGGTGACTTCCGAATCTGCTCTCTGGCCTAAGGTAATGGGTGAAACTAAAATCTTGACCTGCATCAGTCCTGCCAAGTGTTTCTGTACACAGTAACATAAATGAGAGGTTTATTGCAGCCTAGCTGGAGGGCCATTCTCTTTCCCGAGACAAGATGTCTCTTGGAGTTATACTGACTTAAATGTCTGTGTATCCAAGAAAATTATGGAGTACGGGCTAGCCTTATAAAACCTAAAAGTAAACTAATAATTTATATTACTTGAAACTGTTGTGATTATACCAATATTTGCTGTGTCGACAGCTCTAGCCACATGAGAAAAAAAGTAGTTTGTAATAGTACAGGAGAAATGAATATCAGAACCATTGACCAGGGGAAGGGGGGGCAAAATATTTTATCATCTCGACTCCGTCCCTCCTCCCCAGACAACTAGAAAATTGTGGTATTGGGCATAGATAGTTGAACAAATTTTATAGGGCACTGTCAGAGGTACCCTCTGTAGAATGGCTGCATCCTCTAACAAGTTATCAGCTTTGTAATGAAGAGAACATATGTTTGTGTCTAAATTGTTTAAGCCCTCCAAAAAATATTCGTGTATAGAACTTGTGAATGCACTGTTTATGCAATCACAAGGTGAGGTAAGTTTCTTTAGGTTTCTATACCAATCATAGGCAGTCCCAGCATTATTTAAAAGATAGTATACAATTATTGATTATTTACACACTAATGTTCCAATCCTTCAACTCATTCCTGACTAAATGGTCCAGGCATCTCGGGGTCCTGCTCAGTGACACCTAAAATAATTATAGTCTCTTGATGTTTTCTCAATTAGATTTTGACTTATTACTAAATGTATAATTTTGGTGTCAAAATTTTTGCAAATGAATTTGCTAGAGTATGGATGCAAAATTAAATGTGATTTGATAATAGAATTTGCATGACTGCTGAATATATACATTTTTATTAACATTTTAACATTCCTTATATATTTCTCGACATTCCTCATTAATTTGTCAAGGTAATAAAAATATAATATGGAAATGTGCAAACATTGTTAGTCTGTTACTGTATAAAGAAAACAAATATAACGTCATGCTTTTCTGGCAGGTAATTTACAAAGCATAGGGAAAATTCTCACAAGCAGAGCAATTATGATCTTGAGTTAGCTAGAGTTAGATCTAGAGTTATCTAACTATGATAGTTAAGCGAGATGATCTCTGAATGGTCCCCTAATAAGCTATGTCCACATTGTGCTCCAAAAAAGACAAAAAAAAATATATATGCAGTAATTTTCTGGAATTTTTCAAGACAGCAGAGTACGGATGATACATTTTAATACAACTGAAACATTGATTTGTTAAGACCTATTGTCCCTCCTGAAAAACACTTTGGGGGCTCGTAAGAGGACAACTTACCCTAATTTAAAAATGATTACATCAACATCAGTTAATTAGGATTTAGAAGTACTTTATGATTGAAAAATGGTTTAGCGACTCCTTCCCAAGGAGTCTATAAAACATTTTAAAACAATAAAATAGTTGAATATTCCCTATGCTTAGGCTGGACGGTAGAGCGATGGTCTCACTTTATGCAGGTCGCCGTTCAGTCTCCGACCTTTAAAGTGGTTTGGCACCATTCCTTCCTTCCGTCCCATCCCAAATCCTTATCCTGACTCCTTCCAATGCTATATAGTCGTAATTGTTAGCGTTTTCTCCTAATGTTTCCCTTCCTTGGGAAGGAAAATATGCTTAGATGGCAAAAGTGCCACAAGGAAACTTCTTCCCTTCGTGCAGTCATAAGAGGATAATGAGCTAAACACTTCCAACATCCCACACAGAAATCACAATAGCGTGATGCATCAAATGAACAAATCCACAAGGGCCGTGACGAGGATTCACCAAGTTCAGTAGAACTTCTGGTTTCAACTCTTTTTTTTTTTTTTTTTTCACCATGTCGTAGCTCAGTCGATTAAGGCAGCGTCTGGGATGCTCTCGGATGTAGGTTCAAATCTTCGTCACGGCCCTTGTGGATTTGTTCACTTCCAACATCAACTGTCTTTATACAGTGACTCTGTTCATTCCTATAAGGCTTTAAGGGTTTTCTTGTAGGCTGGCAGCTACTATTGGGCCAAACTAGCAAGCAAGCAAAGGTGAGCTTAGGAGACATAGGTATCTCAGTCGATTAAGGCAGCGTCTGGGATGCTCTCGGACGTAGGTTCGAACCCTCGTCACGGATTTGTTCATTAGGAGACATGGGTCTTCGTTGGGGCTGAGGAGATCCTATCTCTGAAGTGCGGCTACCAATTGAATGGTGTCCTGCAGGATGTGCATCAGATGTCCCCAGGGGGCCTGACAGCACTCTGGATTCGTAGTCCTAAGGTTCCGGGTTCGATCCCTGGCGGAGGAGGAAACAAATGGGCAGAGTTTCTTTCAATCTGATGTACCTATTCACCTAGCAATAAATAGGTACCTGGGAGTTAGACAGCTGCTACGGGCTGTTTCCTGGGGATGTGAAACAAAAAGGAGGCCTGGTCGAGGACCGGGCCGCGGGGACGCTAAGCCCCGAAATTATCTCAAAATATATCCTTGACGGACATAATTATCTCGGTGCTCATGATCTGTGGGATTTCCACTGGATGGCTCACCATTCTCGTTTGACGTGTGGCTGGAGAGAACTGCAGCATCCTTTTTTCTGAAGAAGGATGTGAAGTCCTACATTAGATAAGAAATGAGTGTTGCTATGTGTGTAATAAGCCATTGCTTAATGTGTAGGGGGAAGGGAGAGAGGGAGGGAATTATCAGGGGGGGGGGAAAGCGCCAAGCCATTACGACTATATAGCACTGGGAAGGGATCAGAATATGGATTTGGGATGGGACGGGGGGGGGGGAGGGGGAGGATTAGTGCCCAACCACTTGGACGGTCGGGGGATTGAACCACATATACACAGTTACAGCCCCGCCCCCGTGCCAGGTAAATCCACAACGGGCTCACCATAGCCTGTGCTCTTTTGGAACTTTTGTTCCGATTAGCTGAATCTAAAACAACAACAACGGGGATTGAACGCCGACCTGCATGAAGCCAGACCATCCCTCTACCGTCCACCCCAAGTGGTTGGGAGAGGGGGGGGGATGTGGATTAAACAATAGTGCATTTCTATAATGTGAGAATTGAAATAAAGAACTGAAAATTATGAAAGAATGAACATTACGAACCATCATAGTAAATGATATCTAAAGATTAAATGATCAGAAATGTGCTGAATAAATTCAATGACTTAAAGTTATAACAAAAATTATAAAAACAAATAAAAAATACTGGATAATTATTGTGTAAGTAAAGGTTTTATGAAAGGGGAACACAAGGGTAAACCTATTCTAATCTTGTCACCAAGTAGAGCAACTAAAGAGAATTTGAACGCGGGACAACAAAAATCAACATTGTACATCAATTAACAATATACCACTAGTTCATAGGGGCATCAATTAACAATATACCACTAGTTCATAGGGGCATCAATTCAAATCAAAGTATAATACTTTGTATTATATTAGTAACTGCAAGTTATAATATGATATAGAATAGTAATATACTAACACGTCTTAAAATCACAGGACAAATGGAAATTGTATATTAACTTTTCTCTTCCCATAAAGTGTAACACTTATATATTGCACTCTATAGCAATGTAGGTAAGGTTATACAATGTCCCACAATGTATAACAATGCAGGACAAAAAACAGGAGAGGCATATTCAGTTTATAAACCCATGGAACAGCCTACCTGTCAAAGCCGTAAATCCCAAAACGCCTTTAATTTCAAAATCCAACTCGACAAAATAAATCATCAGGTCCTTTGGCAAGCCGCCGGCTTCGAGGCCAATAGATAGTGGCCCTTCAAATAAATTCATGTAAACATCGACGGTATCATATAGGCTTAGGGTATTGACTCTACAAAAACACGAAGCGCACATGGCCTCTGACGTCACGGTTGAGCGGTCCAGCTTTGAGGATTAATATAAATATATTGTATTTCCAAATGTGGTGAGGAATGTGCAAGATCAAGAATAATTAAGAACGAATTGTGCGTGTGTGTGTATGTGCGTTCTTCTGTTACTCTGATTATTATGTAGAATTATGTAGAATTGTAAACACTAAAACAAGGGACGGCAGTCAGCGAGGGAGACGACCGGGCCGACCGGATCATTCAGTCATTCACACCGTTAGTTACCTGCTGGACGCGGCGGGGTGGAGACCTTCGCTGTAGTTGCTCTTCAACTTTCTGACATAACTATTTTTGTTTTATGACTTTCGACGCGTGTATCGTACTATCGTGACTAGTGATTGTAAACAGACTTATAACACGCATATGAAATGATTTCCAGGCATTCTCATAAGATAATATTGAGAATTTTGGTTTGAAAGAAGGCTGGAGCGGAACTGTCTTGTCAGGTAAGAATATTTTTGTTTTCTTAACTGAGGATAAAGGAGCGTAACTCTTGTCTGCCAGCTGGGAGTTCCTCCTGCCACAGCCCACCTGAAGCCTTGTACTCAACTTGGTCGCTAAAACACAACCCACTAATGATTTACAACCAGGTACTCTGATACTTTTGAGAGCACATGAGGGCTGGAGACGGTGCCTAGTCGACCCTCTCTGACCAAAAGATATATCTTATATCTTACGGTCAGAGAGGGGAGTCGGTCGGCCCAGCGGACAGCACACTGGATTTGTGATCCTGTGGTCTTAGGTTCGATCCCGGGCGCCGGCGAGAAACAATGGGCATAGTTTCTTTCACCCTATGCCCCTGTTACCTAGCAGTAAAATAGGTACCTGGGTGTTAGTCAGCTGTCACGGGCTGCTTCCTAGGGGTGGAGGCCTGGTCGAGAACCGGGCCGCGGGGACACTAAAGACCCGAAATCATCTCAAGATAACCTCAAGAATCAAGGTATATCATAAGAACATAAGAATGAAGGTAACTGCAGAAGGTCTATTGGCCCATACGAGGCAGCTCCTATATATCCACCAAATCTCATTCATATATATATGTCTAACCTACGCTTGAAACAATCAAGGGATCCTACTTCTATTATGTTTCACTGAAATTGATTCCACGAGTCAACAATTGTTACCGAACTATTATTTATCCAGGTCTTTCCCTAAATCTAAAATTGTACTCGCTTAGTTGTGTTTGCGGGGGTTGAGTTCTGGCTCTTTGGTCCCGCCTCTCAACCGTCAATCAACAGGTGTACAGGTTCCTGAGCCTATTGGGCCCTATCATATCTACACTTGAAACTGTGTATGGAGTCAGCCTCCACCACATTACTTCCTAATGCATTCCATTTGTCAACCACTCTGACACTAAAAAGGTCCTTTCTAATATCTCTGTGGCTCATTTGGGCACTCAGTTTCCACCTGTGTCCCCTAGTGCGTGTGCCCCTTGTGTTAAATAGCCTGTCTTTATCAACCCTGTCGATTCCCTTGAGAAACTTGAATGTGGTGATCATGTCCCCCCTAACTCTTCTGTCTTCCAACGAAGTGAGGTTTAATTCCCGTAGTCTCTCCTCGTAGCTCATACCTCTCAGCTCGGGTACTAGTCTGGTGGCAAACCTTTGAACCTTTTCCAGTTTAGTCTTATACTTGACTAGATATGGACTCCATGCTGGAGCCGCATACTCCAGGATTGGTCTGACATATGTGGTATATAATGTTCTGAAAGATTCCTTACACAAGTTTCTAAAGGCCGTTCTTATGTTAGCCAACCTGGCATATGCTGCTGATGTTATCCTCTTGATATGAGCTTCAGGGGACAGGTCTGGCGTGAAATCAACCCCCAGGTCTTTCTCTCCCTCTGACTCTTGAAGTAGTTCATCTCCCAAATGATACCTTGTATCTGGTCTCCTGCTTCCTACCCCTATCTTCATTACATTACATTTGCTTGGATTAAACTCTAACAGCCATTTGTTCGACCATTCCTGCAGCTTGTCCAGGTCTTCTTGAAGCCTCAAGCTGTCCTCCTCTGTCTTAATCCTTCTCATAATTTTGGCGTCGTCAGCAAACATTGAGAGGAATGAGTCTATACCCTCTGGGAGATCATTTACGTATATCTGAAACAGGATAGGTCCAAGTACAGAGCCCTGTGGGACTCCACTGGTGACTTCACGCCATTCTGAGGTCTCACGTACCCCTCACTGTAACTCTGCTTCCTATTGCTTAGGTACTCCCTTATCCACTGGAGCGCCCTACCAGTTACTCCTGCCTGTTTCTCTAGCTTATGCATCAACCTTTTATGGAGTACTGTCAAAGGCTTTCCGACAGTCCAAAAAAATGCAGTCCGCCCATCCTTCTCTTTCTTGCTTAATCTTTGTCACCTGATCGTAGAATTCTATCAAGCCTGTAAGGCAAGATTTACCCTCCCTGAACCCATGTTGATGGGTTGTCACGAAGTCTCTTCTCTCCAGATGTGTTACTAGGTTTTTTCTCACAATCTTCTCCATCACCTTGCATGGTATACAAGTTAAGGACACTGGCCTGTAGTTCAGTGCCTCTTGTCTGTCACCCTTTTTGTATATTGGTACTACATTAGCAGTCTTCCATATTTCTGGTAGATCTCCCGTTTCCAGTGACCTACTATACACTATGGAGAGTGGCAAGTAAAGTGCCCCTGCACACTCTTTCAATACCCATGGTGAGATTCCGTCCGGCCCAACAGCTTTTCTCACATCCAGCTCCAATAGGTGCTTCTTGACCTCATCTCTTGTAATTTCGAACCTTTCCAAGGTCACCTGGTTTGCTGCCACCTCTCCTAGCGCCGTGACTTCTCCCTGTTCTATTGTAAAGACCTCCTGGAACCTTTTGTTGAGTTCTTCACACACCTCTTTGTCATTCTCTGTGTACCTAGCTGTCCTCGCCCACCCTAAGTTTCATCACCTGTTCCTTCACTGTTGTCTTCCTCCTGATGTGACTGTGTAGTAGCTTTGGTTCGGTCTTGGCTTTATTAGCTATATCATTTTCATACTTTTTCTCAGCTTCTCTTCTCACACTAACATACTCGTTCCTGGTTCTCTGGTATCTCTCTCTACTGTCTGGTGTTCTGTTATTATGGAAGTTCCTCCATGCCCTTTTGTTCAGCTCCTTTGCTTTCATACATTCCCTATTAAACCACGGATTCTTCCTTTGCTTCTGTTTTTTCCTGTTGGGCTGGGACAAACCTGCTTACAGCCTCCTGACATTTTTGGGTGACATAGTCCATCGTCTTGTACGGACCTGGTTCAGAGTTCTGTGTCCCAATGTATATCCCATAGGAATTTATTCATCTCCTCATAGTTTCTCTTTCGGTACACCAGTCCTTTGTTTCCCAGTTCTTTTTTGGGGATGATAATTCCTAGCTCAACCAGGTACTCAAAGCTCAATACACTATGATCACTCATTCCCAAGGAGGCTTCTAACTTAACTTCCCTTATATCCGACTCATTGAGGGTAAATATCAGATCAAGCAAGGCTGGTTCATCCCCTCCTCTCATTCATGTCGGTTCCTTGACGTGTTGACTTAGAAAGTTTCTTGTTGCCACATCCAGCAGCTTAGCTCTCAATGTGTCTGGGCCTCCATGTGGGTCTGTTCCCCCAATCTATCTTCCCATGGTTGAAGTTTCCCATGATTAGTAGTCTGGATCCGTTCCTGCTAGCCACAGAAGCTGCTCTCTCTATTATATTGATGGTGGCCAAGTTGTTTATCATATTCCTGTCTGGGTCTTCTGTCATTCGGTGGGGGGTTATATATGACTACTACTATAATTTTCTGTCCTCCAGTTGCTATGGTGACTGATATGTAGTCACTGAAACCTTCACAGTTCTGAATTACCATCTCTTCAAAACTCCAACCTTCTCTTAGTAGCAAAGCTACACCACCTCCTCCTCTCCCTTCTCTCTCTTTCCTCACTACATAGTAGCCCTGTGGAAACACTGCGTTTGTTATAGTTTTCGTTAGCTTTGTTTCTGTGAGTGCTATTATGTCTGGGTTTTCTTCTAGTGCCCATTCTCCGAGTTCACTTGTTTTATTTGTAATCCCATCTATGTTAGTGTACATCGCCTTGAAGCTCACTTTCTTCTGTTCATTTTCATGTCCCTTTCTTGGCGAGCATTCTGCTGGTGTGGGAAGCTGTTCCGTGGGTGAGATCTGTGAGGTGGTTTGCAGGGTCTCAGAGGATTTTGGGGTGGGGAGGGGGGTGGGGGTTTAAGGGAAGGGGGGACAGGTAGGGTGTGGGGTTAAGGAGATAGGGGGGACATGGAGGATACGGGGTGAGGGGGGGAAGGAGGGATAGGGAGGGTATGGGATGAAGGGGGAGGGGAGACGGGGGGGGAAAGGTGGGAGGGGGGACATGATGGGAATGGGGAAGGGGTGACAGGGCCAGAATGGGGTGGGGGGGGAGGGTGGGTTGGGTGGGGGGAGGGAGGGTTGGGTGGGGGTAGGTAGGGTGAGGGAAAGGGAGGGTTTCTATGCAGAGGGGGGAGGTGGTGTTGCCCTCCCCTCTGGTGTTGCTGAGATGCTGGTCTTGGGTTCCCCTCTTGTCTCTGGGACTGTTGTGTTGGGGGCTGTGATTTCCTAGTTTGCTCCTTTCTCCCTGCGCTTCCTCCTTGCCTCTGCTGCCCTGGCTCTCTCCTTCATCCTGTCCCTCTGCAGGAATACTTTTTTTGTATCCCTCCACATGCTGCAGACGACTCTTCCTTTCGAGAATATCCTCCTTCGTGGTTTCGTTTGTAAACACCACCTTTACAAGTCGATTTCTGCCCTTGTTGTACCAGCCCAACCTGAAAACCTTCTCAATGTTTTGTTCAGCCCCTTCCATCTGTAACCCCTTCAGTAGCCCACGTACTGCCTCTCTATCCTTGCTATTCCATTCTTGCCTGTTGGATCCTTCCTGTTCTTTGATGCCTACAACTACCACTGATGTTTTTCTCTCCAGCAGCTGAGTGGTGCACCTTGCTGCTTCCTGTGAGGTAGCAGCTTGCATCGCTACCTCCCTCACTGTATCCATTGCTTCTGAGCTCTTTTTCAGTCTTTCCGCAAATGTTTCAGGTACAGAGGCATTTCCTTCCAATGTGTGTGTGTGTGTGTGTGTGTTAAGCCATGAGAAGGGAAAGGAACTATGAGGAAGAAGCGGCAAGCCATTACGACTATAATGCACTGGGAAGGGGTCAGGATAAAGATTTGGGATGGGACAGTGAGGGAAGGAATGGTGCCCAACCACTCGGGCGGGGTAGTGCTATATAGTCGTAATGGCTTGGCACTTTTCACTAAAAACTCTCTCACTCTCTCGGGCGGTCGGAGATTGAACACCGACCTGCACGAAGCGAGACCGTCGCTCTACCGTCCAACCCAAGAGGTTGGGCTCACACAATGAGAGAGAAATAATCTCAGCAACCCAGGATTGTCTCTCGCCGACCCTCCGAGACCTAAGACAATATTCTATATTTGCAATGTTCTTTATTTGTAATATTTCAACGTTTTAGTTACATAGACGACTTAGAAGACGAGATACAAAAGGACATATTAGCTGGAAATGAATTTCTCGGAGGAAATGCCGTTGTGGGCACTTGACATTTGAGGCGAACAGTCGCCAAAAAAAAAAAAATAAACAAAAAATGGGCGTAATTTGTAAGTTAACGGATTTGTGGGCAACCCACACTACACTGATGGTTCTTAAGACACCTGCTACAGTATTATACACGTTTATTCATTCAGGATACACGTTGCTGGTATATAGTATTTTGTATTATGGTTTAATGCAGGGGGGGCTTGACAGCTGAGTGGATAGCGCTTCTGATTCGTAGTCCTGAGACACACGGGGGGTTCGATCCCCGGTGGCGGCGGAAACAAATGGACAGTGTCTTTCACCCTTGATGCGCCTGTTCACCTAGTAGTAAATAGGTACCTGGGAGTTAAGCAGCTGCTACGGGCTGCTTCCTGGGGATGTGTAACAAAATGGAGGCCTGGTCGAGGACCTGCTCGGGGACGCTAAGCCTCGAAATCATCATAACCTCAAGAAGGCGCTCATAAAAAAATTATATCACGGCCTCTCAAACGTGATGGACCCCAAACTAAAAATAATGTGTTATCCACATTGTACATGTAATATTAAATGTAATAATGTTACATGAAGTAATTGTTAATAAGGCCATTCTTTTCAGTGTTATTTATTGTTTCAAATTCAAAGCAATGTATATTTTGTATAGGGTTGCCCCCCCCCCCTGTACGTGTGCTCCGTGCTTGACGGTCCCCCTGTACGTGTGCTCCGTGCTTGACGGTCCCCCTGTACGTGTGCTCCGTGCTTGACGGTCCCCCTGTACGTGTGCTCCGTGCTTGACGGTCCCCCTGTAGGTGTGCTCCGTGCTTGACGGTCCCCCTGTAGGTGTGCTCCGTGCTTGACGGTCCCCCTGTAGGTGTGCTCCGTGCTTGACGGTCCCCCTGTAGGTGTGCTCCGTGCTTGACGGTCCCCCTGTAGGTGTGCTCCGTGCTTGACGGTCCCCCTGTAGGTGTGCTCCGTGCTTGACGGTCCCCCTGTAGGTGTGCTCCGTGCTTGACGGTCCCCCTGTAGGTGTGCTCCGTGCTTGACGGTCCCCCTGTAGGTGTGCTCCGTGCTTGACGGTCCCCCTGTAGGTGTGCTCCGTGCTTGACGGTCCCCCTGTAGGTGTGCTCCGTGCTTGACGGTCCCCCTGTAGGTGTGCTCCGTGCTTGACGGTCCCCCTGTAGGTGTGCTCCGTGCTTGACGGTCCCCCTGTAGGTGTGCTCCGTGCTTGACGGTCCCCCTGTAGGTGTGCTCCGTGCTTGACGGTCCCCCTGTAGGTGTGCTCCGTGCTTGACGGTCCCCCTGTAGGTGTGCTCCGTGCTTGACGGTCCCCCTGTAGGTGTGCTCCGTGCTTGACGGTCCCCCTGTACGTGTGCTCCGTGCTTGACGGTCCTCCTGTACGTGTGCTCCGTGCTTGACGGTCCCCCTGTACGTGTGCTCCGTGCTTGACGGTCCCCCTGTACGTGTGCTCCGTGCTTGACGGTCCCCCTGTAGGTGTGCTCCGTGCTTGACGGTCCCCCTGTAGGTGTGCTCCGTGCTTGACGGTCCCCCTGTAGGTGTGCTCCGTGCTTGACGGTCCCCCTGTACGTGTGCTCCGTGCTTGACGGTCCCCCTGTACGTGTGCTCCGTGCTTGACGGTCCCCCTGTACGTGTGCTCCGTGCTTGACGGTCCCCCTGTACGTGTGCTCCGTGCTTGACGGTCCCCCTGTACGTGTGCTCCGTGCTTGACGGTCCCCCTGTACGTGTGCTCCGTGCTTGACGGTCTCCCTGTACGTGTGCTCCGTGCTTGGTTTACAGTAATCTGGGTGTTGCAAGTTCTGCCTCGTACAAGTACTGTAGACTGTAGGACATGGCAAAAGGTATTTTAGAACCTTCTGAGCCAGAGGTAGGCTATCTTGCGTGGGTCCAGAACGCTGGCTGGACGGGCAGAGAACTTGATTTTCCAACCCCCGTCATTTGACATTTCAGCGTGTTGATCTTGAGACTTGTGATCAGGACATGTAATCCAGTTCAGGTGGAACTTGTCAAGGTCAGGGGAACTAGTTACAGAAGTAGCCTTATAGATGCATCAGATGGGGAAACAGACGGGCTCACTATAGCCCGTGCTACAAGGACATTTTAGAGTAGCCAAATTTAAAACAACATGGGAGAAATAATACGGGATTTGATGCTGTCTGCCCTGGACTAGACGTAAAGTTATAAAGTGGGAACATTTCAGTGACTTCTAGAGTCACTGAAATGTTTCCCACGGGGAAAAATGTTGCGAGAAGGCTCGTACATTGTCCTACACATTCAAAATGTAGACTCCCCTACATGCTATGTTTAGCACATTCCGGTGATGGAAGATGTCTGCTGGATATGCTAACTTCATCATCCATGACTTATCCTGGGAAAAGTTACAAAGGTGTGGTGACAAAAATAAGCAACCCGTCCTCGACTCAAGTCCATTACATCCAGCGGTCGACCCCACAGACGCATTCATAAATTTTAATATGCTGTTCATTCAAAACGGGAATTTTCTCGAGTATAAATTAATATTATAATATATTGGCATATTGTGTATAAATAGGCATAGGATAGGTTAGGTCAGGTGTTTAGGTTCTGTTGGCGATTATTTGTATTTGTAGTACGTGGGTGAAGCATTTATAGCGTTGTGGTTCGAACAAAATTCGTCAGTGAAGCACTTGTTCCGGATATGTTCGAACGTCAGCAGTTGAGTCGTGTGTAAACCGTTTTTCATTCATAAACAGGGGGTTTGGCGGGTACATGGAATCACTTTTGGATCTTTGTTTGGAGGACGGGCTGAAATAAGACGACCAGCGCTCTCCGCAGTACAAGCGCATGATTCTAAACTGCCTTGTGAGAACCCAGCGCACTGCCAGCCCGTCCTCCAAACAAAGACCCAAAAGTGATTCCATGCTCCCGCCAAACCCCCTGTTTATGAATGAAAAACGGTTTCCACAAGACTCACAACTGATTTCCTTCGAACACTTCCGGAACAAGTGCTTCACTGACGAATTTTGTTCGAACCACAACGCTATAAATGCTTCACCCACGTAATACAAATAATCGCCAACAGACCCTAAACACCTAACTTTAACCTATGCTTATATATTCACAATATGCTAATATATATTATAATATTTATATTTGAGAAAATTCCCGTTTTGAATGAACAGCATGTAAAAATGTATGAATGCGTCTGTGGGGTCGACCCCTGGATGTAATGGACTTGAGTCGAGGACGGGTCTCACACTGCAGGGTGTAGCTCCAAGAGTCTGCAACCATTTCATAAAGTTTTCTAAACGGTCTTGGTTTCAAGGGCGTGCTTTTATATGGTTTTACTATTTTCATAACAAGCTGCAGAGTCTGATGCCACTCACCAAGAGTGTTTTGCGACAGTTGCCTCACGCTGGAGGATTAGTAATACTTCTTCACCTTGAAGCAGTGACGGAGGAGCTGTACCTGCTGTGTGTTCTCTGGTGTAATCTTCCCTCCTGCAGCATGGCATGTTGCACCCACCTGGTACTGTAGTGGTTGCAATACTACCTCTGGTTTAAATCCATCTCTCTCTCTCTCTCATTTATTTATATATATATATATATATATATATATATATATATATATATATATATATATATATATATATATACAATATATATATATATATATATATTTATATATATTATATATATTTATATATATTATATATATTTATGCGAACAAGCCTGAATGGTCCCCAGGACAATATGCAACTGAAAACTCACACCCCAGAAGTGACTCGAACCCATACTCCCAGAAGCAACGCAACTGGTATGTACAAGACGCCTTAATCCACTTGACCATCACGACCGGACATAATGAGGTGATAGCCGAGGCTATTTGAACCACCCCACCGCCGGCACTCGGATAGTAATCTTGGGCATAGCATTTTACCAAATCACCTCATTCAGAATGAGGTGATTTGGTAAAATGCTATGCCCAAGATTACTATCCGAGTGCCGGCGGTGGGGTGGTTCAAATAGCCTCGGCTATCACCTCATTATGTTACCAAATCACCTCATTCAGAATGAGGTGATTTGGTAAAATGCTATGCCCAAGATTACTATCCGAGTGCCGGCGGTGGGGTGGTTCAAATAGCCTCGGCTATCACCTCATTATGTCCGGTCGTGATGGTCAAGTGGATTAAGGCGTCTTGTACATACCAGTTGCGTTGCTTCTGGGAGTATGGGTTCGAGTCACTTCTGGGGTGTGAGTTTTCAGTTATATATATTTATATATATTATATATATTTATATATATTTATATATATTATATATATTTATATATATTATATATATTTATATATATTATATATATTTATATATATTTATATTTATATATATTATATATATTAGTATATTTTGGTAGCAGTCTTTCTTGTAAACATATGTTGATAAATATGACCGAAAGAGTAAGATTTAATAATTCTAACACGAATTTTCTTTATTTCTTATGTTTCTTTTTACTGTCGATGGTAATTGAAAAATAAATAAACCAAAATTCATTTTTATTTCTAGTCTGACGAGACGCTTGAACGCGTTTCGTAATAACGTATTACATTTTCAAAGACTTTAGTTTACACACACACAACTTGTAACATGAAAACACTTAAACAGAGTTTTACTAATTCTAACTCTAAACATCTTGTCTTGTATACTCACATTTGGGTGAGGTGATATGTTGAAACAGTTTTGGATGAGGTGAACAAACTTTTGACCAACACAAGACAGAACACGGTTCAATGGGTATAAATTGGATAAGTGAAAGGGAAGAATGGAAGTAACTGCAAAGGGCCTATTGGCCTATACTTCCTCTTGATGCTTCTATATTGGTGCAGAGTCTTGAAGTGGGTAGAATATAGTTGTGCATTAATTGGCTGTTGATTGCTGGTGTTGACTTTTTGATGTGTAGTGCCTCGCAGATGTCGAGCCGCCTGCTATCGCTGTATCTATTGATGATTTCAGTGTTGTTTGTTAAGACTTCTCTGGTGATGGTCTGGTTGTGGGAAGAGATTATATGTTCCTTAATGGAGCCCTGTTGCTTATGCATTGTTAATCGCCTGGAAAGAGATGTTGTTGTCTTGCCTATATACTGAGTTCATTGGGGCTTACTGTCCCCAAGTGGACATTTGAAGGTATAGACGACGTTGGTCTCTCTTAAGGCATTCTGCTATTTGTCTGGAGAGTTTCTCATGAGTAGGTTGACCATTTTTTGGGGTTTTATAGTAAATGGTCAATTGTATCTTCTGATTTTTGTCTGTAGGAATAACGTTCCTATCAACAATATCTTTCAGGACCCTTTCCTCCGTTTTATGAGCTGTGGAAAAGAAGTTCCTGTAAAATAGTCTAATAGGGGGTACAGGGGGTACAAAACTAACACAACACCTGTGTTTTCCGGTTACAAGTTTGTGTGTGTGTGTGTGTGTGTGTGTGTGTGTGTGTGTGTGTGTGTGTGTGTGTGCAAACTAAAGTCTTTGAAAATGTAATACCTTATTACGAAACGCGTTCAAGCGTCGAGTCAGACTAGAAATAAAAATGAATTTTGGAGAATTGATTTTTCCATTACCATCGACAGTGAAAAGAAACATAAGAAATAAAGAAAATTCGTGTTAGAATTATTAATCTTACTTTTTCGGTCATATTTAATATATATATATATATATATATATATATATATATATATATATATATATATATATATATATATATATATATATATATATATATATATATATATATATATATATATACATACACATACATACACATACATATATGCTTGTGGCATTAAGGTTACCGGGTTAAAGCAGCAGTTGAGGGCAGCACAACAACGATAATAATGCTCGCCAGCGACGACACAGTAGAGTGAGGTACACACACACAACCCAGTGACCCAGGCGGGAGAAACTAACTGCTCCTCCCGGGCCAGTTCCTCACCTGTTGTTGTTATCACCTATTTATTGATTTAACTCTTATTACTGTCTATATTGTTATTACTATTAGCATCACATGTATACGAGTTACTGTTTTCTTAACTTTAGAGGGGTTACTTAGCAGCTTTATCTCTGCTCCAGGCAAAGCAGAGAGAATGCTTCGTGTTAACTCGAGAATACGATCTGGGGCCAGATTCAGGAAGCAGTTACGCAAGCACTTACGAACCTGGGGCCAGATTCAGGAAGCAGTTACGCATGCACTTACGAACCTGTACATCTTTTCTCAATCTTTGGCGTCTTTGTTTAAAATTATTAACATTTAAAGAGCTCCGAAGCACCAGGAGGCTGTTTATAACAATAACAACAGTTGATTGGCAAGGTTTCATGCTTGTAAACTATGTAATAAATGTAACCAAAGCCGTCAAAGATTGAGGAAAGATGTACACGTTTGTAAGTACTTGCGTAACTGCTTCGTGAATCTGGCCACTGCCCTCTAAGGAGGGGGGGAGGGGGGTAATTACATAAGTGTAGTTACAGGATGACGGGTACGTTCTTGGTGTCCCGTCTTCCCAGTACTCTGTTGTGTGACGCTCGGAAACTGTGTGTGTGTGTGTGTGTGTGTGTACTCACCTAGTTGTGTCTGCAGGATCGAGCATTGACTCTTGGATCCCGCCTTTCGAGCATCGGTTGCTTACAGCAATGACCCCTGTCCCATTTCCCTATCATACCTGGTTTTAAAATTATGAATAGTATTTGCTTCCACAACCTGTTCCTGAAGTGCATTCCATTTCCCCACTACTCTCACGCTAAAAGAAAACTTCCTAACATCTCTGTGACTCATCTGAGTTTCAAGCTTCCATCCATGTCCTCTCGTTCTGTTACTATTCCGTGTGAACATTTCGTCTATGTCCACTCTGTCAATTCCTCTGAGTATCTTATACGTTCCTATCATGTCCCCCCTCTCCCTTCTTCTTTCTAGTGTCGTAAGGCACAGTTCCCTCAGGCGCTCTTCATACCCCATCCCTCGTAGCTCTGGGACGAGTCTCGTTGCAAACCTCTGAACCTTTTCCAGTTTCATTATATGCTTCTTCAGATGGGGACTCCATGATGAGGCGGCATACTCTAAGACTGGCCTTACGTAGGCAGTGTAAAGCGCCCTAAATGCCTCCTTACTTAGGTTTCTGAATGATGTTCTAACTTTTGCCAGTGTAGAGTACGCTGCTGTCGTTATCCTATTAATATGTGCCTCAGGAGATAGATTAGGTGTTACGTCCACCCCCAGGTCTCTTTCACGCGTCGTTACAGGTAGGCTGTTCCCCTTCATTGTGTACTGTCCCTTTGGTCTCCTATCTCCTAGTCCCATTTCCATAACTTTACATTTGCTCGTGTTGAATTCTAGTAGCCATTTCTCTGACCATCTCTGCAATCTGTTCAGGTCCTCTTGGAGGATCCTGCAATCCTCATCTGTCACAACTCTTCTCATCAACTTTGCATCATCCGCAAACATCGACATGTAGGACTCTACGCCTGTAAACATGTCGTTAACATATACAAGAAATAGAATTGGTCCCAGCACCGATCCTTGTGGTACTCCACTTGTTACTGTTCGCCAGTCCGACTTCTCGCCCCTTACCGTAACTCTTTGGCTCCTTCCTGTTAGGTAGTTCCTTATCCATTCTAGGACCTTTCCCCCCACCCCCGCCTGCCTCTCGAGCTTGAACAGCAGTCTCATGTGCGGTACTGTATCAAAGGCTTTTTGGCAGTCCAGAAATATGCAGTCTGCCCAACCATCTCTGTCCTGTCTTATCCTCGTTATTTTATCATAGAATTCCAGAAGGTTTGTTAGGCACGATTTCCCTGTCCAGAACCCATGTTGATGTTTGTTCACAAACCTAATGTTCTCCAGGTGTGCAACCAGTCGCAGCCTAATTATTCTTTCCAGTATTTTACAGGGGATGCGCGCGCGCGCGTGTGTGTGTGTGTGTGTGTGTGTGTGTGTGTGTGTGTGTGTGTGTGTGTGTGTGTACACACGCTCACCAAGTCGTGTTTGCGGGGGTTGAACTCTGGCTCTTTGGTCCCGCCTCTCAACCGTCAATCAACTGGTGTACAGATTCCTGAGCCTATTGGGCTCTATCATATCTACACTTGAAACTGTGTATGGAGTCAGCCTCCACCACATCACTTCTTAATGTATTCCATTTGTCAACCACTCTGACACTAAAAAAGTTCTTTCTAATATCTCTGTGGCTCATTTGGGCACTCAGTTTCCACCTGTGTCCCCTTGTGCGTGTTCCCCTTGTGTTAAATAGCCTGTCTTTATCTACCCTATCAATTCCCTTCAGAATCTTGAATGTGGTGATCATGTCCCCCCTAACTCTTCTGTCTTCCAGCGAAGTGAGGTTTAATTCCCGTAGTCTCTCCTCGAAGCTCATACCTCTCAGCTCTGGTACTAGTCTGGTGGCAAACCTTTGAACCTTTTCCAGTTTAGTCTTATCCTTGACTAGATATGGACTCCATGCTGGGGCTGCATACTCCAGGATTGGCCTGACATATGTGGTATACAAAGTTCTGAATGATTCTTTACACAAGTTTCTGAATGCCGTTCGTATGTTGGCCAGCCTGGCATATGCCGCTGATGTTATCCGCTTGATATGTGCTGCAGGAGACAGGTCTGGCGTGATATCAACCCCCAAGTCTTTTTCCTTCTCTGACTCCTGAAGAATTTCCTCTCCCAGATGATACCTTGTATCTGGCCTCCTGCTCCCTACACCTATCTTCATTACATTACATTTGGTTGGGTTAAACTCTAACAACCATTTGTTCGACCATTCCTTCAGCTTGTCTAGGTCTTCTTGAAGCCTCAAACAGTCCTCTTCTGTTTTAATCCTTCTCATAATTTTAGCATCGTCCGCAAACATTGAGAGAAATGAATCGATACCCTCCGGGAGATCATTTACATATATCAGAAACAAGATAGGACCGAGTACAGAGCCCTGTGGGACTCCACTGGTGACTTCACGCCAATCGGAGGTCTCACCCCTCACAGTAACTCTCTGCTTCCTATTGCTTAGATCCTCCCTTATCCACTGGAGCACCTTACCAGCTACACCTGTGTGTGTGTGTGTGTGTGTGTGTGTGTGTGTGTGTGTGTGTGTGTGTGCGCGCGCGTGTGTGTGTGTGTGTGTGTGTGCGCGCGCGTGTGTGTGTGTGTGTGTGTGCGCGCGCGTGTGTGTGTGTGTGTGCGCGCGCGTGTGCGTGTACGTGTGCGCGCGCGTGTGCGCGCGCGTGTGCGCGTGCGTGTGTGTGCGTGCGTGCGGACTAGCGCTGACCTAGCTAAGTATGTATTCTATGTTTACTCTTAGGCCTCACCTTTTGAACGTAATGAATCGTTCAGTCATTTGTTATTACTTATTACTTTCATCTTGTGGCTTTGTTAGGTTTTATGTTTAATAAAGTAAATTTGTCGTGTTAACATGCTTTATTGGCTAATATGTGGTAGTATTTGTCCCCTTGACAACCTTGACACTCTCATTCATCATTTTGAGTCGTTTTAGAAGCCTAAGTGATTTATATGGCATATTGTATTCTTCATCTTTAAGGAAAATACCTTTAATCTAGGTGGAGGGTTGGTGGTGGTGGGTTGTGGTTGGTGGTGGTGGGTTGTGGTTGGTGGTGGTGGGTTGTGGTTGGTGGTGGTGGGTTGTGGTTGGTGGTGGTGGGTTGTGGTTGGTGGTGGTGGGTTGTGGTTGGTGGTGGTGGGTTGTGGTTGGTGGTGGTGGGTTGTGGTTGGTGGTGGTGGGTTGTGGTTGGTGGTGGTGGGTTGTGGTTGTTAAAGTTGGTACTTAATAAACAAGTTTGCCCGAAACGCTCTTCGTATGAGTGGCTTTAGGTATTGTATACATACAATACCTAAAGCTAGTATTTATAGAGAGAGAGCTAGTACATGTACTAGCTCTCTCTATAAATCCAGCTTTGTTTGTAACTCATCTTCTACGAATGTACTTTTACCTGAATAAAAATTTGAATTTTGAATTTGAATTGTATCGGTGAGGCGAGATGGCGTGACGTCACTTGCCCGGGACTGTCCACCGCCTTCCGCTCTTCACTCCTCATGGCCGGACTCCCTCCCTACCCCACCGTCGCCTGTCACCCTGTCACGGGTTTCCCTGTACTCCTGTTTCTTCTGTGATGAGTTCACAGAAGTCGTTTATGTCGCCGTGAATGACGTCGTTCTCAGTCATACTATGTTAAAGAGGCTCTCCACCTTTTCTAAAGGAGTCTTTGAGCGCTTACAGTTTAACTTTCCCCCCCGTTAGGGGACTCGCTGTAACCGGGGGAGGGACATGTTGACTCACTGTGACCTAGACAAACTCAGCGTGTGACGGGGGCCACCAGCCATTAGTTTCAAAATATGGGAGGCCAGCCATCCGGGGGCCGTTATAACGGTTCATCTTGTGGTGAGGCGGACACTATAACGCTTACACCACCTTCATGTTCTTCACCGGTGTGTGTACGTACTCACCTATTTGTACTCGCCTATTTGTGCTTGCGGGGGTTGAGCTTTGGCTCTTTGGTCCCGCCTCTCAACCGTCAATCAACTGGTGTACAGGTTCCTGAGTCTACTGGATTCTATCATATCTACATTTGAAACTGTGTATGGAGTGGTGTGTGTGTGTGTGTGTGTGTGTGTGTGTGTGTGTGTGTGTGTGTGTGTGTGTGTGAGAAAGACAGACAGACGGAGAGAGAGAGACAAGAGCTTCAACACCTGAGGCACCACTAACCTAAAGTGTTTCCTTGCTGTTATTCTCAGACTCCTCTGTCGTTCCTAAGCTTGAGAGCGTTGACAGGTATCGCCAGTATATATATCGAATTAAAATTGTTTCCGTCTATTTCTTGCAACTCTATTGTTCTGCCGCTTTAGAAAGATATTAAAAACAATTGTCACAGAAAGCTCAAAATTTTTAACATTAGGAAACTTGTCAAATTTCTCAAACATTATTTAGCGAATTATAATTCAAGTAGGATAGCAATATTGCGAACTAAAATGTTTGGGAGAAAGATGTATATTATCTAAATAAATTTGAATGTTAGTTTTTGTGCCAGAAGCAGTATAGTGATCATTAACACCATCAAAAGTCATGCCGATGAATCATGGACAATATTTTTACAGGTTCCACCAGTTTTTGTTGTTTTTTTAATTAGGCAGCGATGCACTTTAGAGCCGGGTGTTGAGTGTCATCTAGGTAGTGTTCCGTGTGTAAGTAGAGAAGCTCACTGGAACACAAATTATAAACATAGTTTATTAAATAACTACTACGTAGTTACAAAAGACAGGGATTACGAAGACGGCCATTACGACTATATAGCACTGGGAAGGGGTCAGGATAAGGATTTGGGATGGGACGGGGGGAAGGAATAATGCCCAACCACTTGGACTCTCGGGAATTGAACGCCGACCTGCGATTGTGTCCACAACTCTCATGATGGGGATCAGGATCATCGTGTCTACAAACATAAAATGAGTTCATTATAGGACCATACAGGTTCTGGTAGGACCACACGAATGACCGTCGACGCTGTGTCGACACAAGACTCCTGCATGGCCTGGGAGGACGCGGAAAACTTGTTGCAATTTTGCCTGTTGGGTCTCTGTACTGCATTACGGCATTTTTCTGCAACAGCCTAAATGGACACGTCGATTGGTGCATGGAACTTGAGAGATATTTCGTTTTTTGGTTAGATCTTGGGGGTTTATGGCGAAGGGGAGCCGGGGGCTGGCAAGAGTTAGGTCAAGAGCCCCTGGCATGCCCCCCGGGTGATGGGGGGGGGGGCGTTGAGCTCTTGCTCCACCAGAGGTCACTGGAAGACGTTGACGTGTTATGCCCGAATGGGATTTAGTTCGACTACAACTCTTCTGTTTCCACTACACAAGAGTTGAAAGGTCAGTGTTGCAGTTGGTGCTCTGAGCGGGGTCAGGTCAGGTCAATACAGAGAAGATTGACTACCCGTGTGGTGGACGGGGGGAAGGGATCTTGTGACAGATGAATAGATTGTGGATAGAGAAGTATATTTAGTTTGATAGTGCTGGAGCTTAACCCAACTGCTCGCCATTTTCCAATTTTGGTCTGGGCTCCTGGGGCAAGGTAACGGACAGGACTGACAGCACTGGCGTGAGGGTTCGGTGCCCGCCTCCTCCCGGGTGTTGCCAGGGGTCACCAAGTGTCTGTCACATACTATTTATCAGCCACAAAGCAGTTTACTGCAGACAGGCGACGTTTGAGCCGCAAGGCCCTCTACTGTAGAGGGATAGGGCGGAGCAGCGAGCTGTTGAGTGGACTCTGAGTATGATGTTCTGTGAGAGATGTTGGGATCACACCCACAGCTTGAAGGCAAGTACGGCTGGTAATCAGGAATTCTGAAAGTGGCTTCCGGCTATCAACTGTTAACTCTGCAGTAGTTGTTGACAGTAGACAGCAGAGGAGAGAGACAAGTTGACCGCCCACATGTCCTCAGGTACAGGCTGGCGTCTTTATTTGCTGACGAATTTGGCGCTAGCTAAGGAGACACTGCCTGTGGTAGGCCTACAATAGGCTGGTATAATGTCTTTGCTCTAGGATGCCATAAACACTTCCCAGTCTGCGTCACTTCCCTCACTGAAATTGAAATAAGTTTATTGAGGTAAAATACACACAAAGGAATGAGGTAGCTCAAGCTATTCTCACCCCGTTCAGTACATCGTGTTAATACATACATAGACACACATCACAAGCAATAAACATATTACCAAACATTCTGAGAGATAAACATGTACATTTCCTCCTTTACACAAGTACTTCCCTCACCAGTACCTCAGACTGCTGCCCAAGGTTGAAGGCCTCAGCAACAACAACACAGCAAACCAGACATGACAAGACTGTTCTCAACCAGATCTGTTGAATGTTCAATTGAACAAGTTGGAGGATAATAATCCACACCCGCCTCGTACCACATCCACATAGGGCCTCGTAGCCTGGTGGATAGCGCGCAGGACTCGTAATTCTGTGGCGCGGGTTCGATTCCCGCACGAGGCAGAAACAAATGGGCAAAGTTTCTTTCACCCTGAATGCCCCTGTTACCTAGCAGTAAATAGGTACCTGGGAGTTAGTCAGCTGTCACGGGCTGCTTCCTGGGGGTGGAGGCCTGGTCAAGGACCGGGCCGCGGGGACACTAAAGCCCCGAAATCAACTCAAGATAACCTCAAGAAGATAACCACTTCCTTACAAGGTCACAAATAACACCTACAAGGGGCAACAGCTTCAAGCTCGACAAGCCACATTACAGAACAGGAAACAGGAGAGGCTTTTTCACCCATAGGGTTATAATAAATGCAAAAACATTAATGCAGTTAACAATTCGGTTGGAAAAAATCCACAGGAAAACTGGGGAAGGAGGTGGGAGAGATCCTTAACAAGCCGCTGGCTCCCTGTCCCGTCGAGGCCACTAAATATAGTGGACCTAAGGTAATTTCAGGCAAACGATCCAAAAGTTTATTGCTAAAAAAAGTTTAACAACGTTAAATAACTCGTCTTAGCAAATGGGGTCATATTTTACCGGAATGAACCAATCCGTTCAAAATACGACCACTTTGTAAGAATCAAAGCACCGTAATAGTAACGTTTTCTGTGCCTGGGCCTTGATAAGTTAGGTGGGTTGGTTGGGTGTGTGTGTCTGGCTAGGTAAAACAGTTGCATTTTTAACGGAGTGACAAATTGAGAGAACGAGTGATTAAATTCCGACGCTCGTGACAGGGTGGGACAGAAAGGAATATATGATGAGTCAGTAATGAGTTGTTTGTCACTAAACATCTCATTACTCACAACGGTCTAACTGTTTTGAAACTTTTTATCTGTCCTTGTCTAGCGAAGGGAGAGGGAAGGCTTCAAGGGCTCCTGACCACCACGTTGGTTAGAAACAATTGGGCTTCATTTAGTCTTTACCGAGGGGCAAGTTATCGAGCCAGTTGCCTGCTGATGCATGCTTCACTCTATGAACTTTTGCTAATTACGTACCACATTAAGGGCTATTCATGCCCGTGCCACCTCTTGGGTTCCTTAATCTTTATCATCTACGTACCGCAGCGAGGTCACCCAACACATCATTTGTCAAGAAAAAGCTCTACGTGCATTTATTTTTAAATTTTACACACGCGTGTCTAGAACTTGACAGACATATTCAATTTGGAATTTATCCATTACCTACAGTTTAAAGGTTAGACTGAGTGATAATATCAAGTTGTTATTTCTAGCACAAAGTTTGAGTTGTGGTTGTAGTGAGCGAGCAGGTGTGTGTGTGTGTGGGAGACACCTTCTAACCCTGTCCATGGAGGTCAGAAGAAAATGTATACTGTATATGCTGGTTAGCATTATAAATGTGTGGCCACGTCTGTGGTACAAAATAATAATAATAATAATAATAAAAAACCTTCCAGGACCTTCTGGAAGGTTGCACCATCCAGCCCTCAACGGCGATTCTTATTTTTAGTCTTGTAATGACACATTCTTTAAAAAATTACAAGTATTTAAGCTTCATTGAGCAGATCAGTGCAGTTTTGAACCTTTCTCCTTTGGTTTCAAAAGTTATATAAAATCGGATATAATACTGTAGGATAAATTAAATCGAAATTACATTTAAAACTCTTTATTTTCATTACACGAAAATATAAGTTTTAACAATATGCGAAATTTTTCATGTCTCGATGAACATGATGCGGAAAAGGCAATCAAGCACATTCACGACAGTATTGTGTCAGATGGCGGTGTCAATAGTGCGTGAAGTGACACACACTGGTCCTTGTCAGACACTGTGTCTGTGTCACTTGTTAGTGTCAACATCCCACAGTTTGGAAACTGTCTGTAACACTCCTAACTGCCTCCTGTCAGGTTTTGGTGAAACTGCATATTTTACATATGAGTTTTTTGTGTGTGCAATGATTCCACTTTTCACAGTCGGTAAAAGCGTGAATCTTGCTTTTTTCTCTTTATATATTATTTTAGTTTGATCTGCAATTGAAAAACTTATGTAATGCGTGCGTGTATATATGAGTATTTGTTCAGCTGTCTCCTGGGGCTAGATTCACGAAGAAGTTACGCAAACACTTACGAACCTGTACATCTTTTCTTAATCTTTGGCGGCTTTCTTTACAATTATTAAACAGTTAATTAGCTCCGAAGCACCAGGAGGCTGTTTATAACAGTAACAACAGTTGATTGGCAAGTTTTCATGCTTGTAAACTGTTTAATAAATGTAACCAAAGCCGCCAAAGATTGAGGAAAGAGGTACACTTTCGTAAGTACTTGTGTAACTGCTTCATGAATCTGGCCCCTGGACTTTATCCTGTGTCTTGGCCTGGTTTGTCGAGTCCTGCTTCGCCAGGGTACTCTGGTCCTCTCGGTGGACAGGAGAACTAGGTAGAGATGTTTTCCGGTGTTGCTTGACGAGATCAGGGTCTGAGTTTTAAATTTTGCCCCGAGGGGCGAGTTTATTGGGCAGCGCCACTCATCCTGTGAATGGACACACCGCCATAGCAGCATGTACAACACTCCCCAATAGGAAGAAAACCCGTTGGGTTGTTCATTTGAGTGCCGGCGGGGTAGCGAAGTCTTTATTCTGGATATTTAAAGTGGGTATCTTTTCCCTCTCAAGTATAGCTTCCATAATTTGTAATCCTCTTTGGTCAGTGGTTGACTCTTGGAGTTTTGTATTATTGCTGCTACTCGCATGTTCCTAGTGAGTGTTATGTTCACTGTGCATATGGTGTCTAGGGGGCGCCAGCTTGTAGATGGCAGGTCAGACTTCTCGGAACCTGTCAGGAATGTATGCATATATGAATATACATGTCTGTTTAAATCATAGCCGTTTAAATCATAGCATAGTAAGAACTCTGTTTAGTGTTTGCAGGTTATAGTTGTGTGTGTGTAAACTAAAAGTCTTTGAAAATGTAATAAGTTATTACGAAACGCGTTCAAGTGTTGCGTCAGACTAGAAATAAAAATGAATTTTGGAGAATTGATTTTTCAATTACCATCAACAGTGAAAAGAAACATAAGAAATATTGAGAAAATTCGCGTTAGACTTATTAATCTTACTTTTTCGGTCATATTTAATAATAGAATATACATGTATGTATGTATCTCATCAGTCCGGAGTCGAATACATATCAACTGGGTGCCTAATTAAATTAATATACCAAGGTATGATATTGCAGATGAAGCTACAAAACTTGCAACTAAGGGAAAAAATGTAGATATTTACATAGCACAGACTAAGAAAATAATTAGAGCAATTCAGTAGTAGTAGAGCGACCATAACCCAACAGTTGATACATCAACATCTTTGGATTTAAGTATCTTGATTCAACAATATCTTGAATCCTCGATGTACGAGGATTCAAGTAATTATGTGCCATTTATTTTGGTGAAAGGAAACAAAGGAAGAACAGAAGTGGACTTACACTACATCAGGCTTGTGCACCCAGACCTGGTCGACGCCTAGTTGGAGGAGGCCTGGTCGACGACCGGGCCGAGGAGACGCTAAGCTCCGAAATCATCTCAAGGTAATCTCTCAAGGTAACCCATGTGCATGGGAAATAGGCTTACAGGTTCTAGAAGAGATGAAATGTCAACAACGTTGAGAAAAAGCAAATAAACCACTGGAACATTATCTAACTCAGTGCAGTCATAAGTACTCAACCACCACTTAAGACTCAAATGAGTAACACTTATTGGGCAAGCTAGAGCCTTAAAGAAAAAGAAGGCTTGGACATAAAGTACAGCAAGTGGTGACCTTACCAAGTGTAACCAGTTCTGTCCAACTGTCAACCGGGCGCGGGACATAAACAGCTTTAAGCACTCCTCCCGCCCACTGGCCAGAACCGGTTGGTTACAAGCTTCGCGTCGGTTACCTATCAACTGCCGTCCACAGGTATGGGAGCCTATCCACTGCCGTCCACAGGTATGGGAGCCTATCCACTGCCGTCCACAGGTATGGGAGCCTATCCACTGCCGTCCACAGGTATGGGAGCCTATCCACTGCCGTCCACAGGTATGGGAGCCTATCCACTGCCGTCCACAGGTATGGGAGCCTATCCACTGCCGTCCACAGGTATGGGAGCCTATCCACTGCCGTCCACAGGTATGGGAGCCTATCCACTACTGTCCACAGGTATGGGAGCCTATCTACTGCCGTCCATAGGTATGGGAGCCTATCCACTGCCGTCCACAGGTATGGAAGCCTATCCACTACCGTCCACAGGTATGGAAGCCTATCCACTACCGTCCACAGGTATGGAAGCCTATCCACTACCGTCCACAGGTATGGGAGCCTATCCACTACTGTCCACAGGTATGGAAGCCTATCCACTACCGTCCACAGGTATGGGAGCCTATCCACTACCGTCCACAGGTATGGGAGCCTATCCACTACCGTCCACAGGTATGGAAGCCTATCCACTACCGTCCACAGGTATGGGAGCCTATCCACTACCGTCCACAGGTATGGAAGCCTATCCCCTACCGTCGACAGGTATGAGGGAACGGGGCGTTCATACTAATCGCGTTCTGCGGCCCGGTCGATCCACCAGTGTGTTGCGTGGAGGATAAAGCTCCGTAACGTGTGTGATTACAGGGAACTTGGGCACGACATATCATTACAGCCATGAGTGAGTGCCTACACCAACCCCATCCAGGTTCATTATACTCCAGAGCCTCACTATACACACACGGATGAAAGTTTTTTGTTCGGGTGAGTGAAGGGCGCTGGAGTGGGTGACAGCCTTCTCATAATATAAATTTATTAGAATAACCTCGCAGATGTAATGAGAAGCGTTTAAATATTATTTAGGAACAAGTTGTTGTAAATGATGAACGATAAGTGATAATTGAGGAACATGAGTCTCATTACTCAGCGTCACCCTTTTGAAGGAGATTTGTAAACAATAACACGTGGATACGACAGTTTGGTGTTCCCTGGACGATCACTCCGCCAGCCTACGACGACTGCTCGCGGAGTCAACCATGGACGGTTGTGCACCCATGGGGAATTCAGCACCAACTTGCACCTCGTGGGTCACCTCATTCTCGCGAGGATCCCCAACGTCAGGAAACTGCCGTACTAATGTGCCCTTATCCTAACCTACCACGGGACCCAAACCAGAAAACGGGACAGTATGCTAATTTCGTAAGCCGCTACCATTTTGTAATACGGTGATTTTTGGCCTTAGGTCACCAATTGACTCAGCATAAGCTTGTGCACCACCACGTGACACTCAGCATAAGCTTGTGCACCACCACGTGACACTCAGCATAAGCTTGTGCACCACCACGTGACACTCGGCATAAGCTTGTGCACCACCACGTGACACTCGGCATAAGCTTGTGCACCACCACGTGACACTCGGCATAAGCTTGTGCACCACCACGTGACACTCAGCATAAGCTTGTGCACCACCACGTGACACTCAGCATAAGCTTGTGCCGGTGCAGCATATGCTAAGGGCGCGGGAGGGCTGAGAACGAGTGGGTCAGCATCAGTATGTAAAGGAGTGTGCGGCGTGGAGGCTGGGGCATGAATCATGAACACCGCCGGTGTGAACAATACTGTAGTGTGTGAACAGTGTGTTCTTCCGGTGTGGTGAACAGTATAACACCGTGCCTTGTATGTCAGGTGTGTGGGGGGGGGACACTCGTGTGGCAGGTGTGTGGGACTTTCACACACCTGAGATTAGTTTGTCCTTGGTAGTCGGTGGCTTGACTACACACTGGGCTGGTCCTCATTAGTGCTGCCCTTCACACTAGCGGTCCTTGAGAGACTGCTACAGTGTCAGCTGAGGTAGGGGGGGGGGCCGGCAAGACACGATGGTTTAACTTACATTCAAAGACGTCTTGGTGGGTGAGGATCTCGTCTGGGGTCCCAGCTTGGGCTCGCTCCCTTATTTTACGGCCTCTCTTCTTTGACTTAATATTAGTTTATAGTGTCTTCATTTAATAATACTAGTTAGTGTGTGTGTGTGTGTTTTAAGGGCCTCGAGGCTGAGTGGATATGGTGCTCGGAGGTCGCAGTCCTAAGGGTCCGGGTTCGATACCCGGTGGATGGGCAACGTTTCTTTCACCCTGATGTACCTGTTCACCTAGCAGTAAATAGGTACCTGGGAGTTAGACAGCTGCTACGGGCTGCTTCCTAGGGATGCGTGTGTGTGTTAGGAATTTATACAGTAGACAGAAAAATACACTGCTTAGAAAGGCGGGATCCAAGAGCTAATAGCTCGATTCTGCAGGCACAAATAGTAAAACACACACACACACACACACACACACACACACACACACACACACACACACACACACACACACACACACACACACACACACACACACACACACACACACACACACATACATGGCTGATGTGGATGAGGTGGATGTGACAACTAATCTAACTCCTGAGGCACATAAATAGGATAACGACAGCAGCGTACTCTACACTGGCGAAAATTAGAACTTCATTCAGAAATCTAAATGAGGAGGCTTTTAGGGCGCTTTACACTGCCTACGTGAGACCCGTCTTAGAGTATGCCGCGCCATCATGGAGCCCCCACCTGAAGAAACACATAAAGAAACTGGAGAAGGTTCAGAGGTTTGCGACGAGGCTTGTCCCAGAGTTACGAGGGATGGGATATGAAGAGCGTCTGAAGGAACTGAACCTTACGACACTAGAGAAAAGGGAGAGAGGAGATATGATAGGGACATATAAAATACTCAGGGGAATTGACAAAGTGGAAATAGATGAAATGTTCACACGTAACAATAACAGAACGAGGGGACATGGGTGGAAACTGGAAACTCAGATGAGTCACAGAGATGTTAGGAAGTTTTCTTTTAGTGTGAGAGTAGTGGAAAAATGGAATGCACATGGGGAACAGGTTGTGGAAGCAAATACTATTCATACTTTTAAAATTAGGTATGATAGGGAAATGGGACAGGAGTCATTGCTGTAAACAACCGATAGCTGGAAAGGCGGGATCCAAGAGTCAATGCTCGATCCAGCAAGCACAAATAGGTGAGTACATGTTTTAGGGTAAAGTGTCTCAGTATAGGCCTAGAGCACTGTCTGAGGTGTCCCAAGGTAAGCGGGTTACAATCGGTATTCTTTAATAAGTGTGAACTGACCAGCGTCAAGGGCTGGCAAGAACAGAGGCTTGTCCAGTCCCAACGGCACCACACAAATGTTACAGTTCAAAGATTTCTTACATTGAATGATGTCCGTTCTCGCGGCAAATATCAGCACGAGAACACGTTTATAAAATGATTTCCTTGATGGTGTTAGTTGATTAGTTAAGTATCCGTGTTATTGTCAGTGTGTGTCTGGGCTACAGGTAATTATTTGCTAATTTCATCTCGCGTTTCAGTAATGGGTAGACAGAAGCTAACTGCATTTATTAATAACGGGAAGTTTCTTCTAGTCATCGTAAGTAGACAGTTGGTACTGTCGAATGAAACGGTCTTTTGGGTAGCTTCATGTTTACCTTTGTGTAAACCAACACAAACAGGTAATTGACAGATTAAGCAATGGGCCGGGGGGGGGGGGGGGGTGATGAAACAGCTTAGACAGGAGCACTCAACAGCTTAACAGGAAGTTGAGACAGGAGAGAGCTACAGTCAGTTGGGACAGTAGAGAGCTACAGTCAGTTGGGACAGTAGAGAGCTACAGTCAGTTGGGACAGTAGAGAGCTACAGTCAGTTGGGACAGTAGAGAGCTACAGGAAGTTGGGACAGTAGAGAGCTACAGGAAGTTGGGACAGTAGAGAGCTACAGGAAGTTGGGACAGTAGAGAGCTACAGGAAGTTGGGACAGTAGAGAGCTACAGGAAGTTGGGACAGTAGAGAGCTACAGGAAGTTGGGACAGTAGAGAGCTACAGGAAGTTGGGACAGTAGAGAGCTACAGGAAGTTGGGACAGTAGAGAGCTACAGGAAGTTGGGACAGGAGAGAGCTACAGGAAGTTGGGACAGGAGAGAGCTACAGGAAGTTGGGACAGGAGAGAGCTACAGGAAGTTGGGACAGGAGAGAGCTACAGGAAGAGGAAGTGTGTACCAAGAGAAAGTTGCAGGAACGGTAAATAGAGGGAAGAGAAAGTTACAGACGTGAGGTTATGTGATACCATAGTGAGTTATCTTCACGGGCTGGTGCGTCGTGGTGCGTCACCCAGCACGGTGGTGACGGACAACCGTGCTGGTGCGTCTTGGTGCGTCACCCAGCACGGTGGTGACGGACAACCGTGCTGGTGCGTCTTGGTGCGTCACCCAGCACGGTGGTGACGGACAACCGTGCTGGTGCGTCTTGGTGCGTTACCCAACACGGTGGTGACGGACAATAATGCTGGTGCGTCTTGTGCAATAACGCTGCAGTAATGCGTTCCTTCCTTGTACAGATGCCAAGCTGGTAGCCTCGGGGGGCATGGACTAGTCGAGCATTTCCGTGTCCACTTGCGAAACCTCTGCATCTTTCCGTGATCATGGATGCTTAGTCTGCATATATTAAACAGTTTATGATCTCTGAAGCGTTACGAGGGGTTTTGTATGACCATAATAACCTTAAAATGTGATGATCTCAAGTTGTTGTTGTTGTTATAGATTCAGCTACTCGGAATAAGTTCCAAGTAGCACGGCCTATGGTGAGCCCGTAGTGGACTTACCTGGCACAGGAGCGGTGCTGTGCTGGATGATCTCAATTGTTGTTGTTTATAGATTTAGCTGCTCAGAACGAAGTGTCTATGTAGCACGGGCTATGGTGAGCCCGTAAGATGATCTCAAGCTCATAAAATGATAAATACCGACCAAGGCGACGTGATCGGGGAAAGATAGAATAAAGGTAACTACAGAAGACCTATTGGCCTATACGAGGCAGCGCCTACCTATGATCATAAGATGTACAGGTTTCGGAGGGAAACACGTAAATCTTTGATAATTGCTGTCCTTGGTTAAGACGAGTCCTTACCCGCGTCTTGGGCCGAGTATCAACAGGGTGTTGATAATTAACTTGTGGTGGCGGAAGCTGGGTGCTAGACGGAAGTCTCAGATGACTGGTGAGGCTCCCAAGTCTGACCAGTCAACTGGGGTTTCCCTTCAACACGGCTTCCACAGTGTTGTTGTTATAGATTCAGCTACTCTGAACAAGTTCCAAGCAGCACGGGCTATGGTGAGCCCGTAGTGGACTTACCTGCCACGGGAGCAGTGCTGTGTGTGCCTCCTCCATCGCGGCTTTCACCACTAGCTATCTACGTCGTTGTTGTTATAGATTCAGCTACTCTGAACAAGTTCCAAGCAGCACGGGCTATGGCGAGCCCGTAACTTACCTGGCACAGGAGCGGGGCAAGTAGCACGGGCTATGGTGAGCCCTTATCTACGTGTGCACTATTCCTTTTATCAAATCCCAGTTAGGTGGAGGAAGTGGTGTGGATGGTGCAGGCGTGACCCTGTGAGGTAGGACTTCACACTCACGGAGTCTGCTGCTGGCGGCTCTCTCCTCCACCCCCCCCCCCCCCTCCCGTCATGGCGTTAAATTGTGTTAATAAACATATCGCGATAGATTTAGCGGTCACACCGCCGCCTTCAGAGCCAGCGTGGAGTTCTATGTATGAATCGGTGTTTAAACTTGCTCTGTGGAATCACATTTTCTGGGGGTCACCTGGAGCATCGCTACCCCGTGTGGGAGTGTGTGGCGGCACCCCAGGTGTAGCGGACCGGGGTGATGGCTCCACCCCCTTGATAAGCCCCAGGGCTTAACTTGTAATAAATTCCCACACCTCGGCGAATAGCTGGAACGAGTACCATGTAAATGTGCGGGTCGAGGAATTAGCTCAGGCGGGAGGCAGCAGAACGTCTGCCGCTGAGGCGGGAGGCAGCAGAACGTCTGCCGCTGAGGCGGGAGGCAGCAGAACGTCTGCCGCTGAGGCGGGAGGCAGCAGAACGTCTGCCGCTGAGGCGGGAGGCAGCAGAACGTCTGCCGCTGAGGCGGGAGGCAGCAGAACGTCTGCCGCTGAGGCGGGAGGCAGCAGAACGTCTGCCGCTGAGGCGGGAGGCAGCAGAACGTCTGCCGCTGAGGCGGGAGGCAGCAGAACGTCTGCCGCTGAGGCGGGAGGCAGCAGAACGTCTGCCGCTGAGGCGGGAGGCAGCAGAACGTCTGCCGCTGAGGCGGGAGGCAGCAGAACGTCTGCCGCTGAGGCGGGAGGCATGATAACGTCAGGTGTTTGTGGCCTACTTCCAGCTTCTCACCAAAGTGTAACTTGGCCAGGTTGAGTGACCCACGCGGGCCGCCACACATCAACATGCGGGCCGCCACACATCAACATGCGGGCCGCCACACATCAACATGCGGGCCGCCACACATCAACATGCGGGCCGCCACACATCAACATGCGGGCCGCCACACATCAACATGCGGGCCGCCACACATCAACATGCGGGCCGCCACACATCAACATGCGGGCCGCCACACATCAACATGCGGGCCGCCACACATCAACATGCGGCCCGCCACACATCAACATGCGGCCCGCCACACATCAACATGCGGGCCGCCACACATCAACATGCGGGCCGCAACTCTCTCGTTACTCGAGGCGCATCTTGAGCACCCAACTAGCACAGTTAAAGTTGTAACTTCTGCATATTTATTAGCAAATTACTTTGATGTGTCCATCGAAAGGGTATGTAGGTTAGTGAATATTTTTATATCGGTTATTCATAGTTGGCTGTCAACGGCAACCGTTTACAGCCGTTCACAGCCGATCTAAGAACGTGGATTTAAATTTTAAGAGTGTTGAAATTAGCATGACCAGCTAAGATGGGTCCTGGCTCCAAATGTGGGTCCTAGTCCCATTCTCAACATTGTCTATATATTGGTATTACATAATGAATATGCCATATTATTCTGGTATCTATGGGTCGCTGTGATATATATTAATTTTAACGTTGAGGGGGGTGGGAAGGGGCCTGATGGCTGAGTGGACAGCGCTCGGGGTTCGTTGTCCAAAGGTTCAGGGTTCGATCCCCGGCGGAGGCGGAAACAAATGGGCAGTTTCTTTCACCCTGATGCTCCTGTTCACCTAGCAGTAAATAGGTACCTGGGAGTTAGATAGCTGCTACGGGCTGCTTCCTGGGGATGTGTAACAAAAAGGAGGCCTGGTCGAGAACTGGGCCGAGGGGACGCTAAGCCCCGAAAGCATCTCAAGATAACCTCAAGATAACCAGGAGGCCATAACTAGAGGCCAGATTCACGAAGCAGTTACACAAGTACTTACGAACGTGTACATCTTTCCTCAATCTTTGACGGTTTTGGTTACATTTATTAAACAGTTTACAAGCGTGAAAACTTGCCAATCAGCTGTTGTTATTGTTATAAACAGCCTCCTGGTGCTTCGGAGCTCATTGTCTAATAATTGTAAAGAAAGCCGCCAAAGATTGAGAAAAGATTTACAGATTCGTAAGTGCATGCGTAACTGCTGGCCCCAGGTTCGTAACTGCTTGCGTAACTGCTTCGTGAATCTGGCCCTAGGTGAGTGACCTTAGTGAGGGGTGATCACTCACACCAGTACACGGCTAGAGTCGCTGTGTGTCGTGTGTCTGGTAGCTGAGTGGACAGCATGCGGGACTCTTAATTCTGTGGCCCGCGTTTGATTCACGGCGCCAGTGAGAAACAATGGGCAGTTTCTTTCACTCTGATGCTCCTGTTACCTAGCAATAAATAGGTACCTGGGAGTTGGTTATTACTTGTTGATTGACGGTTGAGAGGCGGGACCAAAGAGCCAGAGCTCAACCCCCGCAAGCACAATTAGGTAAGTAGGGTTGGACTGGACAATACCGGCAGTTACCGGGAAGGATGGTAGTCGACCGGTGTGGTATTCTCTCCCTTCACCCACGTACAGTTCCGCACACCATGATCTCATGTTTGATTTATAACATTATCCATTCATTTATTTAGCCTAGTCTACGTGTGTAGACTTGGTGATGGCGGGTGGTGGTGGTGGTGGGGAGGGGCCGGCTGGTGAGGGTGTTGGGTATCTTGATGGTTTCGGGGCTTTAGTGTCCCCGAGGCCCGGTTCTCGACCAGGCCTTCACCCCCAGGAAGCAGCCCGTGACAGCTGATTAACTCCCAGGTACCTATTTACTGCTAGGTAACAGGGGCATCAGGGTGAAAGAAACTCTGCCCAGTGTTTCTCGCCAGCGCCCGAGATCGAACCCGGGACCACAGAATTACGTGTATAGTGTTCTGTCCGCTCAACCACCGGCTCCCGTAACAATGAACTTAATGGAGCAAGGGGTTGGGAGTGTTCTACTCAGTTAAACAGCTAAACTACTGGGACCGACTAAAATGCCCAAATCTGTATTCTCTTGAGCGCAGGCGGGAGAGATACATAATAATTTACACGTGGAAAATAGTAGAGGGGCTGGTCCCAAACCGGCACACAGAAATAACATCACATGAGACCAGAAGGCATGGCAGGATGTGCAGATTACCCTCGTTGAAGAGCAGAGGTGCAGATTACCCTCGTTGAAGAGCAGAGGTGCAACAGGTGCAGAGGGGAGCCGAGCGGACAGCACGCGGGACTTGTGATTCTGTGGTCCTGGGTTCGATCCCAGGCGCCGGCGAGAAACAATGGGCAGAGTTTCTTTCACCCTATGCCCCTGTTACCTAGCAGTAAAATAGGTACCTGGGTGTTAGTCAGCTGTCACGGGCTGCTTCCTGGGGGTGGAGGCCTGGTCGAGGACCGGGCCGCGGGGACACTAAAGCCCCGAAATCATCTCAAGATAACCTCAAGAAGATACTCTGAGAGAGAACTCTATCAGCATCAGAGCCCCGAGACTATTAAGCATGTTTCCACTACACATAAGGAGCATAACTCAGTGTTCAAGAAATAACGTGATAAACACCTCCAAAGGATACCTGATCAACCAGGCTGTGACTCATACGTCAGGCTGCGAGCAGCCGCGTCCAACAGCCTGGTTGACCAGTCCGGCAACCAGGAGGCCTGGTCAACGACCGGGCCGCGGGGACGCTAAGCCTCTGAACCATCTCAAGGTAAGGGGGGGCGTGGGGGACGTAGAGGGAGATACGGGTGGGCGCGAGGACCCCGCCCCTGCACCAGGTGCTCGCGGTCACCAACCCGACACGTGAACACCATCACAGTGTTACGGTGCTGTGGTGTTACGGTGCTGTAACACTGTAACACGCCGACTATACAACCCAGGTGGACCCGTCCACTTGATCGCTTCCACTATATCACGGAGACAACTGAACTAAACCAAAATACACATACACACGTTCACGTTTAATGTCCAAAGAGCCTGGAAAAGGCGTGGGGAGGACGAAGGACAGGGAGTTCGAATTCTGGAAAAGGATATGGATAGCGAAGTTGATAGTTTGGTGAGAGTTGGTGCGTGACGCGGCCGTGGCGCCATGGTCACTGTCATCATACTGATGAGGGCCGCCCTTGCCCACGCCCGTACCCTGCCTCGTTACAACACTGTCCACTGTGCTACTTTAGGGAAGGAAAGGGTCTGTAAGTTTGTGCACTGAGCATAATAATTGAGCGTCAGTGGCCATCTCCCATGGCCATGCACCACCACCACCACCAGGTCATCCACCACTTGTATATCTTGCTATGCCACTACATCACTCGAGTATACCAGTATAATCCGTACTGTACCATCCAGCATCCAGTTATTGGCTAGATTATTACATGGGCAGCTCTAGTCTTGCTGGACGGGTGACTCCCCTGCTCGGTGAGATAGTCAGGAGATAACTATAGAGACGATTACATAAGAACATAAGAACAAAGGCAACCGCAGAAGGCCTATTGGCCCCATACGAGGCAACTCCTATTTATAACCACCCAATCCCACTCATATACATGTCCAACCATGTATATGGTGGTTGTTCCTGACATGGTAGAGCTGTGTGGTCACTTGATGCTGACCTGAACAAGCTGTGGTAGGATGGTGAGAGAACCATGAAAAAGATATCAAGGCACCGAGGACAAAAGCTGATGCTTAGAAAGCTGTAAAGAGGTTATCTTGAGATGATTTCAAGGCTTAGCGTCCCCGCGGCCCGGTCCTCGATCAGGCCTCCTTTTTGTTACATATCCCCCAGGAAGCAGCCAGTAGCAGCTGTCTAACTACCAGGAACCTATTTACTGCTAGGTGAACAGGGGCATCAGGGTGAAAAACTCTGCCCATTTCTTTCTCGCTCCGCCGGGGATCGAACCCGGAACCTTAGGACTACGAATCCTGAGCGCTGTTCACTCAGCCGTCATAGTAGTGGACATGCTGCAGTAAATAGTTCCATACCAATCATTTTCAATAAAGCTGTAGGGAAGACCTCAAATTTTGTATCCATCATCATTCTATTACGCAGGAAGAACCGCACGTCTCTGAGTCATCCAATAAGGTCCGCAGACTTGTAGATGTCATCACTACTGGGCTTAGACTCCGCTACAAGTACCTCTGGCAGTTTGTACCACCTGCTGACGTAGACTTTAAATGTAAACTGTCAACAGAATTATTCACATACTTTTTTCGTCGCTATGTAATTGAATGCGAAAAAATTGCAATTCTACGATGGTGTTCTAGAAATGTGTAAGTACTTCATTCATAATGAAGTTCTTCATTATGAATAAAGACACTGTACCTAGAGTGCTTCATTATGCTTAAAGCAACGCCTGCCCGCCACCCAAAGTCTCGTTCTACAACGAACCGAAAATTACGAACAAAATTTAAAGAAAACCTAACAGACGACCCAAACATAAAAAACAAGAACTGCACCAGAACCACCATGGCCTTCCCCACCACACTCAAGGGGAGACAGGGGCCTTCCCCTGCAGGTTCCAACCACCTGAATTAATGCATGTCCATGTACAGTGGGAAGTGAGTGGCCCCGTGGCATCGTGTGCCAGGCACACCCTAGCATGTTTAGCACTGTGACCCTGGCGAACAATGACCCTCCTAACTTTCACCAATTGTCTTTTTGTTGGATTAATATATTATTTAAGTTTAGCATTCACTAATATAAATTTGTTTTTCTTGCAGAGACTGCACGGGAAGAGTGACCATTGGAAGTTCGGGGTTCCAGTTTAAGTGAACGGGTGAGTGAGGCTTCTTGTGTGGATGCGCGCGCCGGTCAGGGCGGCGGCGACGTTGGGCGGGAAACTGTGGGGTATTTTTGTTAGTAAGATTATTTTTGCATGTGTGGGCCTTGTTAGGGGTCAGCCCATACAGGTGCTGGATATACTGTGTTGATAATGGCCTGGTTCTTGTAGCAGGTAGACCCACTCCGTCCATGGTACCTGGGGGGCTCTGACACACTCCTGGACCATGGCTGCGTGTAGCGTGAAGGATAGATGAAACTGTTAATGTAATTATCTCCGTTGAGGGCTGATAAAGACCTTTTGTGCTCTCTGTAATCCTTTTTGCGCTACCGCTCACAGGATGAGTATGGGGGTGCACAATAAACTAGCCGCCTCCGGCAGCAATAATCAACGCTGGCTCAGGAGACACAGCCAGGAGGGGAACCCATGGCCACACCAGCCAGACTTGTTGACACAAGGCTTTATGGCGCGAAAGGTACGGGAGGAAATGCAGCATAGAACTAGTGAGTAATAGAGTTGCCATATGCACAGTCAGAGATTGCGATCAGAGAGATCACAATCTATGTGAACATCAGAGCTCCATGGCTGCGCAATACAAACATAAGAAATATTTCAGGAACAAAGATGGACTTCTTTAAGAAGCAATGAGATAAGTTTCTGCAAGAAGTGCCAGACCAATCGGGTTGTAGAAGATATGTGGGGCTGCGAACTGCTCCAAACAACAGCCTGTTGGACCAAGTCGTCACAAGTCAAGCCTGGCCCCCATGTTGATGAGAACACCGGAACCCTCTCCAGATAACCACAGGGCCTTGTAAAGGGGCCACTTGGGATAACTCTCGTTCATGAGCTGACTATAAATTGTCTCGATGTCATCATATTCGGGGCTATAGTCACCTCATGAAAGTATGATATCAGAGGAAATAAGCTAACAAGGCCTTGAACATTACAAGGTAAAATGTCTACGAACTGCCACTCCTAATAACCAGATCAGTCCGAAACTGAGTCAAGTAATTCCACACTGTGATAAACTGGAGCGCACTTCCCACATGTGAAGTAATCTCGCAGGGTTACCTACCCTAATAAGACCGGTAAAGAGTTGGTTACTGCTTGCCAAATGAAATACCAGACTGTTGATTTCTGGTCCACAGTCCCCAGTCTGTGGACCCCGGGATCACAGGGATATTGATAGATTTATTTCCGGGTTGATTTTCAGGCGGGGAGACTCATGGCTGGCTCCAGCTCTGGCTCTTTGGTCCCGAGGTGTGTCCTCGGGGCAGGGAGGCTTCCGCTCTGCCTGAGGTGTGTAGAGGACCTTTGGGTGTTCACGAGACTAGGCAAGAGTTCAGGAAGGGTGGTTGTTGTTATAGATTCAGCTACTCTGAACAAGTTCCAAGCAGCACGGGCTATAGTGAGCCCGTAACTTACCTGCCACAGGAGCGGGGCAAGTAGCACGGGCTATGGTGTGCCCGTACTTACTGGACACACCATAGTAAGTGGACTTACTTGGCACTGGAGCGGTGTCCTGCTGTGAATATTTCGTCCAGTACCCAGAGTTCACAGGACGCAGGTACCTTTTTACTGCTAGGTAAAGAGGCATCAGGTGAAGGAAACTGCCCATTTGTTTCTGCCTCGGCTGGAAATGGAATCCGGATCCTTTTGACTACAACTCCCGAGTTCTGTCCGCTCGGCCGCGAGGTCCTGTGTGTACTTGCCTAGTTGTGGGCTTGCATAGGTTGAGCTTTGGCTTTTTCGTCCCGCCTCTTGACCATCCATCAACCGGTGTACAGATTCTGGGGCCTATTGGGCTCTATCAAATCTACATTAGAAACTGTGTATGGAGTCTGGCTCCACCACATCACTGCCTAATGCATTCCATTTGTTAACTACTCTGACACTGAAAAAAGTCCTTCTAATGTCTCTGTGGCTCATGGGAACTCAAGTTTCTACCAGAGTCCCATTGTTTGTGTACCAACAGTGCTAAATTATTTGTCTTTATCTACCTTCTCATTTCCTCTGAGAATTTTGAAGGTGGTAAGCACGTCTCCCCTGTGTGTGTGTGTGTGTGTGTGTGTGTGTGTGTGTGTGTGTGTGTGTGTGTGTGTGTGTGTGTGTGTGTGTGTGCGTGCGTGCGTGCGCGCGAGCGTGGGTGCGCGCGGGCGTTGCCTTTATTATATTTTACTGTGCGTATGACAATGGGAGGGAAGAGGGGGTGTTCTGGGTGGGGAGGCCGGGGACGTCTTCGGGGGGGGGGAGCCTGGGACGTCTTCGGGGGGGGCCCTGGGACGTCTTCGGGGGGGCCCTGGGACGTCTTCGGGGGGGGGGCATGGGACGTCTTCGTGGGGGGGGGGGGGCCCTGGGACGTCTTCGGGGGGGGGGGCCTGGGACGTCTTCGGGGGGGGGGGCCCTGGGACGTCTTCCACTACAGGCACTTGACAGGCTCCGGTAATTATCTCTTCACGTGAACTCTCGCCTCTCCATGTTATCGCTTCTTTTCCGGGAACAGCAACAAAATCTCGTAGACTTGAGGCAAAGTGAAATTTACACCAGTTACTCCATCTATCATCATTCTATTATGCAGGAAGAACTGCACGTCTATGGGTCATCCAAAGACGTTAGTTGACTTCTAGATGTCACCACTGCTAGGCTTAGGCTCGGCTACAAGTACCTCTGGGAGTTTGTAACATCTGCTGATGTAGATTTGACTAAATGTCAACTCTGTCAGCAGAACTATTCGCATACTTTGCGTCATTATATAATGGAATGTGAAAATATCGCGGAATTTAGAGATAACACCATCAATGGTGTCCAAGAAATGTGTTGGTACATCATTCGTAATGATGTGCTGCCTGGAATCTTAGCCAAGTATCCAAAATTTGCTGTTGGAAATTTGTTGAAAAAAAAGAGTATTTGCTTAGCTAAACGAACTCTGGAATTCAGTTCCTGAACCTAATATGTGCCTCTGTAACCCTTTCCACCACCCCCCACGGGATGGGTATGGGGTGAAAGAAAGAAAAATAAAGAAAAGAAATTATAAAAGAAATTTAATTGTGTGTTTCACACTGGTGTAAGAATGATGCAGCAATGTGGCTCTTGTAAGGTTAACATTGTCTCGGACACAAGGTGGTGGGTTAAGGCGCTCATTAACCCACAACCCGTGACCCCCGGGCCGTGTGTTGAGCACTCGGCAACCAGTGACCCCCGGGCTGTGGGTTGAGCACTCGGCAACCAGTGACCCCGGGCTGTGTGTTGAGCACTCGGCAACCAGTGACCCCGGGCTGTGGGTTGAGCACTCGGCAACCCGTGACCCCGGGCTGTGGGTTGAGCACTCGGCAACCCGTGACCCCGGGCTGTGGGTTGAGCACTCGGCAACCCGTGACCCCGGGCTGTGTGTTGAGCACTCGGCAACCAGTGACCCCGGGCTGTGTGTTGAGCACTCGGCAACCAGTGACCCCGGGCTGTGGGTTGAGCACTCGGCAACCCGTGACCCCGGGCTGTGTGTTGAGCACTCGGCAACCCGTGACCCCCGGGCCGTGTGTTGAGCTCTCGGCAACCCGTGACCCCCGGGCCGTGTGTTGAGCTCTCGGCAACCCGTGACCCCCGGGCTGTGTGTTGAGCTCTCGGCAACCTGTGACCCCCGGGCCGTGTGTTGAGCACTCGGCAACCCGTGACCCCCGGGCTGTGTGTTGAGCTCTCGGCAACCCGTGACCCCCGGGCCGTGTGTTGAGCTCTCGGCAACCCGTGACCCCGGGCTGTGTGTTGAGCTCTCGGCAACCCGTGACCCCGGGCTGTGGGTTG